>NW_023276404.1:0-360466 GCF_013357705.1 Chelonus insularis
AGGAGGCTGAATTGAATGGATGGAATGTGGTGTCAACAATAATGTGCCTCTCTCTGTTCGCGCTGAGATTACGGAAAACGAGGCTTGGCTCCGCCAGACGACAGAAACGGGGGGTGACAGTGAAAACAGAGTAGTTGCGGGGAAATCCGATGGCGGTGGGTGGCAGGGCGGGGCGGGTAAACCGGGAGAGCAAAAGCGAAGGGAGCACGGCGGGGGCCGGTGACGGGGGGTAGGGAGTACGGAGTCGGAGAGAAAGGAAAGAGGACAACAACGGGGCGCGAGGCAGGCGAGAGCCAAGGGGGAGGAAGGAAGCTAAGGGGGGGGGCAGGGCCGGGGAGGCGAGAGGGGGGGGGGGAAGAGGGGAGGGCAGCGGGGGGGGGGGCACGGGCACACGGGACAGCCGGCCAGAAGCCGGAGCGGGCGCGCAAAAAATCGACGCGGAAAAGGCGCGGGCAGGAGAACGGGCAGGACGGAGGGAACGGGGGGCAGCACGGGAAAGCAGGCAAGAGCGAGTGGAAGAAAGAAAAAAAAACGGCGAAAAGGACAGAGAAGGCGAACGACGGAGACAGGAAAGACACGGAGAGGGGCACGAAACGGGAAACAGAAAGAAGCAAGGAAGCGCGAACGGAAGAAAGCCACAAAGAGAGAAGGGAAGGGAGAGGGAGGGAACGACGGAGAAGAATGAGAGGCGCGCAAGCGCAGGCGAGGGAACACCGGCGGCCCAAAAAGGGCGGAGAGCGCCGGGCAGGAAGCAAGACAGGGGCGGGGGAGGCGGGGGCCTCGGCTGGCGGGGCAGAGCGAAGCAAAACGCGGCACGAGGGAAGGCTGGAGAAAGCGGGAGAATGAAGCGCCAGCGGGAGCAAGGCCTGCGCGAGGAGGGGGAAAGGGAGGAAAGAGGCCGAAGGAAGGAACAAAAGAGAGGAAGAAAAAGGGGAAAAGAAGGAGCAGCAGGGGGGGCGGGGGTGGGTGGGAAGGACAGGGACAAAAGGACCGGGGCAGGAGGACGAGGGCGACGGGGGGGGGGGGGAGGAGCAAGGGAAGAGGAAGAAGGAGGGGCAGCAAGGCAGGGGGAAAGAGGGGAGGGGGAGGAGGGAAGGTAGAGGCAGATGACGCAGAGAAAAGGGGAAAGGCGAAAAGGCAAGGAAACGAGGAGCGGGACCGAAAACGGCAGGCAAGGGCGAAGGGGGAAGGGAAGGAAGGGAAAACCAAAAAGGAGACCGGGGAAGGGGAAAAAGAGGGCACACGCGGGAAACAGGGGCGAGAAAAAAGGGGGCCAGCGGGGGGAACGCGAGAACAAAGAGGAGGAAAGGGCAGAGAACGAAAAGCCAGGGAGGAGAATGAGCGGCCAAAGGGACAGAGACGGAGGGGAAAGGAGGGCAGGGGCAAGAGAGCAGCGAAAAAGGCGGCAGCAGCAACCCCCAGAGAGCGAGCACAAGAACGGCGAAGAGAAGGCGACAGAAAGGGAAGAGAAAGAAAGAGGGAGAAGAAGAAGAAAACAACGGAAGCCAGGAGCAACCAGCAAGCGAGGGCGCGGCCGAGGGAGCAAACAGGGGGGAGGCCGGAGATGCGAAAAAAAAAAGGAGACCAGGGGGGGGGGGTGGGGGGGGGGGGGGGGGGGGGGGGGGGGGGGGGGGGGGGGGGGGGGGGCAAGACGGAAAAAGCGGAAAAAAAAAGGAGAAGAAAAGAAGAAAAAAAAGGAGCGAAAAGGCGCAAGCAACGAAAGGGGAAGAGAAGAAAAAGGAGGGAGACGGGGGGGGCAGCCGGCAGGGTGGGAGGGCAAGCGCGGGAGAGAGGGAGAGAGGGAGGGGGAAGAGGGGGGCGAGGGAGAGGCGGCGAGGGCGGGGGAGCGAAGAAGACCAGGGAGAAAACACGGGCGGAAGACACGAAAAGGGGAAACAGAAAGCGGGGATAGCGATTGAGAGGGGTGGGGGGGACGCACGGGGAGATAGACATACACAAACAACACCGATGTAAGGGAAGATCAAATTTCAGGGGGATAGAAACCACTGCACAAAGCATTTCGATTATCTAGAGAAAAATCATTATCTTTATTCAATGTATTTATCTATGATCATCAAACAATCACAATTCATAGCCTGAATATATGCTGATACATCCGGGCAATATTTAATCATTTGGAGAAACTATTTTCATTTCAATGATTACATTTAAATAGATTTTTTATTTATGAGAAGTGTTCAATGAGTAATGGAAGCAGTTCCACCATCAAAATGAACTATATCTAAGTTTTTTTTTTTATAAAATATCTTAAGACCCTAAAAATCTATAATACATGAGGATTTGAAGTATCTAAGATAAAAATATATTACGAGAGAAATAAACTTTGTCAATTCTAAAAGTGTTCTTTTCAGCACGAGTTAATATGATTTTTGAAGATTTATTGTTTCAAAATATATTTTAAATTGGCTGATTCTTGAAACTTTCATTTATTTTTCTATAAATAAATTCCTTATATATATATTCTACTGATAAGATAATAATTTATTGATTATTGAAAAGTTTTTATTATAAACTACAATATATAACCTATATTTCATTTTTCTATAGAACATTATTCATTTTCAGGAAAATCTTGGCCGTTTAAAAAATTGCATACGACCACTATTATCACCTTCTTATCATCACTCATATTTTTTCGTTGTACAAAAATTTTCCCATTAACTGATACCACTAGATATCAAGTCTTAATACTGATTTTAAAAAAAATAATAAAAATATTTAAGTATCTATAAATACTTAATGCTTGCTACTTACTGAACAGTTCTCATGATTGATGATCAACCAAACAACAAATTTAAACTCTTTCAAAATTTTTCTTTTGTAAACTTTGAACTTTTTTCAACTATTTTTATTCATCTTCTTTTAGTATTTATTTTAAATCTTTACTAAATAAAAATTACCTAAAAATTGCTACCAAAAAAAATAAATAAATAAAAACCTCGCTTATTTGTTTACTAGCAAGTTTTTCCAGCCACATTTAGTAAAAATAATATTTTTTTTTTGTGTTACTGCGGTTTAAGAACAATACAAATTTCTTTTTGTAAAGAATAAATTCAGCTGAAACACTCGTACATATAAAATCATAAAATTCATAGAGCTAACTGCTACTAAGCTGTGAATGCTATTTTTCATTTTGTTTTCTTTAATTTTTTATTATCATTGTGTACTTTTAAATATTTTGGCAGCAAAAATGTTTTTTATTTATTCCTATTTCATAAAATTCACAAATGTTCTTCTTGCTTATCACACATCATATAATATTCCTACCGAGTAGCTTGTGTGTGTGCGAATGTATCTGATATATAAATTTTTGAATCACTAATGACTATGAACACACTGCCTATGTGTCAATATAAATAATAATTATAAATCAATGATATCAATTAAATCAAGTAAATAATAAATCAATAAGTTGTATTTAGATATTAAATTAAAAATAAAAGATAATTATAATCACTTATAAACAACACGTATTTTAATAGTATTAAAGAATCGTATTTATTAATAAATAAATCTAAGTAAAATAAATGTGATATTCGTTTGCAAATAACTCTTTTTTTCTCGTAGTATTTGCTTCTCTATTTACATAAATCTCCTGTCAATTATTTGCAGATCTCGTTTATGTAGTGATTATTAAAAATTAATTAAACTTTCACTGGAAATGAAATGTTTAACCAGTACTTGTTTAAATGCTACGTTTGGTTACTGAGTAATTAATTGATTTTGTCGATCCAAATGCTATTAACCGCACGAAAAAAAAAAACAAAGACTTACATTACTTGAAGACTTTTGAATTGAAAAAAAAAAAAAAATAAGTAATGGATTGTAAAAAATCAGTTGTAAAAGTATGGAAGTGGATTATTTTGAAAGATCAATAATGAGTTAATAAAAATAGTAATTTGCATTACAAGTTTTTTAAATGAGTAGATTAAGCAGTGAAGGTTGATAGTTAATTGGTTGGAAATTGATGTTGTAACACAATTATCCAACTTAAACGAGTAATAGAAATTCAAATTGTTCATTTTCAACAATCATGAGCTATCGACACTGGCATATACCAAAATTGGATCGACGAAATCAACTAATCATTGAATATTCACGCTTGACCGATAGAAGGACATCAATCTCTCTCAATTGGGCTCTTAAAATTGCACCATTAAATTCTCTCGAGGGCCTGGGCGAGCCGTACAAATACGAATAAGCAATCAATAGTTAACTATTTTAATTTAATGCTAATTAAAGCTTCTCAACAGTAACAAAATATTACTATGCCTCCCAGACTCTCGTTAAAGTATCTATAAATAAAATAAAAATATTCCAAAAATTGAGTAATCAACTTATCTAGAAAGTTACTGATCTCCATACTCATAGTTTTAATAATAACATTATTTATGAACAATATAATAACTCGTTAAAAGTTTCAACAATATTAATTAAAAATAATTGCAGTTTCATAATTTTTTTAATAAATTGACTTTTTCGAGAGTTGTCAAAAAAAAATTATGAAGCATATTTTTATAAAAGCATGTGTTTTTTAGAAAACTGCAAAATAAAATTAAAATGAAATAATTTATATTTAAATGATAAAACTTATTTTTATATCACTATGTAGGAGCTTTAATAACTACACAAACTTTTGAATTAAATAAGTGACTAATAAACCACATAATATGACAGCTAGTAGTCCGACTCAATAATATGGTAGTGGAATATATGAATGTACAGTCAGGTTATATATTCCGAAAGATTCAAAATATAAATGAATTAATTAATAATTTCCGGTACTCTATCAAATGGAAAAACTTTTAAATCATTTAAAAGTCAATCCTTAATTCTATAACCTGTCTATCCATTGATTTATACTACTGTGAAATTCTTCATTGATTCGGTCTATTAGAATAAAACTACGGAAATGAATTGAATTAAATAAATTTATTTTTTTTCTTTGTAAATTCTCTCTTTACTTTCTCTCTTTCTCTCTATGTTATCACTCTCTCGCTATTTATTACCTGCATCCACATATGCCAACAAACCCGCATAGCATCTCTTTTTCATTTCTCTATCTCTTTTCCTCCTCAAATCGTTTCCTTATTTATTCTATTAGCCACCAGCAGCGGGAATTACAAGGTACTGTTATAAAATACTCAACTTTAACCTTAACTTTGTATCTTTTTCATTAGATATTTATTTTTACATAAGCGACCACTAAAGAAATAACAGTTTAATTATCTTCTTCGGTCAGCAAATCGTTTTTACAAACAGAAAAATTAACCGACAGAGGATTAAGCAATAAGACACAAGAGATTTGTTATAAAATATGAAAAAAAAAGTACTTGAAACAAAATAAAATATATTTTCTTGATTTTTATTTTTGTCGTCACTTTTTTCTTCTCAAGTGTCTCTGTCTCTTTTAGTTCAGACAGAACACCCGCGTCTAACAGAGTCTACACATAGTATCCTTACTCTCACGACTTAAATTAAGAGGCGCTGCAATGTTAATGAATGTCCCTGCCAGCCACTAGAGCTGGGGAAACGCGTTGCCGGCAATTTATGGGGTATATTCGTTCTAGGAAAGCACCGTGATAAGAGCCTCACTGCCACTACACCTACAAGAAGGAGTGTATACTTTTATCTCCAGAAGTAAACTTGCTCCCTAGCAGCTTGATAACACCTCTACAAGCTGCTTCTATGAATAATTTTCCACGAAAATTAGGCAAGCCGATATTCTCGACATTCTTAAAGCTTTAAATCTTCTATTTCAATTTTTACTCCTTTTTCTTCGCACTTATAATGCTATTATTGATGAGACAAAATTGCTTTTAAATATAATCAGTAATTAACATCATATTTATACGCTAAGTCTTATCATCTATTTTCTGATTCTTAAAAAAAATAATTGACGTTACTTTTAATTTTAATGGAAATATATTTTTTATCTGATACTTATTCGTGTTCGTTTTAGAAATAATTCCTTTTTCGATAAATCACTCAAAAATTTATAGGATACAAGAATATGTCTATGAATGGATTTAGTTTATGAATTTACGAGGGTCATATATCGAGTAAAGATTCTCCTTATTTTTCAGTAAAAAAAACTAATCGCACTATCATGAAAATATTTTTCTGGCAACAGTTAAATATTTTTCTCTGAATAGAAAGAAATAAATTATCAGCTCGATTAGAAGTTAATTGGTGAAAAGAGTAAATTTTTTTATTGTTAAATGATATCCGATAAGTTTTTTAAGAGTGATAAGAAGAATATAGCAAAGTAAAGTTGCCATTCTCGTAACTTATTAATGACAAAGTATTTTCAAGAGTACAGAAGAGACTTGCCTCAAGCTCCATCATATTGGCAAAAAGCCAAGCTCGTCCATCTTCGTTGTTCTCCATGCGTTTTCAACAAATTCTTCCTGCCGATGGCAAGAATTAATGCCTGGTCCAAACTCTCCACCGTATTGATCTCGAAATATTTTTCCCGCGAGACTCGATTTTTCGTTTTTCCTGTCTTTCACGTGAATAAATATCGTCATTCGTTTTAGAAAAATATTCTGGGCGATAACTATTTTTTCTCCTTTGACATTTAAAGCAATTTCTTTAATTTTCAGTCTCCAGCATTTTTTATCAACGAATGAATTTTTTCATTTACAACAAAGCTCTTGTGTCTTATTTAAATGAGAAAAAATCTTAAATTTCCGTTCAGTCAAAAATAAAAAAAAACACCACAGTAACAAAGAAAACGCTATTTATATAAGAAGATATTAAATAAAGCCAGCAAACCAAAGAGAATTATCAAGATAATTTTATCTTCGTTCACTATACAATTTACAGTATTATTTTAATGCAGTATGTAAAGTCATAAATTCAAGAACTCTATCCTCTTTAAATTTACTGATAAACCTCCTGATTCCCTCGCGAATTATACTGAAAACATGTACTTCAACTACTTTGATATACAATGCACATGGAACGTTTAAATACTTTGGCAGTTGTGGCAGCCCACGAGACTAGAAACATTGCATCATATATACATATAGCGACTTAATGTCATCGTTTTAAACTTTCTATACAAGGAATTCCTTCTGGAATGCGCTCTTTAATTTACATAGATTTCTTACCATCACCACACTTTATTTAATCGAGTTAAAAACTTTAACTTATCTATTTAAATTTCACATCTCCACCATTTTTCAATTTCTGACTCCACACACAATCATTATGAATTAAAAATTAAAAAAAAAATCTCTTTCTTATGTTAATCATTTATCAATTATGTATTTAAAATTTTTAATATATTTTTCTTACCTTTTTTTTTATAGTTCACATTTTTCTCATTTCTCACGATTTGATGAGACTCCTATTCCTCTCATCGTAACCCGTTATCGCCGATTTTTATCACAGCATCACCCATGCCTTACTCATTTCCGGGGAATAGCCTCGAGAGTAGACATACTATTCGCTCACAAGAGAATAGATATAACCTCCGTCTTCATTTCAGATCCCTCTTGTGCCCTTCTCTCAATAGCCTGCACTTCATTGTTCTCTCGTTTTCCGATCTTTTCTGCGTCCCTTGAAGCAGCGGCGATTCTCTGCAAATGAACGGGAAATCGAAAAATAAAAAAAAAATATATATATATTTTTAGTATGAGAAAAAGTTCATCAGATTGATTTTAACAAAAACACAAAAAATCGTTGAAAATTAGTTTGTTACAAAAAAAGAAGAGTGAATTAAATTTAATTGTTATGATTTCAACGAGATTGAGAGTTACTTTCAGTTGATTTAAATTGAAAATTCAAAATTCTGTCTAAGAATACTGTGCTTCTAAGAAGAATGGAAATTATATTTCTAGCAAAGTTTAACTTCTTACTTTAACTCAACCCTCTGATTCTTATTCTCTATTGCTTCAACTCACAGCATTATTTTGCTCACAAACAAAATTTATTTTTTTTTTTATAATAAGAAAATATTGACAAATATCTTAATTAACTTCTGTAGTTTCTTCCAACGAAAATGAAGCTCTCAATGTGCCGCTATTATTGCAAAGATTAATTTTCACAAGTTTAAACACAATTATTAATATTTCAATAAAAATAAATTATCAATTTTTAATTAATTTCCGATTTTTCAAAAGTTTTTTCAAATTCCAATAAAAGCTTTGATGATATATTTTCAGTGTATATTGAGTTTTAACAACTTTAAAATTAGTGTCAATAGTAATCAAGACTCAACTTTAATGAATCCATCCCTCGTAATGAAGAAATAAAATTCAATTTCTCAATACTACCTGTGATGTGTCATTTCAACACCCACGATTTTACGAGTTAGTTATAAAATGCTGTATGATTCACAAAATCAAACTTGACATTCTCAATCAGTTAACCAGGCTTGCAAGTGGTTAATTTATTTCTCGTCAGCGTCACTAATTTACTTCATTCATGACGCCATTGTTCATTTTCTCATAACTATTGTTTCCTATTAATATCAGTTCTGTTTGTCTAAACAAGACCAATTACCCATCTAACCACTAAGCATCTATTTATCAGAATATTCTACCAACAATTTTGTCATCAACAACTTCATTCTTTCCCGATAAAATTTTATCTACTGAACTTTTTATTTTTTTATTTTATTTTAATAAATATCTTGACCACACACAGAAGGAAACCTCAGCAAATCTCTAGACACTTAACAATTCTACGAATGGAGAATCTAATTTTGCCAATTTCTTTTAGATGAAATAAGTATAGAATGCAATAAACAGCCAAAATTGCTGGCAAGAAGAATTATGAGTGTTATTAAATTTCAAGTAGCATCATCGTGTCTCCGTAAATCTCATATTTCACCGCCTCGTTCAACCTACAAGTGCCACTTGAAACTGGCTTTTCGACCTGATAAACCACTCCCAAACTGACAGACCATTGTACATTTATTAAATCAATAACTTTTAAAAAAAAAAATTAACTCACTGCATCCAGATAATAAACAACTCAAAAATTATTATAAATATAATAACCAAACGAAATATGCTACGAAAATCGTAGCGTGCTTTAATTATTACACCAGTCTACAAGAGCACCTTGCATCCAAATTGATAAGTATTCAAGTAGAAAAAGTATGTAAAAAATACTTTGTACTATGTGTCATTGTCAGTATTGTTAAAATCGCATGAATTATAGTTATTGAATGTTTTGCATTATTTATGTTGAATGTTTGTCACGAAAAATGTTGAACAATAATCAAAAAATGAATGATACATTTTAGTAAATGAATCAACTGTGTATGAAAATAAAAGAGCATTGCGCATTGAGTAAGTACGCTTTCTTTATCATCTAACTATAAAATCTCTTTTGGCTCGCGTACGTGTGCTTTTTCTCTACATATGAATATTTATTGTCTCACGTTAAAAATGTCAATTGATTCTTCTTTCAGCTACTTTTTAATTAATTTTTTTCAACTGTTTTCGTTAAACGATTTATATTTGTAAATGACCCGAGAGTGAATATTCTAAATGGATCTAGAGAGAGAGTGAATTTTAATGAATGGACGATGCAAAGATCAAAATTTGTTTTTGTTCCGTGCATCGAAGTAAAAAAATTTATTTACAGAAAAAAAGAATATTAAAAAAAAGTGTGAGTTCTCATGTAAATGGTAAAGAATTATTTTGTGATTATTTGAAAATTTTCAAGCTTTAATCACTCGATTTTTCAATAAACTAAATATTGTTGTGATTATTTATCATTTGTAATAATTATTGTTTTTAACAAGTTTCGATTAATATAAAAACCTTAATCGTAAATAATTCTTTATCAATAAATAAAGAAGTATAAACTATAATAATCTTATTAAATTCACACGCTAATCGCTTTTTTTATTTTTATGGGGAATTTTTTACAACAAAAAAAAAAAATTCCTCGGTAATCAGGAACATACTTCAACTGCATCATGTTCATGGTGGCGAGTAGCGTAGTCTTAACAGTCTTGGTGCTGAACTATCACCATCGAACTGCGGACAACCACGAGATGAGTCAATGGGTAATTGAACGATTGATCATTAACGATAACAAGCATCAAAAAACTTCTATTCACGTCATGTTCATTGTTAGCTTTCGTTTGTCTTTATGACAGGTTTTCTTGCTTTTAGATTAAATCGGTCCTGCTTCAATGGCTGCCATGGATGCTTCGCATGACAAGGCCTGGTAGGAAGATCACGAGAAAAAAAATCATAGAAAACAGCAAGATAAGAGAATTGGAGCGGAAAAATCAAGGCAGTCAAAGTCTTATTGCAAATGTTGTTGATCTCAACGATGATCTTCTACTTAGGTTTCCTGTATCAACTTACCCCCGGTAATTGTTTACTTTTATTCCTATATCTATTGTTCATATTAGAACTATTTAAGTAGCAAATAAAATATAAATTACTCTTCAACTATGCTACTACTACCTCATTACTACCATAGAACTATTCATTAGATAAATGATAATTAAATGGTCCTGATCTTATCGTCTCTTTTGAGCCTGAATTTACTTCCTTAAAATCCCAAATCAGGCGAGGCATCTTAAAAATTAAGTGGGCCATTTTAAAGACACAAATATAGGGCTGGATTTAAATTGCTACCTGGGTATTTCTATTCGTCTCGAAAAGACTAAGATAATATTCTATAAACAGTTTTTGTTTTATACATAATTGTTAAAGAAAAATACCCATTTTAATTTCGATCATTGTTATCAGTATTGACTCTTGAATTGTCAATATTCGTGATTGAAAAATATAAAAGTACCGAGGCGATGAAAAATAATGGGCTCATTTTTAACCACCTAATTGCAGTCCTTTAAATTATCGTCAAAAAAATAATAAGAGTAATTTTTGTAAAATATAGCTGTAGTTATTATCTGTAATAAAATCATTGAAAAATTTCATCAATTAATTACTCAGTAGTATGTAAAAAATAAAAATTATTTGACAAAATCAATCCAACAGTTTACAGTTATGTAAACAGTTATCTATTACATGACAATTGACGGTTACTATTAATACTCCGTACCACGAATATTTGTGGTAATAATATTCATAACAGGTAAACGTGGTGAAGACGCAAAATCGATCGATTATATCCGATCTCGAGGGAATTTCTTGTGGCAGAGTTTCTCGCAAGCTCTGCATCTCACAGGAATACGTAAGTGCACGCATTGATACGGCTAATTGGTTTTAGCACACCGGGTCATCACCCTTCTGGCAGGCCTCCTACCATTGAAGAGACCACAACCTTTATGCCTCTCAATGGTACTCAAGTTGAGCTTCAGAATATTCTGAGGGAGCTTCAGTTTATTACTCAACATATGAAAAAAACCGAAATGGAGGCAGAAATTATCAGCGATTGGAAATTTGCTGCCATGGTTGTTGACAGGTTTGTCTAAATTATTTATTTCATGTCAAAATAATGAATATGAAATGTAGCTGTCATTTAAATAACTCCAAATAAAATAACCTTCGAGAGTGATTTGTTGATAATAATATATTAAAATTATTCCATAGTAAATCTGCACAGTAGTTGAGTAAATAAAGATAAAGCATATTTTTGCATGAGATCATTTTTACAGGTTGTTTTATTCAATATGAGTTAAGCTTATCAACTTTAAATATGAATATCTATTTTATTAGTTAGATAAAAATATTTTTAATAAATGTCGTAATAAAAAAATATATTGTTTTTTTCAAGGCTTTGTCTGATTGTTTTCACACTATTCACCGTGATTGCAACGATAGCAGTTCTTTTCTCAGCGCCGCATATAATCGTCCAGTAGTAAACTGCCCAGGCCCAGCAGTCAAAAAACCTTTCCGAAGAAAGCTCCTCCTGATTCTAGGTATTGCTGCATTTTTTTTTTTTATATTTCTCATAAATATATTTTTCAAGACAGAATTTATATAATTGTAATAATTATTACAGTAATGAAAGAAAAAATCAGCTAGTGAAAAAGTAAACCAACAAAAACAAGTGATAATGGTCAATAAATAATCGGCCGTGTCAAAAAATAAGTTGGTACAAGTGTAAGCATTTATTTGGAATAAAGTACAATAAAACAACAAGACGAGGAAGGAATAAAAAAAAAAATAAGAGTAAGGAATGCCAAAGAAATAACTAGCTGAAATTCAACCATAAGAATCAGGGGAATTCTTCACAACCCAAACTATGTTCTCCAAGTACTTTCGATAACTTCTCTGAATTTCTTTTCTCGACATTATTCTCCGCGACGCGAGTATGCCAAAAAGTGATTTAAAAATATATACGTATGTATATATGTACACCAAAAGATCACAAATTCTCAAAGTACTGGAACCTCTATGTCTTCACATCATGACCATTGGATTTCTCAATCTCGCAAGAAGAAGAATTGCGCGGTAAGAAGAATTTCAATTGATTCGTCGATAAAAATAATTCAACCAACAAATTACTTGCGAGAAGATGCTCAAGTTCATTCTCTATCTCTTTTATCGTCGTGTTATACGCAAATCATAGAGATCAAGAGAAAATAAATCAAGACACTAAATAAAAACTGCCAGTCGATTCGCCTGCATCAAAAACGCTGGCGGTAGGAATAATATTAAATTTGCAAATACTCTTTTTATCTCAACACACTCATCGATATATCTTCGACAAGAAAACAAAACCAAAAACTGTATCATTACTATTATTATTATTAAATATGTAAGTATATGATTAATACATACATGATATAATAATAATTAATCGATTAACGTTAATGAACCGCCGACTTTGTTTATCGCGATTGTAAATATGAATTTGCAAAAGAGAAATAAATAGAGCGTAGCCTAGATTTTTGCACGCAAGAAAAGTTTATGTTGACGATAACAAGCATAGATATATAGAAAAAGTGTTCATTTTAAAATTATCATTGTGATTTCTTTCTAAATTACGTGCAACTATTGAAAAAAAAAGTAATTAATGATATCAATATACGAGAGGTATAGGGAAAATAAAATATCCTACTGTGAATTTAGTTAAAATTTTTTATTTATTGACTTTTTCACACTCATTAAATATTTATTTTTTTTGTCCTGGATAGTTGAATGTAGGTCAACAGGAGTTTTAGTGAATTTTCAATGAATCCTTTGACGGTTTATTGATGTAAAAAAAATTATCTGATTAATTAACTGAACTCAAATAAAATAATAAATTATTTTTAATTAGCACAGCAATATGATTGCATTGATTTTCATTTCATTGAATATGACATTGTGGGTTTTCAAAAAGAGCTTAAGCCACTTGTATCCGTCACTTGTATGTGATTGGATATGGTGCTTTCTATCATACAGAAAAATTAATACTTTTTTTTTTTTTTATTCTGATTTAAATCGAAAAAAATATTAGAATGTTTTCTTTAGCGTTTGCTTGCACTCTAGACAGTTGATGTCATCATTTTTATAGACAGTAAAGGAGAATTGAAATTTCAAAGACAAAAAACAGTACAATTAGAGTATGAATGATACGAGAAAGACATATAAATAATAACCTAATTGCATTTACGTCTCTATACTGAATAGTGAGACCGACAGTTGGGTTAAATGGATTTTCAAAATTGCATTCGAATTTGCGGACTTAGATTTCCGGTTTTTAGACGTGTGTCATGTACAAACTCGACAAAGCCATTAGCAAAATAATCAAAACAAAAAACCGAAAGCTTACAGTCAATCAATTAAACTTCCAAAAGTCTATTTAATTGAGTTTAAAAAAAAAAATTAAATTAAAAGTCAGTAGAATATAAATAAAAATTCGTGACAAGTTCATGAAAAAAAATCAAATAATGAATAAAAATTTCAAAAGTTGCACGTATGAGAATTAACGAGCGTCGTTAGAGAATGAGTCGAGAATATTCCGCTATTCGCTGTCTCCTGTCGATCCACTACCATGCGCTGGGCTTGAAGATAATTAAGCAAATAATTAAATAATAATAACTAATAATAATTATAATAAATAATTCGTGATACATTGCATCTCTCTTGCAAGTGTCAACGATCATTTGGCCAACTCTAATCAAGAGTCTAGGCATAATTAAATCGTTCGAGCAACGTTAGAATATTAAAAACCTCATTGACGATAAAGTGTTCCAATTAATTAAAAAGAATAATAATAAAATGAATGAATAAATGATTAGAATAATCGTATAAATATTGTATACTTAAACAGGGACGACAAAAGAAGATTGTCATGTTATGTCTTCATTGTGTCCAATAAAAAATGTGATTGTATATCATTCATATATTAGACTCAGTTTTATATGAGTCCTCAACGTAAGCAGGATTCGATGTCTCGCTATGAATTGATTTCGTTTCGCTTTTTAACTTCACTTTTATTTAAATATTTAATTTCATTCAATATTTTATAAGTTAAAACAATTACTAATGGCCTGTTATGAACAGCAAATTTATTTCTTTAGGCGAGTTTATGTTTATAAATTTACGATGGTGAAGTGATGTGTTATTTAAAGTTCGTATTAGAGGGCAATAATGTTAAATTAATCGGCAAAATGGAAGAGCATAAAATGAAAAGTAGCTAAAATACGACTGTAAAAAATAATAAAAATAAAATGAGCCCTCGGGGAAATTTGTAGACTTCTCTAAGACGTTAGTTGACTTTAGTTCTTGTGCGTCTATTGTCGGAAATATCTCATACTATTGACTTCACTTCTTTCTTTATTTCATTTCTTTTTGAATCTAGAAATTGGCTTTTTCTTTCATTAGTTTTCAGAGACAATCAATTTTAATTTTTCTCAAGAGAATAACTTTTATGTTCAATAATCAAATAAACATACTGCTATGATAATATTAATCATAAAAATAATCATAAGAATATTATTAAAAAAAAATCTGTAACTTTTTGGTTCATCCATTTTTATCACCTCAATTTAAACCGGGAAATAAGTGAAGTAGAAAATACGATCGGCCAAAAACTATTTATTATTCACAATCATATGTGGGGAAATTTTATAAAAAAAAATCACTCGAAAATTTAATACCTCATGCTTTTTAATAATAAATTATTTAATGAATAAATTTATTGGTTTACAATCAGTTTAATATAGTTTAGAATTTTTATTTTAAAATATACACTTAAGTACTTGAAAGCTTTATTACAGCCAACAACTGCAGTTGAATATATAGACTTTATATCGTTCTTTTGAAATTTAAACTCTTCATCCACAACTTCCGTTGATAAAAGCACTAGAAAAACGTGCTGCTATATCTACTAGTAATTTCGCATTCTTTGAGCAACTTCTTCCTTGGTTTCCACGGATTCTCGTTATCAAGAAATTAATCGTGAAGCGTTCAAGTCACTCCATTATACGAGACTTCGATATTGTTCGTGATGTGAATATACTAAAACCGTAGTTACCGCTTTCTAATAGAATCGACGAGTGCAAAGAATCGCCATTGTCGAATATTAAGTCTGAAAGAAGACGTACTGATTTCGGAAGCAATTTACTGAGGTTTTGGCAGCTTTAATTGTCGACTATTAACAACGTCAATGACTAAAACGTGAGAAAATTTCCAACATAAACCACTGGAAATGTGATTTTAAAGGATTCACTCGTCATAATGGCTATCTTCTGTCATGGAAAACATAAAAAGCTTATGAGTTAACATCATAAACGGTGATAAATGAAGTTGAGGGCAAAGTTAGAAATATTAATAAAGTGGTAGGGTTTCAGGGGAAAAATACAAAAATTATCATTAAATAAACATATTTCAAACTTTTTAAATACTTTTTCTATCTGATTTTTTCCTTGCGGTTTTGTATTTATTTGATTCTCTTGCGATAAATTGTAGCATTGCAGTAAAGTGGTTTTCATTGAGTAGAATAGAAATGTAAAGTCACTAGAGTTGATTTAAATAAATTTTTAAAAAATTCAAAATATAATATGAATTGTTAGAAAAAAAAAATATTTTTCTTAAAAGCGATACGATAACAATCATAGCGAGAATAAAGTTCATTTTAATAATATAAATATTATGATAATTGAATAATAAATATAATAGAAATAATGATAATGATAAAAAACAAATAATTAGTACGAAATTATACACATATGAACATAATAAGCATATAGAAAATACGTTCGTAATCGGTTTTACGAGAAGAAAAATGTAATATATGTGTGGAAAAGATTATAAATACGCGAATAACAATAAGCTAATGAATAAACAGATAAATAATATGGTATTATAAATAATATAATGTAAAGACAATGAGAGTTGAATAATTGATTAGAATGGATAAAACTGTTAATGAATTGTAATATTAAATAAATTAATGTTAAATTAAAATAATTTAATTAACGAAAAAAATTTAATAAAACACAATGGAATTGATTTAGGATTACATGGGCAATGAAGTATACAATGTCCAAAATGTTTAACTTTATCATAATCTTATGAATGAATTATGACATATAATAAACAAGTTATAAAGCGATAATTCTACAAACCAAAACAATATCTGATAAATAAATATTATTTATTCGCCATTCACTTGTATAGATTTTTTTCCAGAAGGTGAATAAAACTAAATTTATTTATAAATTTAAGAAATAAAACTGTCAAATAAATATGGAGCCCGAGTTCATCGATTATGTCCAGGGCTATTACACTTAGGTTAAAATAAATATTCTCATTGGAACATTAATTCATAGAAATAACGGCGAAAAATACTATATTTAATCTTGTTCATATAAAAAAATAATTGCTGACTTTGCACCTGTTTAGATATTTCAATTACAAAACAAATAAAAAAAACATTCAATGTCCAAATATGTAATGAATTATTTTACAATTTTTAGATAATTTAATTATTTTGTTTAAATGGAAAATCTAGTATTTATTAACTTGTTTTGCAAAAAAAAATTAAAGTCACATAGAATATTAGTTAATAATTTTTTCTCGTGGATGAGCAACGATTTATCAAATTTATTAGCCGAAACAATAACCAAAAATGTTAATAACTAGACAAATTAACATATAAAGACCAATTAGAGTGCGCGTATATATGTTAATTTACGTGAGAAAAAAATAAAACAATTCATTGATTAATAAATAGTGATAAAAAAAACACAGGAATTTCGATGAATTAAAATTAGTGAATCCTTTGCAAATATAATGTATCGATTGATCTAAAAGAAATTACTATCTACCATTTCCTTATAGATGATTGTTAATAAAATTTAGCAAAGATATTAAATTAAAAGAGAAGATAAATAATAAGTATATACGTTATAATAAAATAATTCAAATAAGAAGCCGCGTGATATGCTCAAATTGTAGTTGAAAATCGTTATTTCTTTTTGAATTTATGTTACCACTCGTTTTTCCTCTCTTTTCTCGTGTATCACGTATCGAATGTATCAGTAATATACCGTAGATACAAACGACTTTGTGAATACGTGAGGAAGAATATTAAAGTAAAAATATAATAATAATAATGTAAAAAAGAGTTGCGAGACTTGTTTCAATATGTATGAGTGCGTGTGAATGTATGCGTGTTAAAAATGTTTGCCTGTGGGATGGAATAAATAAAAGAAACATATAAAGAGCGACAGGGAAAAGAATGTAAGAGAGAGAAAGAGAAAGAGAGAGACGAAGAGAGCAATAGAAAAAAATAAATGTTGAGAATAAGTTTATTTAAAAATGACTAAATAGAAGGAAGGGTAAGAGAAATAATATACCTAGTAGAAGAATAAGATAAAAGACTATTCGGTTTTGAAATCTATAAAGGAAGTTGAATCCAATAAGCCTTGAATTTTAAATCTAAAAATATGTACATATATTCTTATTGTTTAATTTGTTTTTTAGATTTTTCTAAATGAAATGATAAATAATTTGATAGTAAATAAAATAAATAATTTAACAGAATGATCGATGAAGAAAATGTATATTTTTCTTTTAAAAGCATTTCCACTAATTGCTGATAACAATGATATAATAGCAATTCATAATTGAGATGCATAGCTATTATTATATATAAAGAGATTTATTATAATTTATAAAAAAATTTTATGACATATGATACAGTGATAATGAAAAGTTATAAATGATCATCTGTTGAAAAATATTCCGGAATATTGATCACACTTATAACTTACTTCTGCAGTACGTAGGAAATATGTCATAAAATAATAATGGAATATTCAAGAGTATGAATAATTAGAAAAATGGACGTCAAGTTGAAGTTGCTCTCATTCGTCTTTCAGTATAGATTAAAATGGAATAAAATGAATTATAGTAGTAGAAAGTTATTAACTAAAATAAAGAATCATTAAATGGATTATTATTAACTGGAAATTCACAATAATATAAAAGGGAATCAGAATTGAGCTCAGATAAATGAATATACAATAAAAATGAGAAAAATTAAATGAATCCATTTCGTTATGATAAAAACGTTAATGACTTATAAAAATATTTAATAATCTGCATTGTATATAAAATTGATACGCATCTATAATTAGTTGAATGTATAAATGAGCAATGAGTATTATCTAATTGTGTATAAAATTACAATGTTGAGTTTTATCTATTTAAATGAGTTGAATTGAATATTAATCAATGTTTAGATTTGACATTTCTCGTAGAAAATAAATATAGATTTAGAATAAACAAATGTTATCAGAAAAAAAAAAATTGTTGAGTAAATTTGATGTGTATGCGTCCAAAACAGGAAATTAAACTGCAGGACGGCAAGTTTCCGGGCGGGGACATTGATCGATTTTATATACAACGCAGAGTTTGTATACACTATTTATCATTTTACATCAACATTAAAACCATTTCAAGTTTATACATATTTTATTCGACGAATTTTAGCAAGTTCTTTGTTATAAAATGAAAAAATTTTTAAACATTCTATTCTATTGTGTCTTCTACTACTTTTATTCATATAAATATATACAGTGATGAGACGACTATAAATTCGTTGTATTAAAACGGCGAATGTAGATGGTGTAAAAAAAAAAAGAAGATAATAATAAAAAAAAATAAAACAATGCGAAAAAATGTGTCGCTTGCGGTGTAGAATAATTTGTTATTTTTTCTAACAAAAAATAATGTTCTTTTATAATTGTTGATATGAAAAATAATTTTTATGTGTATTCTATTTAGTTTATTACAAATATAAAATTAAAATAAAATAATTATTGAAAAAAAAGGACACATAAAATGGAATAATGTAAAAAAAATATATTAAAAAAAAAAAAATAATAATAATTCTTTTTATTAGAATTGTATAATTAATTACTACACTTGAAATTGTAATTATTCAAAAGCTTATAAAGTAATAAGTATGTCCGAAGAATGTTGCAAAATTGTTTGATAAGCAACACATTCGAACAGTCAATTGTAAAGTATTGAAAATAGAAATTGTATTTATTATGAATTGATAATTAATTATTGATTATTATATAATTAAGAAAAACTTAATGAAAGAATAAACCAGTCAAGATAAAAGATAATCACTTTTGTATTTTTACGGAAAATTAAATGAAAAGAAACATGACCATACCTAATAAATATTAATCTTTAAGATTTAAAAAAGATAAATCATTGAAATAATGTTACTGCATAATTTTTCATACGAATTAGAGTGAGTTTAATGATAAATATTTCATTAATTAATAATGATGATATTAAAATAAATGTATAAAATAAAAATTTAAAAAAATGAATTATTAAAATGATGTAATAATTAAAAATAAATGAATGATCTGCATGTTGTAATTTAAAGTTTAGAGAAACGTTGTATGTGTGTGAATTGCTTCTCACAGCATATATTTGTATATGCCTGTATGTTATAAGTGCAGAAAACGAATTGCAGCAGTGAAAATAAATTTTAAATGAAAAACGTATAAATAAATATATGAATATACATTACAAAGAATGTTATAAAATATTCTAACGCACGAGTGGTTTAATAATAATATAATGAATTTTTTGTCTCTCTGAGTGACGTCTGATTATTGTAAAAAGATAATAATTCATTTCAAGTAAAGAGAGAAATTTTCAAGATCTAAATTGAACATATTAATTACTAAAGTCATCATTTCAAATACAAAGCTCATATTTAATAAAAAAAAAAAAAACCATCGTGCATACAATTTTTTTCTGTTAACTCTAATTGTGTTTGTGTACATAGAAGAAGCACCAACGTGTTATATATATACATATGCATTAATTAATGTTACATAATTATTGAATAATGTTTTATAGAAATAATGTAAGAAATAGAGATAAAGAAATGACAATTAATTTGTTTTTTTATTAATTAAAATCGATCACTGCTGCTACACGATAAATATATTAAATAAACAAGGAATAAATAACAAGAAAATTTTTAATTTTAGTTGATATAAATAAATAATAAAAAAAAAAAAAAAATACAAACGAAATAATGAATGAAGTGTGTACGAACAAACGCCTCGAGTCTTTCGTTGTTAATGCAAATGTAGATAGTGCTTCCACTCAACATATTTTTTATTAATATTTTTCACAATTGACACCTGCGTTCGTACAATTTTTTATAAAATGAAAATAATAATAATAAATAAATAAATAAATAAATATCTGAGAGTGCAGGAGCGGTGATTGTACGGTGTTCTTCGTACGCACATTGCTTCCAAAAAAATTCTCTATCTCTCTTTCTCTACCTCAATTTTTGAGGAACTTGGATGCTTTTGGCATAGCTGAATATTAATTAAATAATCACCTATTGTAGTGTACATTCCGATCTTATAAAGGCACCATCTATTATAGAGAAAAATAGTTTAGAATACCGATAGTTTGATGAGCTTTACTCCGAAAATTTATTGCAGTATTTTATCCATCATTTCTTTGTACTGCAATTATGATTGGCATATCAATGAACAACTTTTTCATCATACTCAATAATCATTTTATCATCACTATTATAAGATAACATTTATCGAAATCATTATCTAATAAATATCATTTATTAATTATAAAATTAATTTAAATATCAAAGAGTAAAAGCTCATGAACTATCGGGCTTTAATCGTTGTAGAATCTATGGCAAAAAAAATCATTCAACTTTCTCTGTATCTACTTTTTCTCTAAACTTTAGAATATTATCTCTTCTCTCTTACTTCGAATATTAGCACACAAATAACCAGAACAAATGAAAAAAACAAAAAAACTCACCATTTCTATATTAAATGAAAATCCTTTTCAAAGAAAGGAGCACAAAGTACCATTGTAAAATACAAGTTGAAAAAGAGAGAATTGAATTAAATCTAGTAACTATATTTCTCCATACTTTAATCATTCCACTAAGAATGCCAAAATAAATATAATTACGAAGATGTCACATACTATTTATAGGGCCTAAGTACCGTCTAAAATACTTGAATCATAAATTTTTTTAAAACAAACAAAAAATCAATGAATTTGTGTTAACTTCAAACAAATACACAATCATGCTTGCTGCAATCAATAACTAACTAACAAAAGAGTTTGTAAATTTTTTTTGTAAAATACTTTTTAAGGAATTCTGTTTTCATCTTAATTAACTATATATTCTCTCAATATAAACAATTGATAATGTATTTTTCACAATATTAGTAACAAATTAATTACTGTGGACATTATTTTTTTAAATAACTCGGGTGCGACTATGAAAATAAATATAAAAATTTTAATATTAATTTTAATTATTGATGTAAATGATAAATAATTATGATAATTAAGTTTTTAGTGTGAAAATAAATAATAAAAATTCACTTTACGAATCTTTATGTAAAATACAACTTTCAAGTGGAGAATAATGATGAATTAAAAATGATTGCCTGCCTGCGAATTGCCTTTTTTTAAAATGTAAAGTAAAACAATGAAACATGGAATTCATACAAAAAAAAATCCTTGTATTTATGCGGAATAATTTCCGTTATTTGTAGAGGCAATTGAACTTGTGAATAGCCGCAATGAGAAATTAATTAATCAAACCCGAGATATTTAATGTGTACATTTGCGTATCGGACAAATGGTTCCGTTATGTAATTTAAAAACATAATGATATACAGGCTGACTCGGTAAGTCGGTACCAGATCTTCCGAGAGGGCATTCAAACTGCTCGAAATTAATCTATATATGGCTAAGTACTAGTTTTAAGAATAACCAAAAACTACCGATTGTATTAAAAGGAAAAAAATGTGGTCATATTAACAGATAACTGATTAACAATGTAATTCCCTTGTAATTACAAAATATGAAATACAGAAACATATTAATAATATCAATGATTAATAATAAAATATTTCAAAAATTTATTAATTAAGTCTTTTCATTTATCTATTTCCTTCTAATTTTACATTTAAATTCATCACTTCAACTATTCATTTTATCAGCACAGAATATTTTATAATAAAACTTATTTTAAAATTTTCGATATCACTGCAAGTAAAAGATAGCGCCACTTGTCAGGTGGTTCAAGTTATCTAGGTAAGATAGAGGTACCAATAGTGATGACACTAGTGCTTGCTTAAATGTAGATACGATAAAAGCCAGAGGCCGCTTTTGATGGTCTGACTGAAAGTGACTATAACTACTGACAGTAAAAAGACTCAATGCTTACCCAACTGACGTAAATGTCCCGCTGAATGTATAATTTATTCTCATTACTACCGACTGAAAAAGGCATCTCGACTGCCTTTCCACTGTCCATATCTCTCGTGATATCACACATTTACTGGCTTCCCTCTAAATGATATAATTATTTAACAAGGCTTCTTATAATAAACTACCGACAGAGACGCAATAACAACCTTTTTACGACGTGACCTAAATTGTTAGCCATAAAATTTCCGCTCCAACGACTCTACATAATCTTCTTAAAATCCTATAAAACATTACAACAGAGATTTCATTATATTTAAATTTATTAAACAAAAGGTTGATGTAATAATGAAAAAAAGTAATAAAATTTTCAATACAATTTTACTTTCAAGAGTGTTATGCTCTACTTACGAGACATTTTGTCGTATTATCTAAGTTGGTATAATTTTTATAGCTCCAAAATATATCGATTTATCGGTAGCATTGGCTAGAAACTAGACTTTTCGGTCCAGTAAATATATAAATTGAATTCTCAACACACATTCAACTATAAAAGTTGACCTCGGCTGAATCTGCGACCGGTGAGGGTTAACCAAGAGGGCTTGAGACAATAGTCAAGGAGAATTACAGAAGGGAGGAATGTGAAGACTACAAATTTAGCCCACGTATGACCTCTAAATACTCAATACTCTCCACTATTCTCCGGTATGCTCGTTGACATAATATCATTAATGTCATACGCCTTGACGATATTACATTGATCGACTTAAGCTTATACCATAATTATGTATTTAATAGCAACGGCTCTCACAAAATGACTCAAAAGAATAAGAGACATTTATTTACCAGGAAAAAGTGAAATCTTGAGAATGAAAAAAATGATTTTATTAACGACTTTTAATTAAACTTTCCTTTCAATTAGAGAAAACCTTGATAGTTGAGAGCAAAATGTTTGCAATCATAGTCGTTTTCTATCTGTTCTATATTTGTTCATTGCAGTTTTATTTATTTTCCATCAATCAACAAAGAATACAACTGTGCCAAAGTCACTAAAGTTATTATTAATATTCAGCTTGGTTAATAAATATTTATTCCAATAAACAGCACACTTTTTTACATAAAACTATTTTAAATATTTATAAGAGAAGATTGTATCAATTCAATTAACTTTTATCTCTGGGGAATAAATTAATAGATATCAAAGAAAGGAAAAATATCTCATTAAATCGTCTAAAAGCCCATACATGTATATATGTTATAGTTATTTAATAATATAAATTCTTTCCCTTGTTATTAAATGTCAATGGTATATTTCAGAACACACACAGACACTTGAAATGTTAAATTATCGAGAGATAATAATTGAATTAAAGGGGGCAAACATGTGCCAACAGCACATGATATTTGAGTGCAACTGACATCTCTAAACTAATCAAAATAAAAATCTGTGTAAATATTAAATGATTCAAACTGCCGAGAATATAATACTCTTGTTTGTTCTCATTATGTTATAGTAAGAAGAAAAAAGTTTAAAAATTAGAACAATGAAGGCAAATTGAATAAAAGATCTAATGCTGTGTCATGTAATTTTATAAAATATTAGCAAAGCAAATGAGAACAGGTGTAAGACTATCGATAGAGCGGATATCGTAGCCATAATAACGTAATGAGGAGATTCTCGAGCGTTCGGATAATGATCGATATCCGGAAATGAGATCGATGGACGGCTGACACGATAACACGCGCATTGAGAACTGCTGAGTGAGGGCAAATCACACAATCTCACATACAGTCATAGCCAAAATTATCTCGACAATTTAAAATGTTATCAACAGTATTTCATATGCATTCTCTACACATAAACTATTCTATCTCCTTCTAAGTGCGCGATTTTAAAAATATACTTGCATATATGATGATATCAATAATATTATATTACTTACAAAAACATAATGAAAAAAAAAAATTTTTATCAACTCATTTTGTAATATTTTTTTATCTATTTATTTATGAAATTTTTTCTCTGTTATTTATAAAGTAATAACAGTTGCAGAAATAATTGAAAACATCACTACCAAAGATTTTATTATGTAATCAATTAATTAATTACACTTATATTTCTTGAAGCTATTGAATAATAATTTTCCGATGAATTAATCCAGTTAAATAATTTTTCAACGGAACTGTCTACCAACACCCACGTACTATTATCAGGAGAGCTATATCTACACGGGTTATATCTCGAGAAATCCATGTGAGAGGAGTTATAGAACATCCAATTGGTATGACAGGAGATGGTCCACATGATCGGAGGACACACTCATAAGCGTTAATCAGAATTTCATTAATGGAATAATCGTTACTACGATAAGGACTTTGAATTTCGTTAGCACATTCGTGATTATTACTACAATTTTATCTTTTTATCAATTTCTTTCACTTTTTTAGATTAATTATTATGATTCAAAGGAAAGTGAATCA
Source organism: Chelonus insularis (assembly GCF_013357705.1). Taxonomy (NCBI): domain Eukaryota; kingdom Metazoa; phylum Arthropoda; class Insecta; order Hymenoptera; family Braconidae; genus Chelonus; species Chelonus insularis. Next base: position 25,131 of record NW_023276404.1, read on the forward strand.
CTAAAAAAGCAGATTATATTCAAAAAGAGCGGAAAAAAATAACAATTGAGAGAAATAAGATGATTTCTTTTTTTAAACTTTATGATCACTTTTTTATCTATATTTATTTTCTATATAACTTTATAAACGAATAAGATCTTGTTTTCTTTTTCTTATTTTCATGTACTTTCTTTAGTATTATTTTCCAATGGTTTGGTATTTTCCCACGAGCATTAATATTTTAATTACCACTTCGAGGCATTTTCACGGCATTAGAACAACAAGAAAGGAATATATTTTATTTTCATTTAGATTCCGATTTTTTTTTTAGCAAATATAGAGTAGGTCGCTACTATTTTTTAGTTGTGTCCAATTTCATGTGTTTATTTACATTTGTTCTTCCAACTAATTTTATCATTATCACCAAAACACTTTCGTTCAATTGTTTACATAAAACAAAAAAATAATTTGAATCATGAAAAAAATCTTTGTTGAATATTTATGCTTAAAAAGTATGAATAGAATTGAATGAAAAATAATTGAATAAAAAATAAAATTTTATCATTCTAGCAGACTTCTATTGATTTTGATTGAAAAGATTTTTTTTTTTGCTATTTTATAATAAACTTGCCTGTACATTTGTTGTATTTTATTCTGACACATGCGCTGGTCCTCTTCTTGGACAATTTCAGCAATGTCAGTTTCTTTATTTATAACCCAATGCCGTGGTTAAGGTCAAACTGACTGTGGACGGGCAATGTCTCGACTCGTTATGTCATCATCATTCTACTCATCGTTTTTTTCTCCATCTCGTACTGCTTTTTGTACATATTTGAAACGTATTTATATAAACCCCATTTACATACATAAATAAAATTAGGAGTATATTCATTATTTGTAAAAGTTACTCATAAAAATTCTACTTAAAATAACAATAAAGTAATAAAACAAAACACTTTCATATTTAAATATATTATTTTTAAAAAAATATTATTTTTCATTGTACTAAAAGAGAATTATAAAATTCATATTTGATAAAATGATAAAAAAAATATATATATAAAATAAAATAGATTGAAAAAAAAAGAAAACTTTAAACTCTTGTAGTAAAAAAATATAGCTAGATGCATAAAATTATTCTAATAAAATATGTTAGTGCTCTAGAAATCCCACTCACTTACAAAAGTATCATTTTAGATGGTAAAAATCCCTCTTACAATATAATATTTTCATTTTTAGTAAATGGAATATTTTTCTTTTATCGACACTCAAATATTTAAACAGAATTATGACATTTTCTTGAATCAATACGATATATAAAATCAGTAGAAAGGATTATCATTTCAATTAAAAATTATTAATGAATAAAATTACAATAACACTTGAGTAACTTTGAGTGAATTTATTTACATTTTTATGATTTGAAGATAAATAATGTAATAATGGAAATGATAATAAAAGTGTGAAAAAGATAAAATAAAGTATTATAGAAATTTACAGGCATTATCTTCACACGTATTAGTCGGTTAAAAAAATAATAATAATGATAATATTAGTAAAGCTCATCGACTCATTTGCATGTCCATCGACCCACTGAGTTATTGTGACTCAGAAGGCGTTAAAAAATATCTCATTTCTGTGTCATCACTGTTTCTTATCCAGTCACGCCTTGAATTCTCGTATTATTTTGGTCTCGTTCCTCCTCTAATTACGCCATTAGGAATTCTCATTTATCACACATTTTGCCACGTACAGACGATTGAAAATATTTTTCAAAAATAGAGATGGAAAAAAAAGGTGCTGTAAAATTGAATAATATGTAACAGAGAATGAAAACAAATACTGTGTGCTGACATTGAAAGATAATTGATAAGATAATAACAATGATGAAAATGATTTCTACATAGGAATTTAATTCGACAAAATATTTACTTTTAATATTCTCTGAATAATAAAAATTATTGTTGTTTAATATTTCTTATGTCAATACCATATATTCATTAGCTATTAATCAATATTTATTTTCATCAGTCTGCCATTTAATTTCTTCTATTTTCCGAGTATTAAAAACTCTCCACTGTTCTAATTTCCACAATCGATCGCACCAATTTAAATGCACCCTTTGAAATTATTTTCTACCATCATCATCTAGAGGGAAATCAAAGTGGTAAACACATTTTCCCCACAAGCTTTTCTCATCATGCATTCTCTCTCTCTCTCTCTTGTTTTTTCCGTACTGAATATTTATAATTTTTTCTAATTGACAAAAAATTCATCTTTTATTTGAATATTCCAGAGTTATTTAACTTGACTATTTAATAGAATAATGTAATGAAAAAATCTCAGCTTCATTATTTAAGTATTCATAAATGAAATTTTTTAGTTGAAAAAAAATGAAAAGTATAACTATGTGGGTGAGTCGTTATGTTACCCTAAATAAATGAGAATTCGTGTATGATAGAATTTAGCTCAGTAGGCAGACGTTGGTATACCCCTTACTTCTTAACCACCCCATTTTTCACTCTCACCAACCTTGACCCCAATTTCTCCCCTACTCGTAGCTCGTTGCAGCTCTAGAGTCTAGTCTCTAGCTCCAAGTAGTGGTGGTTAACTTTGAAGACAACTTTTGCAGATCCATGAAGCTAGAAAAGCATCGTGATCAATTTTCCTGAATAATCCCTCAGCGTTTTCATATGCCCTAGATTCAGCAAGCTCAATCAGCTGGGTGAGAACGAAAGCACTGTAAATTCTCAGCTTTTAACAGTAGTAGTCGACAATAAAGCAAAGAGGAAAAAGACTTTCCAACAAAAAATTTCTTTTGTTGATACTTTTTATATCCTTTATGTCTTTAGAAACAATATTCAAACTTCAAGCTCCAATAATTAAAATATATTTCCCTTTTAAAAACTCTTTAGAACATAATTTAATCATCTTTAATCACAATTGTTCAGTTATGTATTTTAATAAAATGCTACATTAAACAGAAATTTTTCACGATTGTTAATAAAATTCCTCTTGTTTGTTTATGCATATAGAATATATATTATACTATATTTTATCTATTTGTTCACCTTCTCACTTAACTCTTGTTTCTCATCATCTCTCTCTTCTTCAGCCTCACACCCTTTCTGTTTATTCATTGGTTGAACATGACGCAGAGTGACATTGACGATCCATTTATTCGTCAGTTCGTATTCGTATTCGTTTGTTGTCTTGTTTATTCTCTCTGACATGTGAAAATATATTTATAGATCTAACGAAATATGTTCTGTTGAATAAAACAGCTTTACAAGGTATTTCGTCCCTGAAGGGTTTGCTGAAAATTTATTGTTACATTATACCATTCTCTCATAACGCTTCTAGAAAATCCCATCTCACTCTTTTATCAAAATACATATCAGTTTGAGTCACACTCCATTTTTTAACAAATAAAATGTTAGCACAAAATATCAACAATTTCATATCTTTCTTAAACAATATTTTTTTAAATGCTATTTTATACTATGCTTGAATGTAGAGTCTCATCTCGAGGTCCTATAAATTTATGTGGATAAAATAGTGTACTCAGAATTATGAGTATAATAATTTTATAATAAATATGATATGATATAAAAGTTATTTGACATTTAGAAGAAAAAACCAATTACATTTTATGGAATATAAAATGATGAAAAAATATATAGCAACCTTCAAAAGCTAGAGGCCATTGCCATTTTGATTTCAGTTCTTATCCTAATCTTTTTGGGATTCTTTTTGTGTGTGTACTTGAACTGATTCACTGTCTCAGACATTTCAAAAACAGATTAGACGCTACTTAACGCCTAAGTAATAAGATTTATCAGAAATCAGATTTATTAAAGCCCCAATAAAACAAAGATTTCGGGTTTAATAACTTTTCAGAGTAATTTTTAAGTGTGAATCCTTTATTATGATGATTCATTTCAACATTAGCAGCAGCAAAAAATTTATAGTCTTTGAGAATATTTTTTTTAGATAAATTTAATCTCACAATTGACATGATAAAAATATTTATAAACTTCAAAAAAAAAGTGTCGCATTTAAAATGCTAATAAATAACTTTCTAAATAAAAAACAACGTACGTGAATGAGATATAAACCACTTTAAAGCTCATAAAATTTACTGTACACTGCAATTCATGCATCGATTAAATATTTAATGGCAGAATAAATTTTTTTTTAGCATCTTTTTTTTTTTTCGAAGCATCCACCTGAGCAATCCACGTGTCAGTACCTCTAGAGATAATTTGTAATTAACAATCTAAGTTATTTGTTCGAGTACGCAGTTGATTTCAGTCTTTGTATGAAAAGTTTAATCATTAAGGAAATTATGAACAGCATTAGAGACATATTTGTCGTAGTAGAACTTTTTTAGTGTACGCTTTCATTTTCTGTTAAAGTTTCTAATATAATATATACATGCATATTATAGCAATCGAGGACAAGTTCATTATTATGACACGTGTAAACTATTTTATATATATGTATATTAATACTATTGACATTGTCTATTCAATGTCAATATTTAATTAAGCAGTTTATTATTATTTATATGATACGATTCTATCCAACTATAAGGAAATATTTCTCGTGTGCTAATAAGCAATATGAATCTTCTGATCTGCGTGATCTTGAACTCACCTATACGATGGTAATAAGTGTTAGAATAACTTATATCAAGTTTATATATATATATATATATATGTATGCACAAAGTATGTTTCGGAGACATATTTTCGAGCGGACGAATAGTTTGGGGACATTTGTACACTTTGAGGACGGTCCCCAAAATATCTTTATATTAAATGTATGTTTAGGGGACATTTCGAAAATATATTAAACGTATGCTTTGACGCCTGCTCAAATTCGACAGACGCAGCAATAGGTGGCACTAGTGCCGTCATAAAAATTTTACTAGTATATCTTCATGTCAAGAATTTTATATACCGTATATAAGATGACGGTACAGAATTGTTAATATTGCGGTCAATTATAAAAAAAAATCAGATACACATGGGCGACTACAGTGTTGCTAATTGTACGAATTATAAATTTATGTAATTTGAAAACTTCGATCAAATTTATTTATTTTTTTATAAGAGGTTTCGATTTAAACAATCCGCAATACTCATAATTTTTTTATTAATTATCTTTATAGAAGATCCTACGGAAACCCATTTTACGTGATGAATTTGTGTAAGGTATTTGCCCGCGATAGATTAATTTATTTCAGAGACTGTCCCTAATCTATACATGAATTGAACTTACAAAATTAATACAGATATAAAAGTTATATTTTGGAGACAGTCTCCGAAATATACATTTAATCCAATTATAACGTTAGCTTGGATCGTATACAGACAAATGTTATTTTGGAGACAGTCTCCAAAAGATATATTGAATCCGTTCATAGCATTTGTTTGCAATTACTTAAGTGTATACTTCGAGGACTGTCCCCAATCTATACTTGTATATTTTGGAGACAGTCTCCTAAATATACATTTAATCCAATTATAACGTTAGCTTGGATCGTATACAGACAAATGTTATTTTGGAGACAGTCTCCAAAAGATATATTGAATCCGTTCATAGCATTTGTTTGTAATTACTCAAGTGTATACTTCGAGGACTGTCCCCAATCTATACTTGTATATTTTGGAGACAGACTCTGAAATATACATTCAATCCAATCATAGTATTAGCCTGAACTGTATACAGACAAATGTTATTTTGGAGACAGTCTCCAAAAGATATATTGAATCCGTTCATAGCATTTGTTTGTAATTACTTAAGTGTATACTTCGAGGACTGTCCCCAATCTATACTTGTATATTTTGGAGACAGACTCTGAAATATACATTCAATCCAATCATAGTATTAGCCTGTACTGTATACAGACAAATGTTATTTTGGAGACAGTCTCCAAGGGATACATTAAATCCGTTCATAGCATTTGTTTGTAATTACTTAAGTGTATACTTCGAGGACTGTCCCCAATCTATACTTGTATATTTTGGAGACAGACTCTGAAATATACATTCAATCCAATCATAGTATTAGCCTGTACTGTATACAGACAAATGTTATTTTGGAGACAGTCTCCAAGGGATACATTAAATCCGTTCATAGCATTTGTTTGTAATTACTTAAGTGTATACTTCGAGGACTGTCCCCAATCTATACTTGTATATTTTGGAGACAGACTCTGAAATATACATTCAATCCAATCATAGTATTAGCCTGTACTGTATACAGACAAATGTTATTTTGGAGACAGTCTCCAAGGGATATATTGAATCCGTTCATAGCATTTGTTTGTAATTACTTAAGTGTATACTTCGAGGACTGTCCCCAATCTATACTTGTATATTTTGGAGACAGACTCTGAAATATACATTCAATCCAATCATAGTATTAGCCTGTACTGTATACAGACAAATGTTATTTTGGAGACAGTCTCCAAGGGATACATTAAATCCGTTCATAGCATTTGTTTGTAATTACTTAAGTGTATACTTCGAGGACTGTCCCCAATCTATACTTGTATATTTTGGAGACAGACTCTGAAATATACATTCAATCCAATCATAGTATTAGCCTGTACTGTATACAGACAAATGTTATTTTGGAGACAGTCTCCAAGGGATACATTAAATCCGTTCATAGCATTTGTTTGTAATTACTTAAGTGTATACTTCGAGGACTGTCCCCAATCTATACTTGTATATTTTGGAGACAGACTCTGAAATATACATTCAATCCAATCATAGTATTAGCCTGTACTGTATACAGACAAATGTTATTTTGGAGACAGTCTCCAAGGGATACATTAAATCCGTTCATAGCATTTGTTTGTAATTACTTAAGTGTATACTTCGAGGACTGTCCCCAATCTATACTTGTATATTTTGGAGACAGTCTCCTAAATATACATTTAATCCAATTATAACGTTAGCTTGGATCGTATACAGACAAATGTTATTTTGGAGACAGTCTCCAAGGGATACATTAAATCCGTTCATAGCATTTGTTTGTAATTACTTAAGTGTATACTTCGAGGACTGTCCCCAATCTATACTTGTATATTTTGGAGACAGACTCTGAAATATACATTCAATCCAATCATAGTATTAGCCTGAACTGTATACAGACAAATGTTATTTTGGAGACAGTCTCCAAGGGATACATTAAATCCGTTCATAGCATTTGTTTGTAATTACTTAAGTGTATACTTCGAGGACTGTCCCCAATCTATACTTGTATATTTTGGAGACAGACTCTGAAATATACATTCAATCCAATCATAGTATTAGCCTGTACTGTATACAGACAAATGTTATTTTGGAGACAGTCTCCAAAAGATATATTGAATCCGTTCATAGCATTTGTTTGTAATTACTCAAGTGTATACTTCGAGGACTGTCCCCAATCTATACTTGTATATTTTGGAGACAGACTCTGAAATATACATTCAATCCAATCATAGTATTAGCCTGTACTGTATACAGACAAATGTTATTTTGGAGACAGTCTCCAAGGGATACATTAAATCCGTTCATAGCATTTGTTTGTAATTACTTAAGTGTATACTTCGAGGACTGTCCCCAATCTATACTTGTATATTTTGGAGACAGACTCTGAAATATACATTCAATCCAATCATAGTATTAGCCTGTACTGTATACAGACAAATGTTATTTTGGAGACAGTCTCCAAGGGATACATTAAATCCGTTCATAGCATTTGTTTGTAATTACTTAAGTGTATACTTCGAGGACTGTCCCCAATCTATACTTGTATATTTTGGAGACAGACTCTGAAATATACATTCAATCCAATCATAGTATTAGCCTGTACTGTATACAGACAAATGTTATTTTGGAGACAGTCTCCAAGGGATACATTAAATCCGTTCATAGCATTTGTTTGTAATTACTTAAGTGTATACTTCGAGGACTGTCCCCAATCTATACTTGTATATTTTGGAGACAGACTCTGAAATATACATTCAATCCAATCATAGTATTAGCCTGTACTGTATACAGACAAATGTTATTTTGGAGACAGTCTCCAAGGGATACATTAAATCCGTTCATAGCATTTGTTTGTAATTACTTAAGTGTATACTTCGAGGACTGTCCCCAATCTATACTTGTATATTTTGGAGACAGACTCTGAAATATACATTCAATCCAATCATAGTATTAGCCTGTACTGTATACAGACAAATGTTATTTTGGAGACAGTCTCCAAGGGATACATTAAATCCGTTCATAGCATTTGTTTGTAATTACTTAAGTGTATACTTCGAGGACTGTCCCCAATCTATACTTGTATATTTTGGAGACAGACTCTGAAATATACATTCAATCCAATCATAGTATTAGCCTGTACTGTATACAGACAAATGTTATTTTGGAGACAGTCTCCAAGGGATACATTAAATCCGTTCATAGCATTTGTTTGTAATTACTTAAGTGTATACTTCGAGGACTGTCCCCAATCTATACTTGTATATTTTGGAGACAGACTCTGAAATATACATTCAATCCAATCATAGTATTAGCCTGTACTGTATACAGACAAATGTTATTTTGGAGACAGTCTCCAAGGGATACATTAAATCCGTTCATAGCATTTGTTTGTAATTACTTAAGTGTATACTTCGAGGACTGTCCCCAATCTATACTTGTATATTTTGGAGACAGACTCTGAAATATACATTCAATCCAATCATAGTATTAGCCTGTACTGTATACAGACAAATGTTATTTTGGAGACAGTCTCCAAGGGATACATTAAATCCGTTCATAGCATTTGTTTGTAATTACTTAAGTGTATACTTCGAGGACTGTCCCCAATCTATACTTGTATATTTTGGAGACAGACTCTGAAATATACATTCAATCCAATCATAGTATTAACTTGTAATTAATAAAATGTATATTTTAGGGACTGTCCCTAATCTATACATGTATATTTTGGGAACTGTCCCCAATCTATACATGTATATTTCGGGGACAGTCTCCAATTATGTATTAAATGTTTATTCTAGCGACAGTCTCCAATGCATACGGATTATTGATGAGTCCGTAAAACATACATTTAATAATTAATTCGTTATAATTATTCATTTAATTGTTTATACTCTAAAATTGACTGTATTCCAGGTTTAGAAGGCTTTTTCCGATATTTTACTGATTTTATCTAGTTGGGTCCCAAAACATACATTGTACATATATATATATATATATATATATACATGTGTTTTGCTTTTGATTTATTCAAGTGGAAATTTCAATTTAACTACCTTATGACACATATTCTGCCATAATTATTCCATTAGATAATTGATTTGTTTCACAAGAAAGTGAATTTAAATAATAAATCATTAAAAAATGAAATATTGTTTACTCTTAAGTAACGAATTTCAGATGCAATGAGAATTTTTTTTCCATATTTTTCCCAATCAAATGAATGATTTGCAGTTATTGAAATTTTTCTTTTATATCCATTGATTAAAAAAAATTGTATTGAAGTAACTGAATAATTAAAAATTTCATAAAACTCTCAAAGGAGAGTTCTTTTTTATTGCTATCAATAAAAGTATTTTATTATTTCATAAAAGACTTCATTAACACGATAATTGGAAAATATATATAGTAATAATTTTGCTAAAATGTAAAAGAATGACTTTCAAGTCCAAAAATGGAAGTTGAAAAATGTTTATGTAATTGAATATTGCAAAATGTTACTATTTTTGGACATCAAGATTTATACTGTTGATAATCTACTTTTAATATTCTACACTTCTTTGAAGTGGACGTCAACTTTGTGGTTGTTATCAGCACGTTGTTAATAAAAATGTAGAAATATGTAATTAACATGATTTATATGCAAATGGATTTAGCTCGGCCAATATAATAAAAATAGTCTTTTATTTCCTTGTAAATTTCTAATACGAATCGACAGTAAACTTTCACTATAATTTCACAATACTCAACCTTTCTTAGTTGTCTTTTCACCCCATTTCCTGATACTTAAAAAGTCCAAGCAGCTAGCGGTTGACGAAAGCAAAAATTTTTTTTACTTTTCACTCAACATTGAACATTTGTTAGCAAAATAAAAGAAAACCAACCAGTCTAACAATGAACACGAGACTCTGTGGCGACGTAGATGATGAGAAACGAGTTTTTACTACATAAACTAGGTTTAAACTGGGTCAAAAGCCACATGAGTTCATGCATCGGTCATAATAAAATTCAAGATATTTCCTTGTCCTGAGAAACCTGATGAAAATTAATTGAAAAAAGTCATTGACCGTATATACCACAATTTTTTTTTTATCTGTCATTAAATATTATTCCCATTATTCCTAATAAATTTTATTTTAAAATCACAAAACTGAAAAAACTCATTATTCATTTATTATTCATTATTAAACCGTCTTTTATTCAATTATTGAATGGAGACTCTGGTCAATGTCTAACTCATCGTTACTTGAAATATATTTTCCAAGCATTTCCATCATATTAATAAATTGAGCATAACAAGTTGTTGGTTTTTTATGAACGTATTTATAAATTGAAACATCATTATTATAAAATTTAAGTATAAATATATTCAATGAGATTTAAGGAAAAAAGCTAAAAATAGATATGCAAATTGACAAAATTGCAAAGCTTAAACTTTTCATTTAATGGTTGAAAAAATTATATGAAATTTTTAGTATACCTAGCAATGATCATTTTACTCTTTTCATATCATTCCTTTTAGTCCATATACACATCTGAGTTCTATGCAATTCACTGTATACTCGAAAGTGTAAACCTGTTTTTCTCATTTGCTTGTATTAAAGTTCGCCAACACATATTACAGATAAATAGAAACGCAGTGCAATTCACTGAATAATATAAAACACACTATAACTATAACTACAAAGTTTTTAATGAATAAAATATAGAAACAAGAATATTATATTTCATTTTACAGATAAAAATAATAAACCCTGAGAAAACTTCAGGATTATATTTAATCAAGTTATCGCATTCGAATTAATGTAAATATAAATTTGTTGATAATTTTAAACTTTTATTTTATATAAAAGAGTTTAAGTTAAAAACAACAAACCAAAGTGAAATATTCATCAATAAACTATGAAAAAATAATAAAAACTGTATCAATATAAAACTGTAAATTGAGGGAAATTGATGATAACGACTAAATTCTCACTAGTTCTTTATCTCTATAGAGAACATATACGAGAACATTTTTCCTCTTCTCGTTATAGTGATGACAAAAAGTGAGATGAATGTGTCAAATAGACAACTCAACACTTTTGCAACTTTTTTTTCTCTTTTTTCTCATCCACTTTATTGATTTGGTCTCTAACTTTGCCATAAGAAAATTACTTGACTTGTCACTGTATGTTACTAATTGCTACTACTCACACCAAATAAATATCAAATACATTATTTTTTCCCTCTTTATTACTCTTTCCTATCTCATCTCCACATCTCAATTAACGCTTAATCCATAACAGGTCTTTTTTCTAAATACAAACTACTATTTTCTACATAAAAATACAAGCCCTTCCTGGTTTTCTTATGAATTAATAAGTAAATTTATTTTATTGTTATGTATAAAGCCATTTAATTAACTCCGTTAAATACACTAGGGATAAAAAATTAATTACTATTTAGTTATATACATAAATAATAATTATCAACAGTGAAACATTGATTAACTAAACAAAAATTTTCTATAAATATTTATGGGAAATTATATTTAAATAATTATTGATTAGCATACTTTATATAATGGATCAAATATTTCACCTGATCACTAAAAGTTTTAAAATCAATGGTGAGATGAATTAAATTGATTCTCTGAAACAAAATTGAGGTGTTAAATATTTAGCGAATTTCCATGAAATATCTTGACACCATCTCCTTTAATCCTCAGTTATCTGCTCAATTATTTTGAAGCACGAGAATTGCATCGAATCGGATGTCAAAGAGTCAAATGAATTGATCATGACTGTATTTGTATTACTTACAAGCAAACTTTTTTATTTTTACATCAGATTTAATTTAAAAGAAAAACGAAAAATAGTTTGACTCTTTTTAGAATCAAATTTTATTCAAAGTCCAAGTTGTGTTACTTTTTATTTCTTAATTGCAGACAATTTAACATCCACAAGTTAAAGTGAATGAAAAAAAAAAAGAAAAGAAAGCAACATTTTCAATTAGGTATTTCCAAACTAAACGATTATTGGAATGAAAAATAAATAATCAGTATTTTTAAGTTTCAAGTAGTTACTTAAGTTAAACAGGATTATAAACTGAAAATTAATTTCCGGCAAGAATAAATAATCATGTCGACTGCAACACATGTTTAAAAGGTGAGTTTCCGCAAATAAAATAAAAAAAATTACCAGTTGAGTAATGAGAAACAGGAGATGTAAAACATGAGGAAGATGAAGGATGCTTTAATCGAGAATAAGCGAATGAGATTGCAAAGCTTTTGCACACTCCATCATAGCTAAAAGCTTCTCCAACCTGATTAATATATATGTATAATCAATTATAAGTGTGCGTAATATTCAGTAATACCTACAAAGTTCGTCATAAATATACTTTGATCTATATTCCAACTGTAATTTGCTATCATTTCTTCCTAAATTATTTCAATTATCTAATTAAAATTACATCACTTTGTAAAATTAAATTTATTTTTTAATACTTAAATTAAATCACTTCATTGCATCTGTTCAAATCTATGTGTATTAAGTTAGACTAATTGAATCTACAGACAATGGAGATTCTTATTTTAGAAATCTGGTTGCCATGGATGACTGAATCATGTAACAATAATTGATAAATCGCTCTACGAAGCTTTAATAAAATAGATAACTCAAAATACCCGGGTGGCAATTGAAATCCGGTCCTAGGCTAACATGGTACCTAATATAGTACTTAAAAAAGAAGTAATATAAATTCAGGCCCAGAAGAGAAAAGATGACTGGGATCATCCAGTAATTTTTTATGTATTAAATAACTTGATAGTAGTTAAAAGGTAGTAATGAATTAGTAACAGGGTAGTACTGATTATTTAATTAATTAATTATTTTCTAAAAGGATCAACTTTGTCCCGATGTCATCGATATTATTCACTCAAATTCATTTACAAAGTATAAATAATAATTTATACCTGAGTGTTATATTCATATATAGGTCTATAATATAATGGAAAAGTGAAAATATATTGGAAGCAAGTGTACTATAAACTGCTGCTTGTTTCTATATCGACTAATATATAAAGCCGAGAACGTGTGGTCAATGAAGTGAATTTATTCGATCGTCACTTCCAAGTTTAGCACAAAGGGTGTGGTACCTGTGTGCGCTCAACGAGATACCCTCTAGTGTTTATACCAGAGATAATGATAGCCTTTTTGAGTAACAAGTTTTTGATATTTTTCAGAAGCTTTCGTCTAAATGCCAATTCATGCGACAATCAACTAAAGCTTAGTACGTTCATTTATCTGGAAGGTTCAAAAGCTTCCTCACGATCACGTGATGTCAAAATTCGATCAATGGATGTTTATTTCAATACACAAAGTAGCTGTCTGAAGTTGGAATAAAATAACTAGGGTCAATAGTTATCAACTACTTAGTGTTTCAAGGGAATTGGTAAACAGAAGAAATTAATCAACATTAGACATCTCATCAAGAATAAGTGAAGAATTTTCCATCAACGCCTCTCTCCCCTTCCCTTTTTTATTGGCCTAACTCGCCAATCTCTATCGACGTGGCAACGATCGATACTTCACTACGAAAGTTCCATTATCCATAACAGAGAATGCTCTCATGGAAAAATGATAAAAATCCCAGGATCACGTAACATTCTCATTTTACAACTACCCTCTAGAACATTCACATTCACCCTCCTCTCGTGTATAAATCCAACATTTTATATTTCTTTTTTTCCTCTCTTCCTCTCACTCACTCTTTCAGATATTTTGTTTTTTTTGTTGCTTTCCTTCGCACATGCTCGCTATAGATTTCAATAGTAACAGAATATGTATTTAGAATGTTCATTCCGAAAGTGAATGAGTGTTCTCCAATATCCTGATAACAATTCAATTAGCGCATGGCACTTGATGCAAATTGAATAATAAACATTGTTTGTTATACTTTGTAAGTTTATTAAATATTCGTAAGAATACTCTTAACAAGAAAAAATCGTTAGTGATTGAGCTTGAAGGCTTTCACAACTTTTTTTAAAGTCAACTTTCAACTTAACCAGAAACTTTTTTATGAATAAACTAAAATCAAATTCTATCTCGTTTAAAAATGATTTGCTATTAATCAATAATAATATTTCATTTTTTATATATCCATTATAATTTTAATTCTCTTTTTAAACCAGTAGTTCAATTATTTTTTTCCAATCACAATATTTTTAACACCTTCAATAATAGCAAATAAAATTATTATTACTCATAAAATGATTATATTTCTATCAGAAAATTTACAATACAAATTATTATATTTACATTGAAAATTTTCAATAAAGTAATTTACTTTCGATCGTTAAATAAATCCGGGAAATCCGTTCATCAGCATCAGATCAGTCACGATGACGTCAATTGTCGTAACGAATCGCAAATAAATCCAGTTACGTAATGTCATTTTCAGATAATTCCAAAAATGATTGACAATCCCATTTGTAAAGTCGATCGTCAATAGATATAAGAGAGAATAAAGTGATATGAAATTATGAAAGACAAAGAGTATGCAATGAAGGAAGTTGGAAATATATTTAATGATGACTGAAAAGGAGTAAAACCTAAGTACCTTGGGGCAATGCAAATGACAAGAGAGTGGCAATTCGCACATCCCAACTACATTTCCTACGTTCTTACCACGAGATAATTAGAGCGCACATCACCAATACTAACAAGGTAACTTCTATATACTATTATCTGCTCCTCTGACTCACTCACATCATCTCTACCTATACCTAGACATACATCTATACCTTCTCTTTAACTACCACCAGACAGATATATAATATTGATCGTTGTAAAAGGTCCTACATCTGCTATGCAATTTTCACCATCAGTCATATATCAATTGTTACATTATCTTATCTATATACTGTCATTTAAAGGATCAATAAATTTTTACATTCATTTAATTAAATTGAATATTTTTACTTCATTATAATGAATCTTACATCAATAACTTCCCTTATTAAATAAAGAAATAAAAGTTTCCAAGTTTTTTAGTGATGGTAATTATTTTTTGAAAGATAAAATATGATTGAAAGTAATTAAAATCAATAACTCAGCTTCAATTTTGAAAATAGTAAATTGAATGTCTATAATTGTATAAACGGTTTGTATTAATATTGGTTTGTAAACAATTAATTAGCTTGTTAGCTGACTATCATAAATTTCTGATGAAAAAGTTTATAATATTTAACAACACTCTCAATCGTGAAAGCCCAAAGTGGTTATCCAATTTTAATTTTAGCTTGAAAATAATCATAAAGCAAACATATTTTTTGAACTAATAAATAAATGTGAATACGCAAATAATGAAATTTATACGTTACAATAGCTTCAGAATTTACTCAGTTGAGCATTTATTTCAAAAGTTCATCAGAATAATTGATGAAATTTTTGTTTTTTTCTGTTTAAACAAATACTGAATTTAATCCAGTTAATTATACAAGAATAATTTACATTGACTCCAGTATGTAAACAGAACAAAATATTTTCAGTTGGTCTATAATTTAACACGTAAAAAAGTGATTTGGTGAGCAGACAATAGATTATTTTTAAATGGAAGAAATAACACCATTTGATAACACACTAAGTAGTGAGGGCTAAAATTGTGACAAGGGGAAGTTTTGAAGGTATTGATTTTTCTACTTGAAGAACCCCGCACCATATACTATCTGCAACTCAAACGTGGCCTTTTCATAACAGAGGAGAAAGTAGATATACATCTTCACTTTTCACTTGTTTCTTTGACAGCCTCTAACCTTTCAAGGTCAACGTATAGGTAATTTTGGAGAAAATCGTGTGATCATGATACTTTAAATATATCTTAACTGACGTCACGTATCCATATAACAACCTCACGTTTCGTTGCTTTTATAAAATAAATATACTAACAATGAAATTTCTCCTCCAATAATATCTCTTGTAGCTTTAAAAAATTCACCTGTAGATAAAAAAACCAATTTATTTTCAAACTCCAGTTTCAAGCTAAAAAAATTGTTATAAAAAATGTATTTACATTCAGTAAATGTATTTCTCATTATATTTCTATTCTCAAGAAAGATATTTTATTTATTTAAAATATTCATTCGTGGAGTGAATGATTCATACTCGAATTAATGAGAATTTATTCCCAGGATAATTCTAATAGAATTACTAGTAATTAGAAAATCAATAAGAGAATATAAGATTGTACATGTATAGTACAATATGATAACAATAATAATAACTATAATAATAATAGTAAAAATACTTGTAACAATCATAATAATAACAA
Source organism: Chelonus insularis (assembly GCF_013357705.1). Taxonomy (NCBI): domain Eukaryota; kingdom Metazoa; phylum Arthropoda; class Insecta; order Hymenoptera; family Braconidae; genus Chelonus; species Chelonus insularis. The sequence goes on from NW_023276404.1 coordinate 41,696, forward strand.
TATTATCACCTGGTATTAATAGTAACTATTTACTTGTTGCTAATTTGATATTCAATATTATCACTACTGGACACTTCATTAGAGACCTATAAATTTACTACATGTGATTGATAATATACACTATAACTAATACTAGACATTATTTCTCAACATGTGTTTAAATGTGAGAATATTTACACTCAACAAACTCAAATATCTTCTTCCACTCGATTTTGATTAAATACTTTACTAAATATAAAACACAATTCTTTTCTCATTTATTTTAAATGATCTCCATTATATTTACTAACCATATTGGATTTTAATTTATTCCTTATCGATTGGAGAATTAATATCTAATTAGTATTTAAATTTAGAAAAAAAATAGAATAATTAAAAATATACCATGAAAGTATTATTTAAAGGAGATTCATTGATTTATTCTCCAAAGTCTAATTTTAATTATAGCTGAAAGTCAGGCTTCGATTGTCTCAAATTCACTTACAAAATTTAATTCAATAAAAAACATGAAATAAAAGAGATTTACATTTAATTTAAAAAAATTTCAAATAAAATTCTCTGACAAGGCCAACGTAATATCAAAAATAGATTAATAACTTTGAAGGATTTTTTTTTTCCTAGAAAATAGTTGCTTTAACTGCTTTCTGATATCCATATAAAACAACGATGATATAAAATAGGAATCCGATACATCATTTTTATAACAACATCTATCAGTTCTTCTCTTTGATAGTTAAGTGATATCGACCAAGTAAAAATTGGACATTACGAATGTATGAAGATATAGAGGATATAAAAGGCTTCAGAAATACGTTTATACATTCACCAATGTCACGAATAAAATATTGGAAACATGAATAAAAAATAAATATATAAGATTATTGGGTGATACTATTTTTGATCCAATCCAATAAATGTAAAAATAAAAAAAAAAAATTCTCTCATTCATATATAACTAAATTTAAGTTTAATAGTAAATTGAAAATTATTTTTATAAATGTCAGGATGTAATAAAAAATAACTACTGAGTAACAAAAAAAATGAAACTAGGAATTTCGAATATACTAGGGTATAAAAGTATTTAAAAAATCCATTGATATGTTTACCAATGTCGTGAATGAAATATTGGAGAGAAGATAAAAAAAAATTGAACTACTGCAAATTTTTTATCTAGAATAGGAAATTTTTTTACTTACAATTAAGTAATAAACTTTTGAATAAAGTATTCAACAGCGAAAAAAGCTCTTGTGAAGTGTTATATAAAATTGGAATAATAAATTGAACAGAAATAGATAGAATAATTTAAAAATTTATTTTTAAGTGATATAAAAATGTGAGAAAATTACTTTCAATACCTTTTTAAGTAATCGATGAACATTACTGTCAATAAGTAAATATAGGGGAAACCTTGATTAATATTCTGAGATAGAAATAAATTGAAACTAATGGAAATTTGATGAAGCGATCAGACGAAAAATTTACAACTGAAACATTAAAAAAAAAATAATGAGTCATGAGCTTCATTATTTTCAAATATTTCAAAAGTTATGTATAAACATTTTAGCAGAATATCGAGTTAACAAAAAGAAGAAAAAAAGAATAAACAATAAACAAATGTTATTGAAGCATTTATAAATATTTATCAAACACTGCAGCAGAGTTATTTTAAGTTTCACAGATACCTGATGATGGATTAAGCAAAGAAAGATGAATAGACAAGTCGTTTTTAATGCACACCGGGTGTACACAGCTTTTATCAGAGCTCAGGTATCACTCACCACGCATTTATGTGCCATATGATCAAAAATAGAACCGTTGCAATCTCTTTGCACGATCTTTTACCTTGGAACGATATATACTCTAAGTTTCGTACTATGTAAAAACATATATATATATATATATACTGTCCTGTCTGAATTGAAATTGCTATTTCTGTGGGTTTTACTCTACTCAACATTGATAGTGTCTGGGACAGAATTGAATATTTGAATATTTTTTTTCTTCTAACCTCTCATTTATTCAATAGAATAATAACAATGACTCCCTCTTCATTATTTTATAAATAACTTTAAAAAATGTTGAATCTAAATTTTTTGCAATACTCTAGACACTCAAAAAAAATCTACTATATTTTTTATCCCTTTACTATTATTCCTCAATTCATTTTTTTCTTTATTAATTTTTTATAATAATATTGGAAAAATTGTAGAAAAGAATGATTTTAATAAAATTATTTTTTATATTCCTAATTATTGTGAAATTATTTTTATTAGAAAATATAATTAAATAATATCAGACTAAATAAAATAATGAAGTTGACAATCTTATTTCCTGTACTGTCTCTCAAAGTACCAGAAAATCTACCAGCAATTGACTTCTGCTTTTATCTTTCTCCGCAAATATAAAACACAGTAGGGGTGTATTAAGAAATTTCTTTTTATAGTCTCTACCATTAAACCCCTCTTTCTAGTTTCCAATCGACTTTACAAGAGTAATCGATTAGTTTATGATAAAAATAGATAAAAATTCCTTCATATGCCTTGCAGCGTTTAACAGTTGCAGAGTCTCTTATTTTAAAATAAAAATATGTATGCAAAAAAAAGTATTCTCACAACATACTACATTATCTGTATGTTTTTTTCCACATTGGCTTTTTAAGTCAAAGTTGAATGACTTTATTTTAGAATAAATTCAGATTATTTGAATTGACAAATTGTTATTTAAGCTCAAGTTGGCTAACATTTCTTGCTAAATATATTGTTATTTTTAGAAATAAATTTTTTTTTTAATTGATCAATCTTTCCCCTCTATTACTCAATTACTTTTATTTACGAGAAATATAACGTTATGTGAATCTTGTCTCTTTCTACATATTCTATTTATGAAATTCTACTCTGACATCTCAGCCAACTAGGTCTCTCAATAATTGAATGATGTGTACTATTCTTTTAATTACCTTCTTCATAAAACAATTGTGAATGTCAGCGTGATTTGTCAGTTGAGACTATATATAAATATACTATAAAAAAGAGAAAAGATGGGAAAAAATATAGAAAAATTGTGTAAAAAGAGGAAAATTAAAACAAAAAATGTGTATAAAATTGGAATAAAAATGAGGACAATTTAGTGTTATTTAAAATACTTAAAGCACACTTGTGCATTTAAAAAATATTTAAAAAGTGTAGAATGAAATTTTATGAAAGGATTACTTCATCAAATAAAGTAGAATAAAAATTAAACTGGATAACAAAATTTTAAATAATAATGAGCTTTTAAATTATTTTTTAAATCACGATAATTTCCTTTGTCTGATGTGATAGCGGATAATTTTTTTTTTTAAATCCATACGCGGTAGCTGGTAATTTTCCTCACTGTCTGATGGGAAAATTCCGTTAGCAGATTGATTGAACTTCACAGATTGCCTATTATATATAAATAATACTCTAAACCCCTATACAAATATAAACATCGTCGATCATCACAGCGACCTTTTCAACCTCAGAAATCTGTTCTCCACAGACGATAACAAAAATATATATTTTTATTCAATTATCATTGTATAAATTTACGCAATTAAATCCTAATTACACATGTTTGCAATACATATTTATCTTATCGCCTCAAAAACATTCATAATGATAAGATTTTTTATACTCCAAATCCAATAATTATTAATAACAACACTTTTTTGATATTAAATAAATTAGAAAGATTGTTTGCTTGAAGTAAAAAGAAAAATCCTTGATAAACAATTGCTTGGCAAAAAATAAAAATTATTAAGTTATATAACATAAAACTCAACCTCTGCTGTAATTTTTTTCATTATTTGATAATGCCAAGATGAGTAAATAATGGCTTTGAAAGGCCTAAGGATAGATTTTTAGTATAAAATGTACCTCGTAAGTAAAAGCACCTCTTAATGTGCTTGATGATAATATAATAAATAACTTTATCGCTTGAATGGCTGTCGGGCATCGGCAGAGTAAGCCCGGTGACGTCATTCGACGCTCCTTTAATGTCACGTTATGATAAAACAAAACATGCCATCCTCGTTGCGACTATACAGAGCAACATATGAGACACACAGCTATTGACAGGCTAAACAAGACGGCCGCTTGTCGAGTCGACAATATTACTGCAATTGACTCTGACGAGTAGTATCTTTCACGTGTGAGACTCGTCTATATTCTCGTCTGTATATGCTTAACAAGGTTCTCGGGTGTTATTGCAAGCTTTATATAAAACTAGACTAGATATGAGTGCTGATAATCACATTCAACTGACAGTATAACAAAAATTCATCCGACATTTTCATGTCAAAAAGAATTTTCTTAAATTTCTGGAAAATTTTGCTCTTTATCCTTCAGACGAAAAAATCCTTAAGACTTTTATCGATTGGAATACAAATATTTTTTCAAGGCTTAATTTGCTACTAACGAGCGAAAAATTTCTTTTTATATTCAATGAAGAAAAAATTTCAATATTTTAACTTGTGGATAATGATGTGTATGTTAAACTGACATTTTCAAAAATTCATGTTTGTGATCTAGTTTTGAATTATTTGAAAATTTAACAAAAATCATGAAAACGAAGTGAAGAGAGATGTATTATAGATAACATTAGATAATGTAGATTTTTTAATAATTTACTAAATTTGATAAAATATCACAATGTAACTTATGTTGGTATAAAAAAAATGGAACATAAATGTATATTATTAATAAAAATTACCCTGTTAATAATTAAAAACCAAAGATAAAAATAAACGAATTCGTCCTATATTCTAATTTTTATGGTGAATCAATATGTATAAAATATTAATGAAGCTGTATTTAGAGATGAGGATATAGAATTAAATGTAAAAATATATTTTTATTAATTCGTTAAATAAAAAAAGAAAAATCTTTGTTTGTATGATAGAGCATTGTTGATGATTAATATTTCAAACTAAACGCATCACCCATAAAATAAATGTTGAATAATTAAAAATTACTCAATATGTTAAATATTCCAAAATAACCCATTGTTTGCCCTCACTCATTTTTTTCACTTTACCCTAATTACTTTAATTACTTTAATAAAAGCATCATTAAATCTAATCTGGACAATAAAAATGACGTCAAGCTGTACAAAGAGAATAACATAAAAACGTGTGTCCATGGTTCAAGAAGTTCTTTGCTTTTAGTCACTTTCATAGCCCGGATAACTTTGTACTCATGAGCATTGATATATGAACTATATATCTAAGTAGTCTTTCTCCCTCTGGTTAGATCTCATGTGCAGAGAACCAGTTAGATCCCCTTGAAGCCGGATTTAGAGCCGAGTATTCTCTACCGCAGAGTTTGAGGAAGTCTGTCAAATGTTGGCCAATGAGGATAAACGTTTTGCGAGTAATAAAAGCACTCAGACAAGTATATTACTCCAAGCTTAAATTATACATACTTGGTTATTTTTATCAACGATCAAATAATCGTGATTATATTTTAATATCTAATGAGATGATATGAACTATTATTCAATTATTTTATTAATAATCTATTTCTTTTTTTTTTTTTTTTATAAAGTCTGAGTTATTCTTCACAGGAAAAAAATGTCATAAATCAAATTATATAATGACCTTTCAGTCCCACGATCTATTGAAGGGAATAAAAGCTCAATAATGAAGCAAATAAATTTCTCGAGGTCCAACAATTAATTCACCTTTGAACTGTCTTTAATATTTACTCATTTTATTAACTACAAAAAAAAAATTCATCTCATTTTTCTATTTAATACTAATGATTTTTATCATTAAATATTTCTTTAATATCATTACTAAAAAAAACATTATTCAAAAATGATTATTTCAAAGATGCAGATATTTTTTTTTTTTTTTGTAAATTAATCCAATAGTTGTATATTTGTTTGACTCATTATATAATTAATTAATTTGTTTTTGTCCCCAAAAAAACTTCCTTCCTATCAGTCACTTTTTTGTCTTTATATAGCACCGGAAACTTGCTGAAGAGGAAAGGAAAAAAATTATATTCTTATCGCGTTCTATTGTTACGTCCTTGGCAGTCAATATCAAGAGCTGAAGGTTGTATGTACAATATAATCGAAAGTTGAAGAATAAATTGAGTAACTTTACTTTGGTTTTTTAACTATTCTCTAGATATATATTTATATAGATTCAGGATCTTTATAAAACAATTGAATTCATTAAAATAACTATCGCAGTAATTTCAGAATGATGAAATAATGAAATTCATTCAATAGGGCCATAAATAATTTTATAATTATTGTTATAATTATTAGTATTCAAAGAAATCTTTATTATCATTGTTACATTATGCGTTAAATATGAAAAGTAATCCAGCGAATAGAATAAAAATTTTTTTATTAAATATTCATAGACCGGAAGTAAATAAAACGGTAAATAGAACAAGTCTTTGACTATTCTCTTTGAACACACTCTAAATTTGAATTTTAAATTTGACTAGGTAGCATTAAAAAAGAAAAGTTAAAAAACTATTGAAATAATTCAATAACTGGCTACATAAGATACAGGAAATGTATAAGAAGATTTAACAATTCTAATATGATTAATGATCTAATCAGTAGACATCAGTAAATAATATAAGTAATATTTTTACAGTAATAAATCTCCGAGTGCATGAATGATGAATGGAGCTAAAGTTATTGTCTACAAAAACTGCATTGATATTCTACTAACTAGAATCACCAAGTAGATGCTGGAGTGAATATTGACATTAACTTAAATTGTCGTTAGTCAAAATCTTGGAAGAATATTAGTATTCTCCTATCCTAGACCTACTTTTTAATAATAAGTCTGTATTTCCAAGCTAAGTTAAATAAGAAAATTGATTTATCGTTTCTAAAAAATGCATGAAATAATAATTAAATTTTATAATTATTATTTCATGCATATTATTATTATATAATAAAGTTTACCAATTTTTTGATTATATTATATATTAGCAATTGAAGATAATGATAATTTTATGTTGTCATTATTATTATAATAATATTATACTGTGAATGAAATAAACTTTGCTATCAGCATAGGAAATTTCACGTGATATCAAGATAATATAACCAGCTGTAGGCAGATACTGACAGAATAATTGATGCAATGTCTATCATATGTAGAATGAATTTCTATGACAGCTAATTCTACTGGAGTATTATAGCAATGAACATAGGAATTTTTTTTTTTTTAATGAAACGAGAAATATTTTGACAAATTAATATAATTTTCATATTAGTTTCTGACACTCACTAAAGATCATCTATTGAGCTTTAACTCTAGTATTCAACAATAATTAAAACAGACTAGTTTTAATGTCATTTCATTTTATAAAACAAAATTACCATTTTAACTTCTCTTTTGATATGAATCACAAAAAAAAATATATTAAACTGTTTATTGACTTTTTTTAATTAAGAAAGTAATAGATATTTAATAACTTGGACGACAGTTGGCATTTCGACATTATTCCAGTTAATTTTTTAAGCTTTCAAGACTTAAAAAGTCTAAAAGATAGGTCAGAGGTTACCAGAAGCTGTGATACAACTGGATTTCAAAAGAAAAAAATTCAATAATAAAATATGAGATTGCATTACAAAATATTTAAGATGATTAACAACAAATTGGTTCTGGTTATTATTACAGAACTGTTTATAAATTATCATTTAAATTCATTATAGTATGTATGTTGTTATCACTAAATAAACATGTTAAAAATTTATTAAACTAATTAATTCATCAAGCTCTTCCACATCTAGAGAGTTGGTTGAATAGGTCAAAAGTTGACTGAAGTAAGGTTGTAACCAGATTTTGGGCAAAAATTTCAACAGAGAAGTATAAATATTTAATTTGATAAAATGACACGTGAAGTGAAGTTAAATTATACAATAATATATTTACAATGGTGTCACTTATTAACATACTTACTCCATTCTTACATGATTAAAGTTTAGTAGCAATTTATATCTCTTACAATAAGAGAAAGTTTGAAGGTCAAAAGTGAGAATCAATTAAATTTTGCAACCAGTAAATAATAAACATAATTATTAGAAAATACTTAATGGAAGTAACTAATAAATATAGGTAAACGAAATGGGTTTATAGGTCAGAGCCTAGATCTTGTACACACATTAGAGCAAATACCTCTGATGGTCTGAAAACGATAAATTCAAGCACGTCCCACCGTATTATTACTCTTGTTCCTAACATTTCCTTTATAAATCTCCTTTGAACATCAACATCCACTTCCAACTCGTTAGACACATTAGTGTAACTTAGTTGGATGTATTAAGTGCAGTACCTACTGTGAGAGAATACAGGGAACATAGGGAGTTGAACTACAAAGCTCAATAACAGGATGTAAAAAGCTTTCTATGAATTCTCAACTTTGTGCGAACATTTTTTTCCAACTGGGAATTATGAGCTAAGGATTGAACGAAACTTTTTTCAATTTCTAGCCTGGCATTGCGAATAATTTATATGGTATTGTGATAAGTCCACTAGGGATTACTTTTATCAAGGGAAATTTTTCATTTTATTTTGTTAAATGAATTTGATAATAGAAATATTCAATATTTCGTTCTGTTTTTATATTAAAAATATTTCTAATAGTTTTTAATTTATTCTTTTTTCTTTTTCTAAAATGAAATGTAAATTTATTATCACAATGTAAATTGGATTAAAAGTTAAACAATTTATTTTTAAATTGACGAAATAATCTGGCTTCATTTAAAAACATCTAAAGACTCCCAGCTTCTCTTTTATCGAAGGAAGAAGTTTAATTGAAAAATTAGCTTCAGAAAAGAAAATGTAGAAGAAAAACTGTGACAGTCGAATAGCATTAAGGAAAATGTCTGTAGAATAATGAAAAAAAAAAAAAAATTATTTTCCGTTAGTTGCTATTTTTTTTTTTTTTTAATGCTCATTATTTATGTACTATATTTTGCAACAAAAAACAACATCGAATTTATTTTCGTAAAAAATTAGGTCAAATATTATACGCTCTACTTTTAACAGATTTTAAATTTTAAAGAGATATGAGCTTATCAAAACCGGAAGTACTTTTTAAGCATGAAACTAATTTTTGCTACGCGGTTACAACGATAACTGTAATAAGTAATATGTTTAAAAAAATATTTTAGTCATGAACGTTGATTTGTTGGGAAATAATTCTGATGAAATATTCAGTCAATGTTTCCATATGTCTCTCTTTGTATATCAATAAAATAAAATAATTAGGAATTATATATGTATCTAATGATTCCATTTTATTCACAAATACTATTACGTTCTCTTGGCAATGGCAACAGAATATTTGCATAAGATTGTCGAAGACTACTTACCTAAGGAAGCTCCGCACAAGACGTAGTTGCATAAGACGAGTTAAATAAATGAGTTACGTTGGAAATGAACGGCAACAAAAAAGACACCGGGGAGACGACGTAAGGTTATTTTATTCTGTAAAAATAAAATAGAAAAAATGAAGCAAATAAGAATAATAAATCAAAGAAACGGAAAAAAATTCAAATTAATATAAAAACAAACAATACAGAGATAAAAATAATTTATTTTAAACTTGAAATATAATTTTAAAATTAAATATTTGATTATTCGACGTAACAGTTGAAACTAAAAATGTTGGAAATAATTTAAATAATCAGAGCAAATTTTTCTCTTATTTTATGTTAAATATTTATTCAGTTCGAGAGAAATAGCTGTTACAAGTTGAGCTGATGTTCGTACAAGTAGTTCCATGCTGTTACCCGAGGCTTCCTACGTGACCACGTAAATTCGTCCTACCTCTAACTTTTTTATAGTTTTATTTTTCCACGAAGAGAAAAAGTCACATTGAAGGTAACAGCAGTAGTAAGTTTAGAAAGTGTACAGTACCTGCATTTCGAAATTGTTTTGTAAATTTTTTTTTATCTTTTATAATTTGCAAAAAGGAAAACTTAATAAACTTGTAGAAATTTTTTAATTAAAATTCTAAATCTTTCAAGAAAAATCAATAAGTATTACACTTTTCAAGTTTTATTATTTTTTTTTTTAGTTCTAGTAGTATTACGACAAATAAGAAATCCTATAATATAATATTAAACGCTTTCAACTATATAACTGACTTAATGTACTGTAAAAAAATAAACACAAAAATAGGAGAATTTATGAGATTTCAAAAATCAGACAAGAAAATGTATATAAAAACAAAATGGTTTAAAAAGATTAATTTTTATTTATTATATAAAAAATCCAAAAATAATAAAAAATAACTGCTATTGTTCTATCATTATCACTTGACCCAAAAAATAATTTCTATAAACTTTTTTCGTTAACTATTGCAAAAACTTTATTCCTAAAAGTGACACGAAAAGAAGGAGAATCTATTGTTTTAAAAGAGACAAGAGATAAGAGGGTTGCACATGCATATAACTCTTTTTCTCTCACCCTTATTCTCGTCTACGTCAACTCATAAAGCAACGAAGAGTTGCTCCTCACACAAAAGTACATATTCTCAACATTTACTTCTTTATAACCTCACTACATCTCTTGTGATTCAAGTCCTCAATCTTTTTCTGTTGCTCTTTGTTCGATTATATTTTATTTTCTTTTTAGTGGAAGTTGAATAAAATAAAAAAAATAAATAAAGAAAAAAAAAAAGTAAAAAGACGATTATAGAATATGACGTATTGCTAGACAACAGCAAAAATAAAATAAGAAGTAACTTTAATTGAGAAAGCTTCTTTCTTAATGACTAGACGTTTCAGGTAACATTCTGGAAAACTAATGCAGACATATGAAAACACCTACTGCGAGAAAACCATTCCTTAAAGACAAGTCTAGTGTTTTAAAGCGTTAAATTTCTTCATGAAATAATACTGTTAGGATAACAAGTTAAAAAGGGAAGAGTTTTATCACTGGAAATCGACTACGACAATTCGGTCTCTGGTTGAGTAAAAGGAACATCAAACACTCAGATATCTGTGGGTTAAATTCTTTCCTCTATTCTACCACTACCTATCGGAGAAAATTTCATCAAAAGGATTCCACAGATTTTTCACATGTGAGCTTTAAAATGTGATTTTCACTATCAGGAAGAGACCGGAAATTATTCTTCTAAAGGAGGACTTAAATTAATGAATGAACCAGTCACGTAATTGTATTGAAAACTTTTTCAAAAATATAATACTGAATAAATAAATGTTATCAGAAGAAGAAAAATTATATTACTATTTATAACAAAATGGTTCTTGGTTTTTCAAAAGTAATTGATCAAAATTTATTCAAATATTTTCAAAGCATTGTGAGATAATTCCCAAGATATGACATGGATTAATGCTAGGCTGAGATTTTGGAGATCTATTGCGAAGATTGATGATAAATATTAGATAGCAATGCTAGACGTAGCAACGGTTGTTGATAATGAATAAATAAAACGTGATTGTGTTTGTTCCCGAAATAAAATAAATATTTTGAGATGGTGCATCGATATTCGTTGATTGATTATGACAAATGCTGATCAAAGTTTGGATTATTAAAATTTCATAATACTTTTTTTTTGCAGCACAAAATTTTTCCACTGACACATTTATATTGCAAAAGGGTAACATAGGTTAAATAATATTCCTACCGTAATACCAATTGAGAAAAATGAATATCTATAAATGTCAAGCTAACCTTCATAAGGTTGTTACGAATATAGGAGAACATTAATCGTAGAAAAACTAACCGAAAAGGATAGAGCATAAAAAGTGAAGCATAAAATAGCTATGTATATTTATTTGTTTATCATTTTATCACAATTTACAACCTTAAGAATTTTTTAAAAGTTTTACATGAAGCTTTTTAAAGATTCACCGCAAGTGTAAGTTATTACATATTTAATTTTTTCAAAATTAAAATAAAAAAGTCCTTAAATACATTAAGGATGGAAAATTCCAAGTCTAGCCACGAAGGGTCAGAAGAATTTTAACTTATTTCATAAAGTTACTAAGTCGTCCTTTGTCGTATACGTATTAAGAATAATTATCCTTGAAGCTCAAAGAGTATTAAATGGTTATTCACCTGTATTGATCGCATGGTATTACGTTTTAATAACAGACAAGTTTCTAACAAAAATTATATTTTTTCCTTAAATAATTTTTTTTGATATAAGGCCATAAATAAATCTAATCAAAAAATTCTATCTATCAATTTGGAAAAAAATTTGTGAATAACTGCCAACAATATTCCCAGAATATTCCATCTATTTTTAGCACTATTGACGTTGATTACTCTATTGATAAAAAAAAAATTATTACAATTGTTAACTTATTATTTACTAAATTTGGAATAGAACTCTATTTTTAGTTTATTACTGATTTTATTTTTCTAAACTTTTCCTTCTGTCTTCTGTTCTTTTGAATTCAATTCATAGATACCTCTTTTCGTATTTCATTCTGAAGGTAGAGTTCTTCAGTCGCTGTCTATCGATTACTACCAACGTAAAGCTGGCACAAGTAATGCCGCATTGGATTGGATGAAAGCACAAGAAAATCTGTTATCTGAAGAAGCATAAAAATTGCGTCTACTATCAAAGATGACTATCATTACGATCTTCTTTTTTATTGATAGAAAAAAAAATAAAAAAAAAAAAGATGGGTTAATAAATGATTTATTTAGGTAAATAAATTCAGAAAGCTTTTATTGATTGCGTCGACAATTCATTGAGAGAATAATAAGAAAATTTCCAAGAAAAATAAGTAAACGAAGGCAAACAAATATAAAGAATGAATAAAGAATAAGTACTACTGAAGCGATTGAATTGACGGTTAAAATTCAATTGAATATATAGAGAGCAAAGGAAGCTTGTTCTCGAGAAAGAAAATAGATGGAATGAAAGACAGATGTTGAAGAAATGAAACGAGGAAAATGTCACACAAGGAATAGCATTTTTCCGATAACTTTTTTAGTGACTAAGTAAACCCTTAGATGGCACAGATTTTTCCCACACTCACTTGATCAACTATTATTTTCACACTCACACACAGAAATAGCTTTTTATTATTATTTTTATCTTTCATTTTCCTTTACCAAGATGAATCAGCTCATAAAAAAACAGAAGAAATTGCCCACAGCGACTTTCTTCTCAATACGACTTCTTGTTTCATTTTATGATAGAAAAAAATTGCAATAAAAAAAACATATCAGCTGGGAAAAAATGTAATATGTGAACATAAACAATATAAGCAAAATACTGTTACAATATAGACAAAATAGGCACACATTTTTAAACATTTATTATTTATTTATATCTAGACTACTGTCAAAATATTTTTTGGAATTCTAAAACTACTCTATTCTAGAACTGTTATCATAAACGAATTTTTATTTGTTAAATAAGAAAAAAAAAACTGTGTATACTGTACTTCATCAAATAGTTCTATTCATCTTCAATTCAAAATGAGTGAAGTAGAAATGAAATAGTGATCGTTTCTCCAGAAAATACAAAGATACACAGTATTTTATTTATCACTATATTTCATTATTTCTAGTCTTCTTTTTAACGAGAAACATCAAGTACATCGATTTTCAATTTTATTTCTGAAGCATTGTTATAATTCCCAAGTAGCACAATATATGAACAAAAATCTCATTCAGACGTTATTTTCTACAACTGTTGAATTTTATGGCAGGTCAAGAATATCCAAACTAATTTCGCTTACCCAAGAGACAATAATTTATATAAATGAAGTTAGATCTTATCTAGATCCTTGATTAATATAAACTATTCTAAATATTACCACAATAATTCTAATTCTCTATTTTTTTCTCCATTTATGTTTTTAAAGAAGATAAATATTAAATATTTTCTCTCACTCCCAGCATTTATTCTATGATAACAAAATTAATATTGATTCTACTTTCCAATAAGAGAATCTTTGCTATTTTCTTTCTCTCACGACACATTTGTGTTCCATCAGATTCCCAAGCAAGGTCGAAAAGATTCAAGAAATAGAAAGCAAATCTTCATTGATGTTGATGTCTTTTATCCTACAAAGTTTATGATACAAGAAAATCTTAAAGATTTAACAATAATAAGCATATGCATTTGTGCATATCATAATCTCCAAATGCACTGTGCTTGACCTACATTTACATACTGAATAGCTTAGTTAGGATTCAGCAAATACGTTGAATCTATACTATTTTATGAGTTGATGTTAAAGGATAATTGAAAGGGTTTAATGTTGCGAAATAAACACATTTGTTCACAGGTTATGTTGGTATAAGTCTAAATGTCATTGGTAATTCTCATTTAATTTTCATTCAAGTTCTAATAGAAATTGAATGCAAAAGCAATGAGTAATAATAATATTATTATGTACATTAAACAGATCTAATAGACTCAAACATTACGTGTAATCTCTAACAATAATAACCCCTTGGCTAGCAAGAGACTTTACTCGAAACATCACAATAATACTGTTATTAATCGATAATCAGTCTTCAGTATACCACAAATCATTATTCTCTTGATTGTGATCTAGTATTCTGCATACCACTAATGCCTATAATTGCTTTAGTAAAGGACTTTACTATTATCTATTTGTATCTATTACAACTTCTTGTATTGACATTCAAGTCCATACTCAATGATTATCAGAACACTCCAGTACTACAGCAATTACAACATAACTAATCACGTCCATTGCTGATAAATATTTTTCATAAGAGCATATATTGTGTATAGTTAAAAAAAAATCTAGGTTACAAGCTCTGCTACATAATAGCTAATAATTTTTTTTATTTCACCTTAAAGCCCACACTAAATTAATGAACCCTTGATGTTCAGTGTTGTGAAGACTTGAAAATTATAAATAGATACGTTAAGTTAATTAACACTTCTAAGATCTCAACTAATTTTATTGACTATAAATAGTTTAGTGATAAATTATTTTTATTGTTTCAACAAGATTCTAAATTTAAATCTGTTTTCAGTTCAGTTAAATAATTATTTCAACAAGCAATCTATCAATCAGCAAACTATTAATAGCAATATAATTAATTTCATTTCATTCAAAAGAATTTTAAAAAGTGATTATTCATTAACAGTCTGTAATTGATAAATTCAGAGCAAATATACGAATGGAAATTCGCACAATGACGTAATAGATAGTGAGATAAGTTGAGAACGGAAATCACAAATACTGAGATTGAGATTGTGACATTGATAGTTCCGTTCATTTCATAGACTGATTGCAATGAATATACAATTCTTCTATAATCAAAATGTACTTTTAATAACTCACGAGCAATTCATTATATCTTTAATAACTAGCTACATTGAAATTTCTTGTAAAAATTACATTTAGACATAATTACATATAAACACATGGACAAGATAAGATATAGTTTTATCATAATGTCAGTAACTAATTAATAAATAATTAGAAAGTGTATAATGATAATCTTTTATATCAGGATATGATCTGAAGTTTGTTTCTGCACTTACGTACCTCGTCAAAAACTTCGATAGTTCATCTAGGGACGAAAGATAATCATGAACAGCCGGAGGCTTACAAATTTCTCAAGAGTTAATCTAAGCCAAACGAGCTATAGGATGAGAAGTAGAGTATTCCCTATAACGATCTTTATATAGACGAGGGAAATGCTCTTAAAGTTGATGCGCAGTTTTGGCCAACCAACAGATTGGAGAAATACCCTCGACAGTTTATCAAAGATCACGCAATTGTAGCAGAGATAATAGTAAAATATGTTTGATGATAACAGAATTTTTGTGACGTCATGCCGACGATGATGATCCTCCTCTTGAGTTTGTTTCTCATTCAATGCTGTTCATGTACTACTGATAAAAATGTTATTATCAAAACACTAGCTATGAAATATTTCACTATTTTTTTATATCTATATTTACATATATACATAGTTAATTTAATGGATACCTTTCACAAATATTTGAAAAAAACAAAAAAAGAATCACTTGGTTAGAAATGATTCCGTAATTTTCAAACAAAAAGAATGAATTCCTGATGTTGAATGAATTTTCCCACTCACTTTATCTAGTTTTTTTTTCTTCGTCTTTTCATGATGTTGATTCAACAAAAGATTCGCTGATTTGTCACATTGTAGTTATCAATCACGTTGAAATAATCAGTATTGTATTGCGTCAATGATTGCACGTAAGACTAATGGATTGATAAAGATTGATGGCCAAGACTTGGAGTCTTTAAATGTTGAGTGGATTTTAAAAATAGATGTAATCATATGTTCAGTGTTTATTTACACTTTGTTTGATAACGATTGAGTAATCGAAAATAAAGGAAATAAATAGAAGAGTTTTGTACTTTTAACAGAAAAATTAAAAACAATATTATCATCAAAATATAATTAAATATAGAATAGACTCATTAGAAGACATTTTCATTAAAGTGGACAACTTTCAAATCTTTTCCACTTTAAGAAACATTTCTAATTGAACAGCTAATGATTATAATTAATAATAAATATGTATGAATAACACAGTTGAAACATACAATCTTTACAATAGGATTTATTTAAATTAATATTTACAAAAAATGAGATTGATAAACTTCTTCTCCATAAATCATGATTCTTACTAGATCAAATAATACATAGTTTTTTCATCATTTAGTTCATCTTTCTTTCTTTAACACCTACATATATATAATATATATAATTATTTTTAATTATGTATAGCGAATAGTAATCTAAATTTCATAAACATAATCACAAGGCGACACGACCGAATTTATAATGCTTCGATGCGTTAATTTTAATTTATTCATCTTTCCATTCTTTTTAATGATTCTCCATTTTTTCTAATTCTGCCCATCATTTTTTATTAAATAAAGTCTATTGTTTCCACGATTAACATTAATTTTAATATTTTTGTTACTCAATTTTTTATTTTATCCTTATTGTTCATTTAATTGTTTAATTGTATATCTTTTAAATACGTATCAAGACTCTGCAATTTTCCTTATTATTTTTAGTGTGCAATTTAGTTATTATAAATTAAATTATTTTAAGTCTACTCGAGATTCTGAACCGACGACGCACCTTCTCTATTCATTTATTTTATATTTAACTTGTTATCTCTCTTTTTCATTCCATTGTTCATTTATTCACACAGAGATTCTTTGATAATTATAATATTTCTAACATATAACAATAATACAATAATTTATTTTATTTAACACTCATTCACTAACACATTCACTCTTGTAATATGATTTGACAAAAAGTTTTTAAGTTACAATTATCTAATTTGTATTCAGTTAATTAAATAATTAAATAACTTTTTCAGAAAGATGTAATAGTTTAGATTTTATGTAGAAAATAATGAATTTAATTTAATTTTAAATCCTCATCAAGTGTTCTTTCATTTATTTATATTTTTTTTTTTTTTTGTAAATTACGTATATGTAATCTTAACGATTGAATGTTTCCGGAATTCGATCATCAACACAATACAATTGTCTATTGAAATCGTAAATAACCGCCAGCGGAAACGAACTCAATAGACAGATTTAAAATTAATTCAGCGCATACTGTGTGTTCTTCATTTCAATGTATTTCAGTTGATACTATTTAATCATTTTATTTTTGCTCCAAACTTTTATTATTAAAAAAGAAAATCATGAAAGAATATCAACACTTTAAAGAACGAGAACTAGAGAAACTTTCCTGAACTTATTTTCTATCATACAAATTGTGTTTTAATTAAACGCTTAAATTCATTTATAAATGTTTTTAAGATAAATGTAGTCACTTGAAATAAATGAATTAGTAAGTAATTAACAGTTTAATTTTTGTTTAAAAATAAAAATATTTTTTTCAAGTAACTGTTTTTCTTTCACTAATAAAGCATTGATTTATAATGAAGATTATTATATTTGATTGTAATTTAGTTTTTTTTTTTTTTATGAATGAGAGAAATAAATAAAAACCCCAAGAAAACATAAATATACAAAAATTTATACAGTTGTAATTGAGAGTAGGACAGATAATTTTATCTTATTGGCTTATACTGCGACCAACAACTTGTCCCCGGAACATCAAAATGTCAAACACGTGCTCACAATTTATAATTCCCAATTTTGCCCTCTTTATGTTATTTTCTCCCCAGATTTTCCACCTACTTCACTCTATTATCTGTCTAACTCTTATGAGCTCTATCTCAATTTTATAACACACATATAATAAGTCTCGACCAAAATCGTGATTGATTTATTGCTCAAAAAATAAAGCAAAAAAAAAAAAAGAAAACAACACTCGACACTACGCAATATTTATCCTTAAAAAAAGTATAAAAAACAACTTAGACTAAAATATTTTGATTTTTAAATGATTTCATAAATCAATAAACATTTTAATTAAAATTGTGATTGGCAAAAAATTTAAAATTTATTATAACTTTTTTGATAATCAGCTTATTAGTTAACTATTTACTTTAATTAATGTTTATAATTCTTGTTAATTTTTACATAAACTGTAATATAATACTTATAAGCCAATTAGCAAATTTAATTAATCTAGTAATGTAACAGTTAAAAAAGCAGATTTACGCGGTGGGATTCTCATCAAATTTCGTGAGTATCGAATAATTTATAGGCACAAGTTTCACTAAAAATTTAAATTTACACACCAGTATTATCTCTGTCTCTTTCTTCCACAAGATATTACAAATTGAAATAGAATAATAAAGCGCTTGTAATTACGTCAATCGGAATGACATATGTGTGTTTGTGTGTGCAACATATGGCACCTCAACTATATAATTATAATTACGTGGATGCGCTCAATAAATATTTGTCATTATTATTTTATTCAATATTAATCGATATAGTAAACTTTATATAATTTGTAAAAAAAACTTATTCAATTTCTATTTATATTTTATCTCCATTTAAATTCGGAATTATTGTTTATTTTAATCTCTAACTATATAAAGAGTATCATACAAAATATTTATATGCAAAAAATTAATTAAATGATAAAATCTTTCAATTAATTCATTTTATATGAATGAAATTCTTGTAGAGATAAAAATCGATACAGTAGATAATTGATGACAATTATATTGATGCAATCAATATATAATATTTACTTTATTTAATAAAATAATATTGATAGTTTAGGAAATACATAATAGAAAATTGAATTTGTACATCAATAAAATAAAATAAAAAAATGTAATGCGATTAAAACATTGATATGACCTCCAAGAATTACACGTGCACTTTTTATTGATATATTTTGTCTAGTAAAAATGAACTCAAATTCATTGAATAAACATTAGAACATTTGAGTTTCTTCAATAAGGTCACAGCTGTTGTTGTAAAGCTCAAATTAGACAGATAATTTCGAGGTTTATGTACTTTATTACAAAGTACTTTGATCTTTACCACGAAATCATTAATCAATTAATCAATTTGTGTTGCATTCTATGTCAAAGTGTATCTCATTGATTCGCAATATACATTGGATAGTTTTACCGCAATCCATTGCCATTCCAATATATATCCGTAAGACCTATTGACCATTGGCTTCTTTTGTACTTGTGTAAAGAAATTTTCCAAGTTCTGGGTTCAATCTCTAGGGACTAAAGGATCTTTCAGCATTCCTGAAATACTTTTTAACACCGTTTTACCTTTTGTGTGTGATTCTTTTATCTTCACTGACGCTCTTTATTACACAACCACTTTCTTTTAATCTTTTCTCTCATATTTAATTCATTTAATATACTTGTTTTTTAAATAAATGTCAAGGACGTTTAGTGTGTGAATTTCATTTTAATAAAGGCCACTAATAAGATAATTTAAAATTATTTTTCTAAACATTATTTGAATAATTTATAATTAAAAAAAGGAAGGTAGAGAGATGATAATCATAAAGGGAATATACCCTACTTTTTAACTTATTTAATTTTTAATAATTGTTCTTTTAATTATCGTAATTATTTATTAAGAGAATAAAAAATTAATATATATATAGCGTGCCAATCACAATTTTTAAAATTAATACTTTGATATGTTTTTAAAATAAATTAAAGCTTGGTAAGAATAGTCGTTTTACCACGATTTTGGTCTATTTATAAATATTCATGGGCCATTAAATAGTGACAAAATTAATAGTAATATTAATGGCCGGTAGGAGTAAGATGCGACGTCAGGAACGTTTTATTATTTTTTTTTTATTTAAGCAGCTCGTCGACTTGACTCGCCCGAAATACCTAGCACGGTTCTTCTATCGATTGAACAAAGTCGTTCGTTGGGAGAACACACCAGCATGGATAATTAAATTACCCGGGTCGATGGAAAACACTTTTAGAACTGGATTATTGCAGCGCCACGATATATTCTTATTCAACTCTCTCTCTCTACTCTTATTATTTTCTACAAACAGAAATCACATCTTTCTCGGGCATTGTGTGATAAATAAATTGTTTGAAAAACAAGAATTATTCTCATCATTAATTCACTATTTGATACTCTTCATTTTTAAGTGTATGTATATATGTATGAAACAAGCTGAATAATTTTTATAAAGCTCTCAAGAATAATCGAGAACAAATTTAATGAATTTTTTTTTTGTTTTGTTATCGAGGTAAATTAAAATTATTTAAATATTACTGTAAATTTGAGTCCTTCATTCTCATAAAAATTGAAAAGAATAATATTATCTGTGAATTGTTCGATAAACCATCAATGCAATAAATAATAAATGAACACAGAAGAGATACAATCGTGGTCAAAATTGAATTGTTAAAAATTTGTTTTTTTTCTTCACCTTCTGATTTGTTCCATTACTTATAAATAGACAAAAACAACACTGATACACGGCTTCTGCTACTTCAAATAATCAACCAAAATTATTTTTATCCAATACATTATTTAAAATTTAGTTATTTCGGTTATTCACTCGTAATGTGCGAATCATTGATGAATAAAAAAAGATCTTAAAACCGTGCGTAGGAATTTTTCAAACATAAAGAGAGATAAGAATGAAGAAAATGAAAAATACACTTGACCTCTTCGACGTAAAAGAAGCCGTGTTTATCGAGAATATATTTATATTTATATTTATATATATAGCATTTCTGCTCAATAGCATGAAGAATCTAAATTTAAACATGTTTTAGACGATGTGTGTATGTATAAAACACAGAAACAATGTACAATAGCACAAGTTCGCTTGGACTGTATCGTCCTCGAGTAGTGACGATAGGGATTACGACAGATGATGAATGCGGGAGGGGAATCCCGTGCATTAATGAACGGATGAAACCGAAAGATTTAAAAATACATCGTTTGAAAAAACCGCTGGACGATCATCATTATTTAATTTTAATCATAATAATAATAATAATAGTAGTAACTATAATAATAATAATAACAATAATCATAGCATTAATAATGAACGGTAATTGATAATAATATATTTATTAAAAGTTTTTATGTGATAATAAATGATTTTATCATATTTACAAAATTTCGAGACTGCTTCAACGTGCCGTCAGAATTATCATTATTTATCTGGATTTTCTTTGAAATATTACACCGAGCAAATAATTATTCTTTACACAACATACAGATACAAGACATTAATTTTATAAAAATCCAAGTTTCCCTCCTGTTCTTTACTCCAATTAAGTATGGGCTACAAAAATTAATTTATTTGAAATATTTTTTATCATTTGTATTAATATTATTATTGTTATTTATATAAAGCTGTGTTGTTATATTTCATTATATAATTTACGTTAATTTGTATTTGATAAATTACCCATTATTTCTCAATTCCGCACGACGAAGAGAAATATTATTTTTTATTTAAATGAATTGATTGGAATATAAACATTTTTATTTTTAGAACATGTATTAAATAAAGATAAATGAGTGTATTTATTTTTAAAGTATATTCTAAATTAAGAAAATGGTTATTTAAAAAAAAAAAAAAATAATTATTCAATTTAATATCTCCAATAGTGTTATTCTTTAAAGATGCAAGAAAAATTATTTAAATACCATTTAATGTCAGACAGTTTATGTAAAATCGATCTAGATTCTAAAATTAAACTGTTAATCTTCAAGCTCTGTTGAAAGACGAGATTCTTATATGAATTTATTAGCTTCATATCATGAGAGAAACAGGATCTATTTCGAATTGTTTAATCTACGATATTTTTAATTCATGTAATTACGGTCAGTAATAAATACTTCTTAAAATTCTTTGTGTCCTTGTCTTATTAATAAATTGCAGGTACGAATGAAGAGCCATCTTTTTTCTCAACTGCATCTGTGCAATAGAGAAATAATGACAACCAATTAACAAACGCACTCGGACTATCAAAGTAAGATAATTAATGTTCTCGTATCTGCAATGAAATACGTCGAAAGATCGAAGAATAAACTGCATGGAAAAAAGTGGCCTTAATTTTTTTACAAACTTTATTGCACAGGAAATTTTTTTAATAAGCCAAGTAAAAATTATACGTTATTTTGAAATTATTATTTTTTTATCACTATTTTAATTATTTTTTTATTTAAATAAATTTAAACGAAGAATAGTAATAGCAATTGCACTAATAAAGAAACAAAAGTTTACATAAAATATTCAACAAAATTTACTAACATACAGAGAGAGAAAAAAAAATAACAATTTAGAAATAACTTAAACAAAACAAAATTGTTTATTATTTTTTCATCGAATCTCACATTAAAACTTCAGTTGTTTAAATATTATTAAAAAATGTGGATTTGAAATAATAAAGCCTTTTTTTTTTTATAACAAATATACATTTATTTCAAATCAAAAAGTCATTAATAAATAAAACACTTAATAATTAATTGTTAATTTAATCATTTTTTAATTTAAGTCTTTATTTCTTTGATAAACTATATTTTTTACAATATTAGTATTATTTTTACTTGACTTTCCCTTGCACTCTTTAACAAAAAAATTTTCTTAATTACTTTGTAAAAATAAAAAAAAAAAAAAATTTAATACTTTAGTTAACATTAATAAATATTTATATTTTTAAATGTAATTAAATGTTTTATAACAAACAAAAATAAATTTCTAACAAAAATGTAATTTCAAGAGATATCAATTCAAAACGTACATCTTTTTGTAGAATTAATCTTACAAAGTAATTAATTAATTTTTTTTGAGTGTAATATTTTAATTTATTTAATGATATTTACATATACATGTACGTAACGAAATAAGATTTAAAAAAAAATTAACTATAATTTTTTCCATGTATTTATTGTTAACAGTGGCACATTCGAGAGCTCATCCTCGACCTACGAAAATGAATGATCCTCCACAAATTTCACAAATTCAACTGTACTTGAGGGCACGTGCCAGTTTGCTCAGACTTAGAAATATTTATATGGGATAAAATGTATTTATGCAAATGTTTAGGATGAAATTACGCATATAGTGACAGGATTTTTAAAATACTACGAGCATAAGCTCGCAATAATCCTAAAATAACCGACAGGATACCTACTATTTCTAAATTGTATGTACAATGAGTGCCAAGAGATTGAGCCAACCTCTTCCTCAGTTTCATTACTTTGCCAAGTGTCTCGTCTTCACGACGACGCAAAGGGATACGACAACAACAACGACGACAACGAGGGGAATTGTGAGAGATTTTTACGTTTCTCTATAGAGTAAATAAATGAAAACATTTAACAAAAACCAACTTTTGAGGTAGGGAGCAAGATATTTTAGAGTTGAAATACATAATCTAAAACGTGAAGTTATGCTTTATCTATGCTATCATAAAATACTCGAGAATTTCTCGTAATACCCCCTGTTATTTTCATTATTTTTACTTTTACTAGATATTAATATTTAATTTAATATGTATGTATATGTATATATATAAATATTATTATATATACATATATATTTCGCTCATTCATATCACATTAACGGTCACGTCGAGACTTGAAAATTGCGCTGATAGCCGAGGATGATAAACCTAATAGATCTTTTCTGATGTAATGAGAGAAAAATTATTATTTTATTCAAGAGGAAAATTTCATTTCATTATCATTCCTTTTAATTTATTAATTACTTCAACGATAAAAATTTCTTGATTAATAAAATATATTTTATTAAAATTCATTTTTAAAAAAAATGATTAAATGTTTATTGTCATCAAGAAATTTTTGTCATTCTTTTTCATAGTTGTAAATAAAATATTGAATAATTTGAGTTTATAATAAAATATTATCCATCTCAATGTTAATAATTTTTCACTCAATTCGAAACAATGCTTCGTGTATGCTGAATTTTATTAATTAATATAATCATAATTATTATTAAATATTTTTTTGGAATTCTGATGACTGAAAACTTGTACGCTAGATTCACAGCATTGATCACTTATGTAAATTTCCACTGCACTAAAGCGATCACTTAAAAAGCTGAGAAAAATAGCATTCACTACACTTTTTTTTCATTTTTTACCATTTTTTTTTTTTGTATTTACGAATAGTTAAATATGTATTTTTATATTATTTTTAATGGGTTTTGACTAATTAACGACCGCATAAGCTGCTGCCAAGAGCCTCGGACATGATAAAATTTATTTAGATTCGGTAATATTATTTTTCTTTTAATTGAAAACACTTTTGAATGTTTATTAATGCATTTTGTTGTTTATCCGTTTTCAGTCATTGTGCTCTTGACACGGAAAAACAATATAAGAATAGCAAGACATACCGCAATTTTCACTCACTCGTTCATCCATCCATACATAGAGTCATACTCTCACACATTCTTTTTTTATTTTCGTAAGACGCTTCTTGCATAATGATGTGGTTCCATCGATGGTTGATAATATTCTCCTTGGGATTAAGACTCGTGCTGGTAAATGAGTGAACTTGTTGGCGTAAACTATGCTAGGATCGTTGGATTGACGATAGTCTAAAGGTCCCATCACTGTTGAACTAGATATAATCACTAAACATAGAGATGTCGATACGCCATGATTATTTTTGGAGTCATTTTGGTGTTGATGCATTTGGGCGGGATCTCTTAAGGAAATTGCATATATACGTGTATGTGTATGTGTGTGCTAACGTTCTCATTCATCTTCGTATGCATGCTCTTGCTTGATTATGCAATTGGTTGAACGATGAGCACTCACAAACGAGTATTACCATCATATCTATTTTACTGTGAATAATCTTGGACTATTCGCAATTAAATTAAATCATTTATAATCATTTCAGTGCTTTTTTTTCTTCAAAAGAGGATGATAGACTAGTTAAATGGATACTTAGCAACGTTTATCAACGTCTTATACACAACAAAAAGATGAAGAATCACAGCGAGATGATTTTTCCAACGAATTTAATGTAATATAAAATTCGTTGAACTTGCAAAAGATTCCACTGGGACTTGGATCCATTTGGAATGGGCCGGGTATTTTATTTTATTGATTAAAGATGATTGAGTAAAAGATTTCTTCGTGTAAAACACAACGGCATTCATCGGCAGCAACGAAAATCTATTTCTTGATAACTTTCAATCTCCTTATCGATCAGTTTACTAACCAATCGTTCATCTTTTCGCCGAGATTCAAGACTAGCCATGTGTGATTGGTATTCAACCGTTCAAAATTCAGCAAATTCTTTGGCGCACTTTTCTGTGCTTGAGATTCTTAATGGTTCTTCTTCGTAATCATCGAAATTACTGGTATCACCAGGTCCTTTACATTTAGGTAAGAAAGGTGCTTCGATCCTCTTCTGGAAGACTGCTATCCAATCAGTGCTAGCAAACCATTTATGTCCTTTAATGTCATTGACACCAGCTTTTAGATTGCCATACCTTTTGGTCAGATCAACTTGAAGGAGATTACGGAGTAAATCTTTCAGATCTGATCCAAAGTGTGATGGAAATCGAACTTTTCCGCTGACAATCTTTTCGTAAATTTGAATTGGCTGATCAGCAAAAAATGGAGGATAACCAGCAGCCATTTCATAGACTAAAACACCAAGTGCCCACCAATCTACAGCCTTGTTGTATCCTTTACTAAGGATTATTTCTGGTGCTAAATATTCGGGTGTTCCACATAAAGTCCACGTTCTTCCTTTCACCTTTTTAGCGAAACCAAAGTCAGTGACCTTGAGGTAACCTTGAGAGTCAATAAGAAGATTCTCAGGCTTCAGATCTCTATAAATAAGATCTAAGTAATGTAAATACTCAAAAGCGAGGACTATTTGAGCTGCATAAAATCGTGAATGTGGTTCAGAAAATCGGCCAACCTTTCGTAGATGACTAAACATTTCTCCCCCAGGTACATATTCCAATACCATGTATAAATTTGAGTTGTCCTTGAAGTGGAAACGTAAAGAAACAAGAAAAGGAAAGTTGATAGCTTGGAGAATTCTTTTTTCATTGAGCGTATGCTCTACCTGCTTGAGCTTGACTACTTTCTGCTTATCCAATATCTTCATTGCATAATACTCCTTGGTCGGTTTATGTTGTACTATCATGACTCTGCCAAACGAGCCAGTCCCGAGCGTTTTAATCCTTTCAAAGTCATCGAGACCTGCCGTATTGGTAGGATTCTTCTTCCATTTTTCTTCAAACTCTTCCTTTGCTTCATCAAGGTATTCCTTGAC
Source organism: Chelonus insularis (assembly GCF_013357705.1). Taxonomy (NCBI): domain Eukaryota; kingdom Metazoa; phylum Arthropoda; class Insecta; order Hymenoptera; family Braconidae; genus Chelonus; species Chelonus insularis. Next base: position 68,396 of record NW_023276404.1, read on the forward strand.
ACTTTCAGCAGGATCCACCTTTTTATTGGCTGTCGCGGCATTGTTGCCCATTTTTCCAGCCCCGCTAGAGCCTGCTAAGGCTCCACGGATATCAAATTTCTTCAGAATTTCTGCGGTTTTAATTAAAACGTTTGAAAGAGAAATTCACTCCTGATCTAGGAGTGTTTTTATCAAGATTTGAAGCTTTTTATGTTAAAGCTTCAATCACTAAGCGCGTGACACACCGCTCGATTTCTCACAAAAACTCTCCGGGGGTCAACAAAATAGGTCAACACTCCTCGTCGGCACCTTGCGCCATCTTTCCTGTCAATTACAACCGCCACTGCCGTCTCTAAGCCACTGACGACAGTTTAATTGTATGTACTTGATAACGCAATAAATCCACTTTTGCTTTATTATTATTATCTCCTCACTAACCACTCTTTCTCAATCACTCTTATTTCACTTCAATCAAGACTAAGTGAAAAATTATAAAACCACACTTTACTCGTTCGCACCGTGTACGCTTAACCCTCAGAGCCCGCTTCAAACCGAAGACGTCGGCACACTGTACACCACTCTACACTCCGTAGACCACCACCACGAACGCCACGAACGTCACACCAGAGAGGCGACAACCTCACGTCATCCACACACTAACATTTGTTTAGCTATTAAGATTTTTATACGTCTTTAGCAGTTAAAGACGAAATATTTATTGCTTTTATACTTTTACAGCTTTACAGCTATTATTACTGAATGAATTATGTGTACAGTGTTTGTACTTAATGCTGTACAAACGTGAAAATGAATGAGAGTTCTTTATTGACAAGAGTCTCATGCACACACTGACTCACACTATTACACGAACGAGCAGCTACTACTTGAAACACCAGTCAACTGAAATTTACATTTGTTGACTACTGATGGTAATTCTTAGTCTCTTATTTTACCGACCGTCGATTAATCTCAAATTTCCCGCTAAAGCCGAGTACCAAGAATTCAAACAATCAAAAAATGGCTGAAAAAATTTACCTTAAAAAATTTTAATCCGTTATTATAATCCAAAAATGAGCTGAATATTATCCATTATGACTCAGTAAACATACTTTTACTCTTATAATACAAAAAATAATATAAAACACTTGATTTTTAATATTAAAACACTAAAATAAAATACAGAAGTTTACTGTATAGGAATTAGCATCACAATATTCGTTAAAACTATTTACACATAAATTGTCACATTTAACACACTTAAACATTTGATAAATAATTAAAATTTGATAATACAATAATTTAATAACTTTTTGATAGAAAAAAAAAAGATACTCCAAAAAATTTCAGACCAAACGTTACACCGGCAAACGCGACAGTCAATTGACGCACTGGACATGCGCATTGCGGAGCAAACCGGAGTGGAATCGAAGTGACGTCTATCGGCAGCAATTCAAACTCATCTGTTTGAAATGTTAACGGTCATTTCAACTCCATGCACAGAAATAAATTTTCTTGTCAGTTTCATGAGTTAGTGACGCTCAAGTGCGGCTTTTAATCATTATTTAATATAAATAATTCAATCCACTAATATTTTTACCCTATAAGACTCTAAACAAAGTACAAAAAGTAGATTTTAAGTGATTCAAGTGAGTATAAACAATCCATTGACATTAAATCATCATTTACATTAGTTGGACTACATGACTACAGTTAAACAAACTCCAAAAAATTCTTTATTTATTTATACTAACGATAATTTGTTTTGATAGAATTATTTATTAGACAATCTTTAGTATTTATTAATTTTGATAAAAAAATTTAAATAATTATAATACTGAATATGTCGCACTTGAGATATCAAAAAGAATTAAGTAACTTGACTAGAATGGATGAAGCTATTAAAGGACCTATGCCTCGTTGGCAGAAAAAAAGTTTAGAATCTTCAAATTTAAAGTAAGAAATAATTTATCAATTTTCGATATAATCAATAAATTCATAATAATTAATAACTTTTTTTCTATATAAATTATAGCTCCAATAGTTCAAGAAAGCCAATGAATAATAGCTCAGTAGCTAACATCAGTGTTGGAAAAACTCCTACAAAAAGAACTGAAATACGAACAAAAAAGACTCCAAAAAGTGCTAAAAAATCTCCAAGTAAGTTGAATTTATTTTTAAATAGAATTCATTATTAATAAACACCAAATTTTGTTGATTTTTTTCATGTAATTGAACGACTTTTTAACTAAATAATCATTTTATAGGCCGTGCAAATGGAACAACACCTGCTAAAACTCCCAGTGGTGGAGATAGATTCATTCCTTCTAGAACTACAACAAACTTTGATTTAGCTTATCATAAGGTATTTCATATAATTAAACTTTTTTATCAATCTCGTACCTTTATTTTAATCAATTTTAATATACTTCAGCTTCAACAACATAATTCTGATCAAGATGATAAAAATGATTCCACAAGTCCTTCTAAGAAAGAAATGCAAAGGCTAATTGGGGAGAATCTTGCTGGAGGGGATTTTAGTAATGTTAGAGTTCTATCGTATCAAAATAAAGCACCAGCACCTCCTGAAGGGTATCAAAATCCTTTAAGAGTTGTTTACAGTCAATCAAAAACACCAGCAAGTGTGAAAACTGCTACAAGATACATACCTCAAGCTCCAGACCGGATATTAGATGCACCTGAAATTGTTGATGACTATTGTAAGTCATATTAAAATTATTGAATATATTTGATTAATTGTTTATGAATCATTTTTAAAAATATTTTATTCCAATTCTAGATTTGAATTTAGTTGATTGGTCATCCAGCAATGTTTTAGCGGTAGCTCTTGGATCAACTGTTTACTTGTGGAATGCTGCAAGTGGAACAATTGAAGAATTATTTGAATTAGATGGCAACGACTATGTTTGTTCAGTAGCATGGATTCAAGAAGGCCCTTATCTAGCGGTAGGAACACCAACAGGTAACACCGAGCTCTGGGACTGCAGTCAAATGAAACGAGTTAGGATAATGAATGGACACGCTGCTCGTGTTGGATCTCTAGCTTGGAATGCTCATATTCTCAGCAGTGGATGCAGGTGAATATATATAAATATATGTTTTTGAAATATTGTAATAATTTCTAAAATTCCAAATGAGTTTTTATTTTTATTTATTTAAGATCTGGTCAAATCGTTCATCACGATGTCCGACAACGAGATCATTTGGTTTCTTGTATTAATGCTCATGCTCAAGAAGTCTGCGGGCTTAAATGGTCACCTGATGGCAAGTATCTTGCTAGTGGAGGTAATGATAACATGCTACAAATATGGTCCGCTGTTGGAGGTCACAATCATGCCCAACGTCAACCAGTATTTTCATTTAATCAACATCAAGCTGCTGTGAAAGCTCTTGCATGGTGTCCTTGGCAGTCAAATATTCTTGCCAGTGGTGGAGGAACTGCCGATAGAACAATTAAATTTTGGAATTGTAATAATGGTAAGCTCTTTATTTTTATTATTTATTGTGATCATAATGAAGTTATACAAACAGTTGATTTTTCTCTAACATTGAATTAATATTTTAAGGTTCTTGCGTCAATAGTATTGATACCAAATCTCAAGTCTGTTCACTACTCTGGTCAACAACCTATAAAGAAATAGTATCAGGTCATGGATATGCACAGAATCAGTTGATAATTTGGAAATATCCATCAATGAATAAAGTAGCAGAATTAACGGGTCACACAAGTCGTGTCTTACATCTTGCTATGTCGCCAGATGGAACAACTGTACTCAGTGCTGGTGCTGATGAGACTTTAAGACTATGGAAATGTTTCCAACCTGATCCTCATAAAAAGAAAGAACATGTTGAAGTAAAGTCTGTCGCCTCTAAATTAAAACAATCGATTCGATAACAAACCGATATGATAACTAGAAAATTTAAAATAATTATCAACAAATTGACGAAACCTTTATTTACTGCTCATAAATTTAAATTAATATAATTTAAAGTAAATAATTGTTGGTAGTAATGTTATTATTTCGGACTGAATAGAAATTAATAGATTTGGCTTTCAAATTTATTTTTCTTTTAACAACGCATAAATATTTAAATCAAACAGTAATTAATAAAATTAAAAAAATTGACATTTTATTTTTATATTTTTATACAAATAATTTAATAGTACAAGCTAAATAAACATGTTTTCCGACTGTTTATAGGAAATAAGTTTAAGCATTGTTTTAAGAAAAATGTTTGTATCATAGATTTTTAATAAAGGATACCTCAATCATATATGAGTATTGTTATTAAGTTTTAAAAAAAATTGACACTAATAAATAATAAAAACATTCAATTTAATACCTAAAAAAATAGTTGAGTAATAGTACTATAAGCGATAAATTGAAAAACAAAATTTATTCACAATGTTTATAAGATATAAACTCTGAAATTGCATAAAATAAAAGAAAGTTCAACCAATTAATCTTACTCGTGATCACCTACGCTCGGTTTACAAAGGTAAAACCTGTTGAGTAATGCGTAGGATTAGGGATACTAACGTGTACTTTATATTCTTAATCCCCACTACGCATAGTGGTAAAAAAAATTACCTTCGTTCCCTTGAAGCCTACACCACTGTCAAAGAAGGCAGGTATAAGCCGGTAATCATCTGACCCATAGTTTTACTTTTTTTTCACAGGATTCAGAAGACTTAAGTTTGATTTACACAAACCCAAGCCAGACAAGTTCAACACTAAAAAACTCTAAACGAAGAAAATGGGCTATTGTTTATTTTTTATTTGATTTATTAATCAAAAAATTAATTTTTTATTCATTAATTGACCATTTAAATAAGTTATTGAAGATAATTGAAATATACAATGGATATACCGGGACCTTCGGGAATATCAGGAAGGTTTGACGTAAGATCGAATGTAATTACAGTAAACACAAACGATGTTCGTGAAGACGATGATAGTGAACAGTGGTGGACAAGTGACAGTGGATCTAGTAGTGGTTCTTATTATTCTGACAGTGATAGGTAAATAAATAATTTTTTATAACAATAATTTACAATATCATATTTTTTCAAAATTTATTTGGTAAAAAATTTTACTTAAGTTTCTTTTATAAAAAATATTATTGATCGTCATGAGAATAAATCAATTTATTGAAAGATTGATGATTGAAGAGCTTTTTTTATTTATGTCTGTAGTAGCTGCAGTTCATTTGCAGAATGGGAAGCGGAAATTGGTCCTGGGGGAGAAGTATTTTATATAGAATCTTTTCCGGAAACTCCAGGGAGTAATACAAAATCAAATAATAATAGCAAGGAGTCAGAGTCCCCACCTCCAGAATTGATAAGACGTCGCAGCACTAGGGCGCAAAAATTGATGAGATTAATAAGAAGAAGAGAGAGCAAAAGATATAGTACTAAGGGAAAAAAATCAAAGGGTGCTGATTCTAAACAAGTTGATGGAAATACTCAAAAAGAAGGAAGTGGAAAAGAAGTTAAATTTCAAGATTATCAGGTGATTAGATGAACCGTTATAAATAATTGAATAATTTTTTATTTTAGCTCATTAAAATTTATTTTGTTATTATCAGGCAGGTGAAATAAAGGAAGTTATGCTATGGGTAAATCCAGAAAGACGACACAATTTAGGCCGCCGAGCAACAATGTGTGAAGTTTATTTAGGAATCACTCCAGGGAATTTCTCAGACAAAGTCAGAGTAATGGTTGCAGGATTTATTCCTGACAGTGAAGCAATGATGAACAAAAACATCAAGATTGGTGATTGGTTAAGAAGCATAAATTCTCAAGATGTTACATCTGAGAATCTTGATTACATTCTTTCAGAAATAACCAGTCCAATGATTGTCAAACTTCAACTCCAAAGAATAGCTGGAATCGAAGTCACTACAGATGCACCACTGTCAAATGTTCCAAAGCAGTCACCACTTGTTCGTCGATTGGTGGACAAGGAAAGAAGCCAAAAATTTATGGAATCGTTACTCGATTATTCTTTTGGAGTAATATATCTCCAAACATCAGGTTTGTCTGAAGCAGGTCCCGAACTCCAAGGAGTTTTATATACATATCCGAGATCTGAAAATAAAAATCTCCACTCAATTTTATGTAATGCAAGAGGAGCTTTTATAACTTTAAATCATTTACTGCCAGAAACAGTTAATGCATATCCAATAAGCACTACCATTTCTGTGGGAAGCGAAAAAATCCACATCTCCTATGCTCCTAGAAATGATGAATTATTTCTTTTAGCCATTCCAGAACGATGGTTTAGTTGTGAGGAATCAATAGAATTATTAAAAAATATTATTCGATCATTAGAATTTACATATCAATCATTAAATAAATGCTTTTCTAATGAAGATCATCATCATGATTTAGATCATTTATTTTACTTAACGTTTATTAATTTATTACAACTTAATCCTGATGATGAATCATCCGAAGAAGAGCTATCTTTAAAAAATGTGATAGATCGAAGAGAGAAGTGCGAATTTGAAACAATAATTGGAGCAGCTCATCAAGTAACTCTGCCAAGAGATGCTCTAATACAAATTGATACAGCTTTAAATGATTTAGAAGCTTTGGATGAAGATTGGAACGATGATTCAATGGATTGTGAAAGATTTTTTACATTTCTTGGTGCTTGTATTTATCATAAAAGCTATCTACTTGCTTCTCATTTACCACATGGTGACTTAATGGATGTTCATGCATTTCTTCAGGTCAATGGACTTTTAAATCTAATTGAGAATGAACCTGTTAAAACAATGGTTATTTGGAAAGAAGTATTTCCCCATTCATCAAATCGTGGTATGGAGAATTCAGCATTATATGATGAAACAAACACCAAATGGTTTATTCTAGTCGTTGGATATGAAACGGAATTACTTGTGGCAATTTTAGAGAGTGAAGGTTGTACTGAAGTTAATGAAGATGATGAAGGACCAGATATTTTTTATGTAGAAGAAGCTCAAGAAACTTTGAAACATATTCAAAGAGTTGGAATCCCTACTTTAGCTTCAAAATGGGTTCTATCTAATGCTAAACCCGAAACGATAGATATTAAAGATAGAATCAGTGTTAAAACAACCATTGCAGAAAATTTATTAGGTTTTATTAAATCTTCTGATAATCAAAATTCGACACCGAAGAATACAGTAAAAGAAAGTGGAAATAAAAAGGTTCCTGAAGTGACATCGATACTGAAAAAAAGAAGTCCTGAACAAAGTCCAATAATGATAAATTCAGGTAATTCTTATTTTTCAATTATTCTCATTGATCTTAAAACTTTTATTAATATATTTTAATTTTTAGTTTATTCATTTCAATCTTCTGAAGACACAATGAGTCAGAGCACTGGAATAAACAGCGAAATGAGTGATGAAGCAGCTCCAATTTTAGGTAGACGTGCTTTAAGAGAAAAAGCATTGGCTGTAACAAAATATTCAGATGAGAGTGATGAGTCTGAAGATGACATGTATCGAGTAAGACATTATAATGATACTGAAAATTTTTGTTTAAGTAGAAAACAAATAATTAATCATATTAATTATTTTTGCAGGATGAAAGCCAATCTAGTATAGCTGATATTTCTGACATACGTGAAAACTTATTAACTCAAGCTGAATATATAATTCCTATGCGATTGACAACTGGAGAAAAGAATTGTCTATTATATTTTGTCCACTTAGATACATTTGAAGGAATATTAATGTCATCTAGGACAGTAGAAAACCCAGAGAAAAATTCAGAAATTATTGCAAAATTCAATGAATGTGCTCATACAATTCATAAATTATTAAGCAATACAGTAAGATACAAAAAAATGGTTAAAGAAGATGAAGATACTTCAGCAGTTAACAAAAATCTTGTTACAATAAAAGAACACGGAGTCTTATTTGAATATGAGAACGTAACATTTTGGGTGATTGGCCGATTATTTGAAGCTCCATATGCAAAAGAATTTTATGTTTGCTATGAAGATTCTGCTCCTCAAAATTTAATAGAAATGGCATTTCGACTTCAGGGTACATGGTTGTAAAAATCATTATGTTATTTTAAGAAATATTAGAGATACATTAGAAAATAAGTAAGAAGTAACTATTAAATAATGTAAATAGCATCAAGAAAGTACAAATAATTTTTTAATATTACTTGCAATATAAGAAATAAACCCGTCGTTTATATTGAGTGATAAAAATCCTTGAAATATTAAGAACAAGTAATAAAATTGAATATTCATGTAAATAAGATATTGTTGAAAATGAATGATTGATGAATCAATCAGTTTTATTCTTAATAATAGTCATAATAATGTATAAATATTCATTTTTTTTATTACTTCGGTTAGTGCAAAATTTTTATTTGCATCTTATTAATTAACAAACATTATAATCATTGTTGCCAGCAACATAAAATTAATGAATCGTTCAATGCATGGTGTATATATTTATATAATAATTAATACTTAATTGCTTAGAAAACTTATCATTAAATATTAGTAAAAATTCTAGGAAATAAATATTTTATACTTTTTTGTTATAAATTATTTGTATGATCAATCACAGCCAATGGCTCTTTATTATCAGTATGTTTGCGTTCTGAAACAGTAGTTGAAGATAATTTATTCGGTTTAACTTTAACTACTACTGAAGCTCCAGCCATTTTACTCCCATAATGGCCAGCCCAAAAAAGGCAGTCACATCCACCGTCTTGAAATAAAATTTGTTTAACGCCAGTTCCATAGTTTGTAAATTCATAGGTAAACTAAAAAAAAAATTAATTACTATAAATTAATTAAATAATAGTACACCAATAAATTTTAGAATGAAATTTTACATGATGCCATTTATTCTGTTTCTCATCTCCTTCAAGAATATCACGAAATTTGTGAGATTTAAGTGTTTTATTATTTTCATCTAGGAGGGCAATGAAACATTCGTATGATGCAGGGCAATCCCATCTGCAACTATACCATTCACTTACCTATAAAGAAATTCAACTTTTATTTCAAGTGTTTTAATTAATTTGTAGACATTTTAATGAAATGATAATAAAATTTTAAATAACAACTATACCACAATAGGAGGTTGAAACGTGTCTAACAAGTAAGGCGACAATCCTTCTTCAACTAGGTTGATGATTTGTCTTTTAGTACATGTAAAATAACTAGTGACAAAACAACTTTGATGTCCTTCGAAAACAGGATCATCAGGTAACGGAGGTACTCCATTAGGAGGATTTTCCACTTTCCAATGATCTCCTCCTTGACTAACAATTTGCCAGTCTTTTTTTAATCCATTCTGACCAGAATGATTCTTAACTAGATTTTTATCGAATGGATTTTTTTTACATATTACATAATATACTGGCCATGGCATGTCCTTAATGCATTGAAGTGACTGGCCAAAGATCATTTCAGCCTTTTTTCGCCAAACATATTCTTGGATTAAAACTTTCCATCTTTTACATACAATTTGACAGTTGAGCAGTGATTTGTAATCAACGTAACAAAGTAATTCTGCTAATAGTTCTTCAGGTATATACTTGTCACATAAAACAAAACCATTATTACCATTTTCATCGTAAGCAACTCTCGTAGAAGATGTAGCATTTTGGAGCTGACCCATTGTTTTAGATATAATAAATGAAATAAAACTGTAAATTTAAATGAATAATTATAAAATAAATTTTGATTAAAATTTGTATTAAAACAAAATCATACTAAATCATGTGTCATAATTACCAATAAAGATAAAAGTTAGATTGAACTTACTTTAGCATATCAATGTAACCTCTCACTACACACTGAAACAATTATTTAATACTGCAATTGTATAACGAATATTCCATTTTATTCGTTAACACTTTTTTTAAGAATATTACTAAATCGTTGATTCTATTCGTAATGATGATCGGAATTTAATGTTACTTATTTTCGATGACTCAATCTTACAAAAACAAACGATTACAGTGAAAGGCTCATATTCATAGGTATATCCAACGTAGTAAAGAATATACGTGTTATTTATCTATCTCGTATGTACGATAGTTGTGTTGGTAAAAACAGCTTTAGAAAATACATTCACACCAAATGCAGCATTCACTATGTACACATGGTTACCAGCCGTATCACATGATGAATGTATGGTCACCTTAAATTAATATTAAAGAGCATGTGATGGAAAAATATCATAAATAAAAATAATGCGTAATAATTATTTATGATTAATGACTCATACTTAAATTTAAACATTTATGAATAATTATAATAAAAATAAATAAAGAAAACTATTTTTTTCTCTATAGACTATTTTTTTGTTTGTTATTTTCTAAAATTATTTTTATAATAAAACCTTTAAAATTAATGAAAGTCAAGGGTTTTTCAATAATGATAAAAATTCCAATTTTTGCTCACCACAATGTATTTGCATTATTAAAATACATAATTTCGTACCATTAATATTTAAAGGAAATAGGTACGTGGTTTACGTACGCTGAATAGAGGCATACGATTGCGATGATGGATTCGCTTAGGCAATGGGAATCTAATTTTAGAGTCATGGAACTGTTTAACTTGCGGCCTACGGCAATTAGCAGCTTTAACCACTTCAACTTTAATTATTTGTATCGAATGAGCCCTAGCACGGTGACGAGCTCCCATATCACGATAACACTGAGTAACAGCTCCACTGACTGAAAGATCTCTGTATTCTCTGTACATATTGTGAGTACCTGATCGAGAATCATACCTCAACCAAATTCCAAAGTTTTTGATCTTGGTTGGAGTTTTTTCTGGTATCTGGAAAATGAATAATATTAATTAGAAATTATCATATTATAAATAAAGCAAGTAAATAATCTAACTATTAATAAGGCATAATATTACAATAAGTATTTTTTTTATCAATGAAACTTTCATCGGATAAGCATGTACGAGTTGATTGTTGAAGTAATATGCTCACCTGTTTAAGTGAAACAATTTCACCGGTAGATTTTTTGAATTTTTTCAATTGTCTCAAGAAATACCAGAAACGAGATTTAGCAACAATTGCATCTGGTGCAAATATCCTCATTTTATAAAGAGGAGTTGTCTTCTCCTTCTCAGTTGGAAGTTTCCTTCCAATGACTTCATATTCTTTCAACTGAAACAAAAATATTGATGTATTGTAGGTTATCTACATGAAACCATAACAGATTTAACTATTGATTATAAAATAATTAAACATTATAATGAAAGTATATTGAAAATTTGTAATGACTATCAATAAATTGATATTTTATGTAATTATTTTGTTCAATAGATGAAGAAAAAAAATTTGACAAATGATATGGAATCCACGCCATGCTGAATGGATAACCTTCAAGCCAACAAAAATATTACGATATCTTAATCAAATGCGGAAAAATTGTCCACTAATGACTCATATATGAAATATTCGTTCATAAAAATTGATTTAAAATATATTTTTTATCAGAATTATCAATTTTTTACAAGAAATAAGCTTACTTCTCCCTTTGCTTTCATCGTGTCTTGAATCTACACGAGTGTAACCGGAAAAAGAAATTATAGATGGCGGAAATCATACACTATAATTTACTATAGTTTATGAAAAATCTGTAGCTTGTTCCAAATGACGCTTCATAGCTGATAGGAGCCATTTTGAACTTTGAACATGCGTTTATAATTCATGTAAACGTATGTACCGTATGCATATTGAATCGTTATAAAACGATTTTTAACGTACATGAAAGTACTACTCGGCGTAGTGTACATCGTGTCAGTTATTGGTTCTTTTTACAAAACCTACATTACAGCAATACAAAAATATATTTCATAGCGACATGAGAGTGTAATGGCGTTGGTACTACAAGGAACTTGCCTCGTATCCATTTGTGCTGTTACCAATCGTTCAGGATTGTAAAGGAAAATTTTCAAGTCAGTGCTGACAACTCTTTATTAATTAACATTCTTTTATGTATATTATTTTATCAAACAACAAAATAAAACAAAAAACAATAAGATTATTTATATCAAATTTTTCAACACAACCCATTGATAATTGTTGAAAAAAAAGAATTTGTTTCAAATTGAATTTACGTAATTCCATTCATGGTTTCAGTAATTAGAACACTAACTTTTCGATTACTTTTACCTTAACACTTCTCTATGTTCAACGGACTGATTTTTAAACTAATCATGTATATAGATTTAAAGGTAGTTTAATATTTAATTCTATTTTTTTTTTTAAATAAAATTTAACAATGACTTTAATAATTAGATTGTGATCTTATCACTTACTGACATAAAGTTTTTGAATGATTCTATAATCTTAATATTACATTATTGATATATTCTTTTAAATTACATATTAATTGTTTTTTTCAATCAATGTAGGTATTACAAAGATGACAACAGATTCCAACAAAGATTCTACGCATTGTTTAATATGCAACAGCAAAGTTGGAGTCTCAACGAGAAATAGTGTTCGAATTTTCGATGCAGCAGTAAATGTTGATCTAAATAAACCAATTTTAAAAACCATTGGTTCGATTTTGGAAAAAGAAATAGTTGAAGAAAATGCTCACTCTGATGTTGTTTGTAAAAAATGTTTCAAGTTATTTCATGAGGTAATTTTATGTTATAAAATAATAAAGCTAGTTTTACAAAAAAATTTTGATGTTAAATATTTATTTAAATTATTTTTGATTGAAATATTTTTACAGTATGATGAACTCCAAAATCGAACGTCGGAAATAAAAAAAGAAGTATTAAACAATTATAACAGAACGATGAAGAAAATTACGGAGTTACATGCGGAAGAGGAATATAATGATCATGATTATATAGATCATGACGATAATCAATTATTAGAGGAATTTTCACCAACTCCGAGTGACACCAAGTTTAAGACAGATGATAATTTCAATAAAGATGAATTAACAGAAGAACATCTCGATGAAGAATACCTTCAGGAAATTCATAAAGAAGAAGAAGAAGAAGAACAAATAGAAATGGATGAAGAACATGTAGATGATCCTCTCATTAAAGTTGATATTTCTCAAAATGATATAGAAGTGAAACCATTACAAGAAAAGAAGAAAAAAGAGTATAATAAAAAAATTAAAACTATCAAAGAAGAAATTACTGAGCCAATAGTTTCTAGAGATGACAATACTTATTTTTGTCTCTTGTGTCCTGATGAAGAGCGTGCCTCTGGAGAACCTAAGCAAATCATAGAACACATGAAAACAGTTCATGAAACTCGCTTATATATTTGTGATATTTGTGGAATGGATTTTAGAAAAAGAAATGAATTAACTGTTCATTTAGATGAACACATAGCAAAAGAAGAAGGTGATTTCCAATGTGAAGTTTGTAATAGAATATTCAGTAATTTAAGATTATTTCGAATTCATAAAAGAGTTCATTATCCTCAAAATAAATCTTGGCCTTGTGAAACGTGCGGTAAAAGATATAGCTCAAAAAATTTGTTAGATGAACATGTGAATAATCATATTGGTATCAGGCCTTATATTTGTGAAACTTGTGGAAAAGATTTTGCATCAAAATATACTTTTAAAGCTCATGTAAAAACTCATGAAGTTCGTCCAAGACCCTTTGAATGTCTTCAATGTAATAAAACATTTTTAAGTCAACAGAATCTTAATCAACATGAAAAAACACATTTAGGCCTAAAAGAATATATTTGTCAACAGTGTGGGAAAGCTTTTGGGTCTCAGCATAATCTAGAAGTACATAATATCGTTCATACTGGCTACAAACCGTATATTTGTAGAATGTGTGGTAAGGCTTTTGCAAGAAAAGCTGAAATTAGAGATCATGAACGCACTCATACCGGAGAAAAACCTTATCAATGCGAGTTTTGTGGAGCAACATTTAGTCAAAGATCTAATTTACAATCTCATAAGCGAGCTACACATTATAATGATAAAAGATATAAGTGTGATGATTGTGGAAAGGGATTTAAAAGACGAAGATTATTGGACTATCACATAAAAGCAGCTCATACGGGTGAAAGACCATATAAATGTGAAACATGTTCAGCAACATTTGTTTATCCTGAACACTTTAAAAAACATATGCGCATACATACAGGTGAAAAGCCTTATTTATGTGAAGTTTGCGGTAAAGCGTTTAATAGTAGGGATAATAGAAATGCCCATAGATTCATTCATAGTGATAAGAAACCATACGAATGTTTAGTATGTGGTATGGGATTCATGAGGAAACCTCTTCTATATACTCACATGCAGTCGCAAGGACATTTAAACGATACAATTGTTGTTAATCAACCAAGATTGACTACTGACGAAGAGCAAGTAATTGCAATTCCTGAGGATGTTCAATTGTTAATTAACGATGGAGAAGATGTAAGACCCTGAATACAATTTTTTATTATTTATTTGTTAATATTATTTATTGGTAAATTTTTCTCTTTTAAGTTGGAAGAAACTGGGTTGTATGTAGCTGAATTAAAGGACCATGTAATTATTCAAGAAGGTGAGGAGCCAATGTATGCAGAAGAGGATGCTCTAGATATTTCTCCTGAAGAAAATATCTCACAAGCTCAAGTAGAACATATTGTTGTTAATAATCAGGTAAATATTAATTTTTTATTATTCCAATCAATACTTGTTTGCACTATTAGTATAATTTTTGTTTTCTTTTAGATAGCATTTTCGGAAGGAGATATGATAGAATGTAAAAGAGAAACAAATGAACAAGATGAACAAGTATACAGTTATAATACAGGTGATGAAACGGAGACAATAGTTGTACCAACAACGACAGATTATAAAAATTTAATAAGTAATAACAAAAACAAAGTTCGATTGGTACAAATAAGAATTCCACCTGACTCTGGCGTAGAAGGTAAAAGCTGGCTTAGTCTTGTACAGAACTCGTAGGCTGATTTTTACGTATAAATTTTCATAATTAATTAATTATTAATAAATAACAATAATTTTTATGTTTAATGTATGTTATTTACTTGTAAAATATGGGAATCAGAATCTTGTTTTATTCATCTATTTTTTATGAATAAACAAATTAAAGATAAATACCTAGTTTTAATTATTTAGCATTAAAATTTATTTTACAGTTATTTTTAACTCTATATGAAACAAAATCTTTCAATCTAAGATCCTGTGCTAGATATTTTCTGCTTCCAGTACAACTAATACACGAATAATGTAATTTTTAGAATTTTTCTTTCAAAAAAAAATAAAAGATACGAATAGTATGCTTTATGCTAAATAATATTACTGTAGGGAGTTTCATTTGCTGATGTTTTATGAGAACAGATATTCTTCTATTCAAATTACTCTGTGGCTCCCGCTCTTTTGGATGACGCCGCAAAGAAAACAAAATCCCGCGCATTTGGTCCATTAATACTTTCTGCGTGTTGTTATAAAATTTCTTTGTTAATTTTTCAGTGTATATTGGTTAATTTTGAATTACATTCAAAATGACCACACAAAAAGTGACATACGGAATGGGTTTGTATTAATAATCATTAAAGTATAAGTAAATAAATATTTTTATCAATATATTTATTTAACTGAAAATTTGGTTATTACAGATGCTGGTGCACAGCAAACATTCGTTAGGTTTTTCAGGAATCTACCTGAGGTAGGATATTAGAAAAATGTTTTCTATTAGTTATTGTTTATTATTTTTATAATACTAATGGTTGAGCACAATTATGCATTACTTTCTTCACAACATTATTTTTATCTTAATACATATAATTACCGAAACAACATATTGCATGTTAAAAAAAATCTTATAAACTAATTTATTATTAACTTATTATTATCTTATAGCAAACAAAAAAAATCTTCAAAGCTATCAAAATAAACATATACTATATAGTTCATTAATGATACAAAAATGACACTTAAAAATTATCCAAAGGCATCATTAACTTTTGCCTTAACTTTTTCAAATCCTGTTGTTATTTTTTGTCCAACTTTCTTCCAAAATCCTGGAGCAGGAGTTGTAGACATAAATTCAGGATATTGAGTTTGAGGTTCTAATGATTCAACATGTGCATTTAATTCTCCTGACCGAGTTTGATACTGCTGATCTTCTAAACTTAAAACACTTGATGATGAAGAGTCATATTGATTAGGATATGAAGGTTGTGGATTAAATCCTCCTCTACCTCCTTTAACACCCATGGGGCGATTTGCTGGTCTAATTTCTTGTCCTGAACCATAGCCTGGGTAGTTGTCTAGCTCAATATCAGATCTTTGAGTACTTCCAAGTAAATGATGCCTTGATATAGGTTTGGGGGCAGGTTGACTTACTTGAGAATGAATGTTTTGCTGTCCATATTCTGTATTTCCAGCTGTTTGTTGGGATGGATAGTAATGGTCATCATGTTGATTAAAATCTTCAGTTTGTTGATTTAATCCAATGCCTGTAGATTGACCGTATTGATTTTGGTCAAGTCTATGGCTTCCTGATTGCTGCTGATAGTAATCATCAAACTTCTGGGTTTGTTGGCTTAAATTTTCAGTCTGTTGATGTTGCTGATGTTCATCTAATTCAAGTTTTCCTGAGTGTCGTTGATAATAATCATCGTATGTTTGCTGTGTTAAATCTTCAACTTGTTGAGTCTCTTGACTTAGCTCCAAATTTCCAACTTGCTGTTGACTTGACCGTCCTCCATATTCTTGTTGTCGGTAACCACCATGCCTCTGTGTTTGCTGTGTTAAATCTTTAACTTGTCGATTTTGTTGATTTAACTCTAAATTTCCAACTTGCTGTTGATTGGACCGTCCTGAATAATCATGTTGCCGATAACCTCCATGTCTTTGGGTTTGTTGCGTTAAATCTTCTACCTGTTGTGTTTGTTGACTAAGTTGTGAATCTTCGATATGATGCCGTTGATGTTGATTACCAACCTCGAGTTGTCCAGAGTGTTGTCCATGATTTCCATGTCTTTGTGTTTGATGTATAGATTCTCTATTTTGTTGAGTTTGTGGATTCGAAGCCAAATTTCCAGATTGGTGTTGATCATGTCCCAAATGACCGGAAGTTTGCTGTTGTTGTCTGTAGCTTCCGTATCCTTGATTTGGTTGTTGTTGGTCGTAGTTACCATATTTTTGCGTAAGATCTTCAACTTGTTGAGTCTGTTGACTCAATTCTAAATCTTCAGTTTGCTGTTGATCATCTGGATTTAGATATCCTGTTGGTTGTTGTTGTGTGTAATCTGCAAATCCTTGTGTCAGTTGTGTTAAATCTTCGAATTGTTGAGTTTCTTGACCAAAATCAGTACTTCTAGTCTTCCTTTCAGATTGTTCTATCGATTTCTGTGGTAATTGTTTATTAAATGATTCAGAATTTCTTTTATATCTTCTTTGGTAATTAGATCCAACTTGTTCAGTATCACAATCAGGAGTATCATGACCCAAATCAAGAACTCCTGTATGGAAATGTCCATTGTGACCGCTGTGGCCTCCACTATGACTTTCATAACGTTGATGGTACGAAGAAGAACTTCCCGATAAGTATCTATTACCACCGTAATGACTTGAACTGCCATAACTATCTTCATTTCCTCTAGTTGCATGTTGAGTTTCTAGATCTTCCAATTTTTGACTGCTACTACTAATGTGCTGAGGGTAAGATTCTTCTACTCGATGCCCTGAAGAGCTCCAGTTCTCTTCTAAACGTTTTCCAGACTGAGAAGAAATTTGTTGTTGTCTGCCATGATGTCCATAGCTATTCTGATGACTTCTATCATTATCTAAATAACTTTGGCTAAGTCCTGAATGATCTCTGACCTGCTGATGCTGTGTATAAATTCTTGAATCGTCTCTATCACTATTGTAATCATTTCCTGAACTTAAAGGAACGTGAATAAGACCATCACTGCTTCGATGATCTTGAGATCGGTATTGATTTTGATATTGTGCTTGGGACTGATATTCTTGACCATGAGCTTGATATTGATGACCTTGAGTTTGATAAGTTTGACTTGTTTGTGGGATAACTTGACTGGTAGGCCTATAAATTTCTTGCTGATAATGTTGTTGAGATTCCGAGGTTTGCATTTGATCAGGAATTACGTAATTTGTTTGACTTGGTACATAGCTGCCATGTGATTGCACACGATGTTCTCTTCTTGATGAATGTTGCTCATAATGTTCTTCTCTTGCTCCAGTTGTTGGACTTGGATATCTTTGATGAATGTCACTTTCAATACGTGAGTTATGTCTTGATTCATTATCACGCGTATTTTGATATTGAGTTTCATAATTATTTGTATTTTGAGACATTTGACTGTGATGCCCCCGATGAACTTCTCTGCTCAATTCTTCTAATTGCTTGTGAAGATTATAAGCTTGAGTATGAAGATCAGTTGACATGTCTGGAAGAGGAATAATTGGACTTGCATCACTGGAACTATAACTTGAAGTATAATTTTTCTTGTAATAATTAACTTTTGCTGGTCCATGAGTATATTGACCCTCTTCTTCATACACTCTACCATGTCCTCCATCAGTAACATAACTATTATGTCTACTCCAATTATCCGATCCAACATGTCCTTTTACTCCAGCACTTTCATGAACTGAACTAGTATCTGTTCGTCCATTATAGTCTTCAATCTTTGACGAACGTCCAGATTGATGGTAGTGGTCATTATATGAATTTTGTCTACCGTATGAAGCAGTATAGTTCTTTTTATAATATCGCATTTTTGAATTTCCTTTGACTACTTGACCTCGTTCTTCGTGGACTTCTCCAGCACCATCATGAGTCTTGTAGTCATTATGCTCCGTCCAGTTACCTGGACGGTTGTAATCTCGTTTAAGTTCATCAGTTAAATTATGTAAATCTCGTAAAGCTTCATTCGGTAAATGAATGGTACTCGGTGGACCACATAAATCTAGGCATCCACTTGGAGCTGATAAAGCTTGTGCAATTATGCAAACAATAATTGCAAGCTTCAGCATTTTGATGGTCTGAAAAATTGACCAGTTAAAATAATACTAGATAATTAATTAGAAAAATTATTACTAAAGAATAAAAATTTACCTTCGGATTAGACCAATAATCGAAAAAAAGGTATCAACTGTATTAATAAATATAGTTCAAGTCACAGCAATCTTTGATGCTTGATGTTTGATCTCTGATGTTCACAAGAAAAATATCAACAAACTTTTATGGTCGAGATGAGTGGTGATTCCACTTATATTTCTTTTCCCTCTCCCAATATAATTTTAATGACTTCGAGGGCATATTCTATCTTGTCATTCTCTTCCACGCTCTGACGTTTTCCGCGTCTGGATCATCACAACATGAGACTTTATCGAATTTAATTCTCAGTAAATTAATTCCTAAAGAAATGATATCTCTTTAGTGAAAAAAATATCGGTCTAGTTTTATGAAGCTAATAAACAATTTTTCAATAGATTAGTTAATTGCTTCTTTTTTATGAAGAATCTTTGATTAAATATACAGCAAAATATTATTTTATAAATACATATATTTTAGCCGTAAATAAACAGTTTGTACATTCATTTTTATAATTTGTGAATCAATTTCATTTTCTTAGAAAAATTTTCATAACCACTGTTACAATTAATTTTAACAATGCAGCTCCAAAGTTGGTTGGAGTGGGTTGGAGTTCTCCAGAACGTTCACGCTGATTTTGTAATTGTCTTTTAATTCCTTCAATATCGCGATGCGATTGAAAATCTGGATAATCTCTAACTTTGCGCACCAAAGGTTGAGCTCTTTGAAGTTTCAATAAATTTGTTGTTTGAGAACATTGATCATCACCACATTTGCTCATTATCACAGTATCATCACCCGTTGAAATTGGAATTGTTAGTGAAATTATACTGATAATAATTGCTAGGTTTAAAACATTGGACATCTAGAATAGTATTCAAAACAATTAATTTTAAATGATCTTTCATCTTTTAATTAAAAAATAATTATATTAAAATAAAAAGTTTACCTTTAATTTTCTTTATTTAAATAATAATCGTTATTGCTGGTTTTATATTTCAAATATAATTTTTTTGAAAACTTCATTTGCTAAAGTCTTATTTATACTAATTATCCCTCTTTAAATAAATTTAAATGTCATCGAAAGCATGCTATATCTTTGATATTTTCTTAGAATTTTGAATTTTCGCAGAATAATTTTAAAAATATTACCCATTATCATTTTATCAAGAATATACAGTAATTATTAATATCATTTGATAGCTATTTTTATATATTTTTCTGGTGACGGAATACATTAAGCCATATATTATAGACAGAGATGTGTCACGTGCATTGATTTATTTACCACATCCGTGTTCATCTATTAACTCTTTTTAAAATTCACTTTCGATCATCATTTCTATGTGTGACGCCAAGGATACTAGAGATTATATTTTATCCTATCTTCCCCTGTTTCTCTTAAGGAAGTATAAACATAAATTATAAATCATAAAAATAAATAAATACAATAATGAGATAGAATTCGTTGTCTTCTAAAGATTTTTTAAAGCCTATCAACAAAATCTGCTGGTGTACATAAATGAAATACTGGCGTGAAGTACATGATACCCTAATTCTGATAATAGTTGACCTGTCTTAGATATGAACTCTGGTCTTTTTATCATGCTACGACTTATTAATGAGCTTTAAGAAGCATGTGTTTTATGCATATTTCACAATGCGATGATTGAATTTCAATTTTATTACGTAAAATTTTAATAAAAATGTAAGTTAAATCAAGTCAACGTAATCCAAGTTATTAATGATGTTAATAATTGAAGGACATTCGAGTAGATCACTTACGCATAGAAAGAAGTGATCTCATTCAGAATAATTATGTAATAAATCTAAGTAATAATATATTAAATTTATTGAATAACTTATGAATTAATTTCAAATCTTGTTTTATTTGTGTACCTTATTTTTCTGGTAAGCTTCTCTGAATTTGCATGTGCATAACATGACCTGTAGCCTTATGACTTTTGCTGATAGGCATTAACCTCAAGATTTACGAGACATATTTAATTATAAAATTGGATTAATTAAACAGCTTTCAATTATTTAATTTCTTATGATATTTAAAGTAATATTTTAATCTACAAAGACATAATTGAAATGAATCATCGGGATTTCCTTAAAATTCATAAATATTTATGATCTAAAAATATTAAAACTAATAATAAGAATGCAAGAATAATGAATAATTATTGTTGTCAAATCAAGTGAAGATTTACATTTAGGTCAAGAATATATTTACTAGAATTGTTTTCTTTACAAAGAGGTCAAGGCAATTTTGATATTATTGATAATTTTTTTTGTGGGGAAAACAAACGGAAATACCCACTTTATTTTTAAATCTAAATATAATCTTAAATCATTGTTCAGTCAATAACATTTGATTATTTTGATTGAATTTCAGAAAGCATCCAGCACAATCCGATTCTTCAATAGAGTTGATTATTATACTTGCCATGGAAGTGATGCTACTTATGTTGCTAAAGAATTTTTTAAAACAACTTCTGTTTGTAAGATGATAGGAGCTGGTGAATATTAATACATATTCAATAAAATTTATAATTTATTTAATAATGTTTTTGAATAATTCAAAATTATTTACTCGATAACAGAGGGAAATAAAATCGAGGGAGTTCTGTTGAATAAAGGACAGTTTGAGGCATTCCTAAAAGAGCTTTTACTGGTTAAAAAATATAGAGCAGAAGTATATGTTCAAACAGGAGTTGGAAAAAATAAAACCTGGAACTTACAATATAAAGGTTCTCCAGGGAATTTAAGTCAGTTTGAAGATATTTTATTTGGAACTGATGATAACAATCCGACAGCCACTATTAGCGGAACAACGATGGCTGTGGTGATGGGAATGGATGGAAAATCCAAAGTAAGTTTTAATTTACTTATTTTACTGTAAATAAAGCAATAAATAAACATGATTTTTCAAGGTTGTAGGGCTCAGCTGCATTGATTCAATTTCATGCGTAATTCGTGTGGCCCAATTCATGGATGACGAAATGTTCTCTAATTTGGAGGCATGTGTTGTCACTAACGCTACAAACGAATGTATCTTAATTGAGGGTGATAAAAGTCAAGATTTTTTAAACATCCAAGGAGTACTTCAACGCAATAATATTTCCATTACTCTAAAAAAGAAAAAAGACTTTTCAAAAGATTCACTGATACAAGATTTGAATTCACTACTTAAATTTAAAGATGGAGAAAAAGAAAGCGCTCATATTTTTCCAGAAACACAATTGGAACATGCTATGACTGCAACTGCAGGACTTATTAAATATCTAGATGTAAATATATTTTTTTAAGATACAGAATTTGTTTTATATTATTATTTTTTTTAAAATCATTGTAATGTAATAAAAACACAATTTTAGTTAACGTCTGATGAAGGAAACATTAATCAATACAAGATAGAAGATTTGAAACAGACGAATTATATGAAATTGGATTCATCAGTGGTACGAGCTTTGAACATTGACCCTTCACCAGAATACAAACTGGGGAATAATCGAGGAGCTCCTACAAGTATTTTTGAGCTCTTAGATAAATGTAGAACTCCACAAGGCCATCGTTTATTAACATTATGGATTAAACAACCGCTTCAAGATTTATCACTCATCACCGAACGTTTAGATATTGTAGAATTCTTTGTTAATAACAGCGAAATTCGATCGAATGTCAATGGAGATTATTTGAAACGAATTCCTGATCTGGAACAATTGGTGAAAAAAATATTAAGGAAAAAAGCAAAATTACGAGACATATATAAGTAAATAAATAGCTATTTTCTATGACATTTAATGATGACCTTCAATAAATTAACTATCTTATTTTTTTAGGGTGTACGAATGTATTAATAATCTACCGAATTTAGTTGAGTGCTTATCAAGTTCAGGTGCTCCAGCAGCTTTGAAATCAATGATAACCGAATCACTGAAAGAAAGCATGAATGACATGGAAAAATATCAAGAAATGGTAGAAAAAACGATAGATTTTGATTCAATAGAGACTGGAGAATATTTAATAAAACCTGATTTCACTGAAGAATTGCTCGGTAAATAAAAATTTGAAGATACAATAATTTTATTGTAGTTTAATGTATTATTACTATTTAAATCAAATTTTTCTCGATTTGTAGAATTACATAAAACCATGAATAGCTTGAAAACGAAAATGGAAAACGAATTTTCTAAAGCTGCACAAGATTTAAGTTTAGATGAAAATAAAAGTATCAAATTGGAATCAATGGCTCAGTTCGGATATTATTTGAGAGTTACTATGAAATCAGAAAAAATGGTTCGACACAATAAGACTTATAAAGTTTTTGATGCAAGCAAGAATGGAGTTAAATTCCGAACAGAAAAAATGGAAAAATACAATGAAGACTATCTAGAAGCAAAGAGGAAATACGAAGCGGCACAAAGAACAATTGTAACTGAAGTAATAGATATAGCAATTGGTTACTGCAGTCATTTAAAAAATATCGCTAAGGTTGCTGCAATCCTTGATGTCTTAACTGCTTTTGCAGTAGTTGCTGCAAATGGTACAAAAAATTATGTCCGACCAAAAATACTTGAGAAAAATTCTGGCGTTATTAACTTTAAACAAGCCCGTCATCCGTGCATTGAAAGTCAACAAGATGTTAACTACATTGCCAATGACATTGAATTCAAACAAAATGAATCTGAATTTCATATTATAACTGGTCCAAATATGGGAGGTAAAAGTACGCATTTAAAAACTGCTGGAATTGTTGTACTTCTAGCACATATAGGATGTTATGTACCATGTGATGAAGCAACAATGCCATTGATTGATTCAATGTTTGCACGAGTTGGAGCTGATGATTCACAGTTCAAAGGAATTTCTACGTTTATGGCAGAAATGATTGAAATGGCCTATATAATGAGGGTAAGCATTACATTTTTTTTAATTAAATTATTGTAAAATAATTGTTACATATTGTTTACATTTATAATTAATAATCGTCTTAGACTGCAACTTCAAATTCGTTGATTTTAATCGATGAGCTTGGAAGAGGTACATCTACTTATGATGGTCGTGGTTTAGCTTGGGCCATAGCAGAACATTTAGCAAAACATGTCAGAGCATTTTCGTTCTTTGCCACT
Source organism: Chelonus insularis (assembly GCF_013357705.1). Taxonomy (NCBI): domain Eukaryota; kingdom Metazoa; phylum Arthropoda; class Insecta; order Hymenoptera; family Braconidae; genus Chelonus; species Chelonus insularis. The sequence goes on from NW_023276404.1 coordinate 92,601, forward strand.
CACTTCCATGAGATTACAATGCTTGCAGAAGATATTCCAACAGTCAAAAATTATCATGTTACTGCTATGGTTAATGGCAAAGATGTTATATTTTTATACGCAGTAAAACCTGGTATCAGTGATCAAAGTTTTGGAATTAATGTAGCAAGAATGGTTAATTTATCTGAGGATATTATTGATTATGCTACCAAAAAACTGAAACAGCTAGAAGAAGCTGAACATTTATATGAAGGATATTTCGAAGGACCTTATACACCTGAAGAAAAAAGGAGAATGGTCGTTGAAGCAGATAAATTGATTGAAAAAATGATCGATAAATGCAGTAAATTGGATCAATCTTTGCCGGAAGAAGAATTGATCAATAAAATTAATGAGTACAAAGAAGAAGTTTTATCTCAAGATAATCCGTACATTAATACGGCACTTTTGAAAGTGAAAAATTAAGCCCTACCTCCAATACTCCAGTATTATATTATAATAATTTAACCTGAAATACATTCTATTTGTTAAGGAATATATTTTTTTAATTTGCAAAACATTTTTATATCATAATTAAAGTTGTTTTTGAGATTTTTAATAACAATTATTATTGAGAATAAAGATGATTTTTTTACGGAATACGTAACCTTGAACTTGACTAGCGTATTGGCCTTTCAGGGAGTGTCATGTGGGGTGGTATGAAATAAGGGTGTCTTTTCATACGCGATTCATTACTCGTTTTTTACTTTAAAAAAACCGGATCACGTGATCACACTACACACCCGTCAATTTGCGCTAACGTCGCGAATACGTATTAAACCTTTACCATTGTTACTGTTTTTCGTTCGTTATACTATCTTTTATTAAATAAAAAATGGATCCAGCGGTCTTCCCTGAAGAAATTTGGATTAAAATATTACTTTACTGCGATGTACCTGATATTATTGCGTTCGGAAGTACCTGCAAATATTTAAGAAAAACTTCCGACACTGATTACCTGTGGTAAGTAAGGTTAACCTCACATTATATCATATAACTCTCTTTAATATTCATATATTGGTTTTAAAAACTTTAAATCAATAATAACTGAATTTACTTATTAATAATTACTTTATAAACTAAAGCCTTTATTATAGTAAGTTCAATGAATTGTATCTTTGAATAATTTCTATTTTTGTTAACAATAAATATTTTCTACAATATTCTCTTTTTTTGTTAAAAATACATATTGTTTTATTGTCACTTTATAAAATCAATAAAAAAATTTTAATTTGCAATGGGTAAAGAGTTTTTGTTCATTTTTTTATAGGAAAATCAAATGGTTGCAATTAATTTCAAAAGTCCAATTCAGATTTCCTGATATGAAGTGTCTTCAATTGCTCAGTGTAAGCTTCAAAGCAATGTGTTATCGGCTTCATATGGTAATAACTCTAGGAGAAAATCCACCATTCCCAAAATGCTATCATTGCAGTGGATACACGTGTCAACGTAACTGCGTAGAGGGTTCTAGCGCTAAAGTTGTAATAGAAATAGGAAATAAATATACATGGGTAATTACACCACACTTTGGATTAAGGAGACATTTCTCGCTCTTTGGAATTCCTAAATGCGACAGTAAAACACATATGCAAAATACTCATCCACCACCTTCAGTAGAAAAAGCGCCAACGAGCAGTAGTACTAGTAGTCGTATCAAGTCCGACTACCGATCCATTGCCAAGAAACTTAAATCATTGAAACTATCCGAATTAACGACGACAAAAATTCCACGACCTAGTGGACCATTTTGTGTCTTCTGTAACTCCGTTAAATTGTATAGAGAAAAAAAAAGGCTGCATACACACCCATTAGAAGCTGTGTGTTATTCACGATCGAATCCTATGTATCAAAAATTAGTAAATGGCTATTGTACAGATACGATTGAAGTTCTTGGAATACCAAATGTAGATGTTGTAAGTCCAGCAGAAGCTTTAAACAGTGATGGATCTTTTCCAGTTTTAAAAACATTTGTTGATCACCTTTTTCATCAAATGGAACTTACGCCTACTTTAAGAAAACCTAATGGAGTTTTAATGTTTTGTGAGCCTTTGGCTATGCACCCAGCTCTTAGGAAACAGTTATTACATTATCTTTTTCAAGAAGTTAAAGTTGCCAGGTATGTTAATTTTAAAATATAATTTTAATTCATTGAGAAAGTATATTGTTTTAGCTAATCTTTAAATGTTTTACATTTTTACAGAGTTTGCTTAGTTCCCAAACCATTGGCAGCGTCTGCATTGCTAAATATTGAAACCTGTGTAGTAGTTGACAGTGGAGCATTAAGTACAACAGTAGCTGTAGTGATTGGAGGTAGAGTAATACCCGAACGTTGGCGACTGCTTCCAGTTGGTGGTTGGCATGTTGCATACCATTTGAAACAAGCCATGCATTGGCAGCCAAAAGAATTTCATCAAATTCCAATTTCTCATCTTGATACTATGGCTGTGAAAGAACGATGTAGACTGAGTTATAATATTGAGCATGAAGAATTACGTAAAGGTGCTACAAAAAGAGAACATATTAATCTGAGAGTTGATAGCTACTCCGAATACAAACAATTTTGGGTAAGATTAATTTTATTGAGTTTATTAAATTTATTGATATATTTTTTATGATTTCTGAACTCGAATTAATGGTTATTAATTTTATTGAAATGAATATTTCAGAAAATTTCATTAGGACCTGAACTGTATATAGCACCAGAAATGATGTATATTAGTCTCGGACTTCCGCAAGTAATAAAAGAAGTCACAATGGGATTACCTGAAGAAATAATGCATGATTGTTTATCACATATTCTTTTAACTGGAGGCAATACAGATTTGTCAGGATTTGCATTAAGATTGAATAAAGATTTAAGAGAAGCTCTCCCGGAATATCAATCTATACTCGAAGTAAGGAGTTGTCCAGGTACACACAGCTGGAATGTCGCTATGGGCTCAATTTATGTTCCTTTGGAACTTCACACTGGTAAATATTCTTTTATAAATAATATTCATGTTTTTTTTCGCAATATCTACCAATAGATTAATATCTGAAATTGCTTATAGATAAAACACCACCAAAATACGTTGAAGGAAATCCTTTCTGGCTATCTCGTGAAGAATATGTTCTTTTTGGCTGTCAATCTCTGGAATAAGTAAAGATGTGGCAGGAGAGGGAAAGCATAAGAGTGAGTATTAGAAAAATACGTATCATGTTTCAGAAACAAATGATCAGACTTGAAAAAATCATTCAATCGTAATATTCGTACTATTTCGTCCGTACAGCATACGATTAACATAAAATTGAGAATGTTGCAACGATTAAATATAGTTTATCCCATGTTGTTTTCAAACTGAACTATATTTATTGCTCGCATTTGATAATGTTATTTAGAAAAAGAATTTATTTTAAAGAAATTTGTCATATAAAAGAGAATTATAGGGAAAAAATTTTATTTTAAATTTGATTAAATTATTAAAGTATTAAAAAATATATAGCAAAAAAATTGACATAATACAATGAATTATTATATGTAATTGTTAAAAATGATGCATGCCATATAGATTTGTCTTTATATTTTATTTTTCTTTACTACATATACTATTTCAGTGAATAAATTATACTTAATTATAATCATGAAAGTTATTATTTAAAAATTTACTATTGATGAATGGAATGTTTTTCTTTGAAAATTTTTTCAATTTGTAAATAGATGTAGGAATTATTAGACGTCAAGATGTAAATAAACATATGCCGAATGAAAGTGGTTTGAATACAGAAATAATGAGCAGAAAGTAAGATAGATTAAATTAATCGTTGACGGATGAATAAGAAGTAAAAATTGGGTAACGAAAAGAGGCTTAATCAAAATGAAGTATTAGTTTGTATCTTCAAGACTTTCCTTCTTTGTAAGTTTATATGCGAAACATCTTGCCAAAAAAGAAGACAAATATAATAAATAGGTTGAAATTAAAGTAATAAAATCTTTCTAGTCATATTAAGAACTAAGCAATCAAGCAATTGAGTAATATATAAACATAATACATAACGATTTCGAAAAATGAACCCGTCTAAAATTTATTACCACTTATATACGAGATATTATGAATTACAATAAAACTACATTTTTTCCATTTTTATCGTACACCAAATTGTACTGAAATTCAAATAATTTACTAATTGATGCGAATTATAGCAACTAAAGATTTTGCCACGACATAGCAGAACCGAATAATTATGCTCATAATTTAATAGTCGTAGATGTATTAATAATCGATTTCCACAAGTTATAATCAACTTTGGGATAACTTTGATAAAACTGAACACCATTAGTTAGAACATATTCTTTAGAAATTTTTTAATTATACTTATATAAGAAGAGAATTTAATTATACTTAGAAGATGGAGTTAGAAGAATTTTAAATTCTTTTATTCTGTTATGCCGTAGCAAAATTTATAAATACTATCAAATAGAAAAAAATACTATGTTAGGAATGTTGATAATTATTAAGCTATAATTATAACTTTCTATATAGTTTGTTTTAAAAAATGAATTTTTTATAATCAATGTTAATTTTTATTTTATGATCATTTATTAATAGAAATTATGAAGATGTTTATCATTATCATGTAATAAGCTATATTATATTTCACTCACATTCCATCAAATTATTAATCATTTATAAATAATAAATATAAAGTAACTTTTGTAGATTGTTATAGATTTTTAATAAATTAATTAATCAATAATGATAAATATATTGTGCACTCCAACATTTTAATATAGATGGTCAAAAAATATAAAAAATTCATGATATTATTTTCTGTATCTACGCATGTTTTCATAATTAATAAAAAAAAACTTTTTTTTTAATTTACATGATGATTTTAATCCGTTTATTTCATTTTTTTTTTTTAATTTTATGTGTTAGCTTTTCATAAATGAGATGATTAATTAAGGTATTAAAAACTCTATGCTTAAATTCGATAATCATAAATAAATAGTAATAATTAGAAGGATAATATTGAGAGAAATTCAACAAATATTAATAATAATAAAAAATGATAATACTAATAACAATACAATATATAGGTATATTTATTATCTTTACAATATTTATTTTATAGACACATGAAATTGATTACATAGGAAACTACACAAAATATATATACATACATACAACTTGTATGTATTCTAATTATAGCTAATTATAATTCTTAATATATTACCAATATTTATAATTTTGGACATTATAATGCTTTCGTGAATAAAAATCTTAAATTAGTTTATTTCTATCATGAAATATCCTTTATGCATGATTTAATATTGAAACCTTTTCTATAACATGGTTGTTGAATAACTTTCCGTATTTAATTATATAAAACGATATACAGGATATGGAACAGTTTCTACAAAATAATGTTTTACTCCTTCTGTACAGTTAGATTCGTTTATTGGTGTTGAAAATTGTTCTTCTTTAGATTTTATTTTTTTCTTGATAAATAAATTATAATTGATCATTACGACTTTATACTTTGATAATTTGTTATATTAGTACGTATTTGTATATTTACATTTTTGTTCGATAAGTAAGTAGTACTTGTAAGTTGAAATGTTTATAAAATAATTTCTAATTAATGAATAAATTAATTAAAAATTATTCATATTAAAGCATTGATATTTTTTCTATCTATAGATTGTTCATTATTTTACAAAATTTGGTTTTAATTATGATTTTTGAAAAAAATTATTTATATACTAAAAGGCACAAATATTACATATTGTTCAACCTAAAGTTCAATTATAAAAATAATAATTAAATTTTAAACTTAATTGATTTAACAAATATTTAAAGATTGATAAAAAGAGTTCGCTATTCTTTAACAACTTTCATTCTTTAGAAAGAAATAGATTAATAATTTTATCAAAATTGAATAGTAATATTAATTCAGTTTTATTAGTATTATCTTTACAAGCTATATACAAAAAAATCAGTACTGATTGTAGAAAAATTCAAACCATTATTGAATCACAAGCTGAAAGATAAAATTATTCTCTAAGACCATCATGTATTTTATTTTCAGTACGAAAAATAATTTTAATCATTTTACTAATATTTGATAATATAGTTTTGAAATGAGCTGACATACTATTAATTTTAATTCGTCTAAACTTGGGTTCATAATTATTTAATGTAATAAATTTCCATGTTTTTTTATTAAAAGAATTTTGTCTCTCAGTTTAATAAATTTTTAGGTGTGGCACTCCAAGAAATACTTTAAAAAAGTTGTATAAATATTAAAATTGATAATAATTATAACTAATATCTTTATAGATATTGATAATTTGAAAAAAAAAATGATAAGAAAATATTTGGGATTCTGAAAAATGATAATAAAATAAAAACAATAATCCTTTATAATAACAATATTAAAAACTATAACAATTATCATATGAGCTGCGACATCAAAAGTTTTTGTAATTTACTACACGCAATTTCAAATCGGATAAGAAAAAAAAACTTATTTAGTTTTGTACTACCTCAGCAGCACGAGGATTTAGCAGGTTCAGCTTCGACTAGATTAAAGTCTAAACCACCTGGCCGAGAAAATCCAGTCTTAATTCCATCCCATCCATCTTCGACCTTGTATTCTCCACTTTTTATTCTATTATATACCTCTTGCGTGACAACTCGGAACGCTTCAGTAACATTAATACCAGTCTTGGCGCTTGTTTCAATGTGATGAACACCATGTTTATCAGCAAATGATCTGGCTTCTTCTTTGGAAACTTCTCGTCTACCACCATTAGTTACTAAATCTAATTTGCAACCTACAAGTGCAAATACTGGTCGATGAGGTTCGATATGTCTGCGTGCTTCCATCATCCATTGAGGAATATGTTCGAAGCTGGCTCTATTGCATACATCATAAACAAGTAATGCACCTACTGAATTTCTGTAATAAGAGTTGGTAATAGATCTGAAAAGTAAAGAAGAGAACAAAACAATTATTTTGATTATTATCAGTAAAAGAAAAAGATATTTAAATATATTTTATAAATTATTCAAATAATAGTGATAAAAGTAGAGTATTATCCAACCTAAATCTCTCTTGCCCTGCTGTATCCCATAGTTGTAATTTGATCCTTGTTCCATCATCAACATCTATCAGTCGTGCAAAAAAGTCTACACCCACTGTTGGATCTGAAAGCTGCAGTAAGTACAAACTGTATTATTAATAATAACAACATATCTCTCATCTATAAACATAAACAATCAACACCTGAATGTGAATGAAAAAATAAGATTTACATTACTGAGCAAAGTTTATTGACATAGCTAAGTAATAGTCATGTTTAATTATTCTTCATGATCGGGCTATGATTTCTAATAATTTAAATATTTTACGACGCAATTTAGTAACAATAAAATTTAACCTAAAAATCTTAAATAGACATATTATCTTTCAGTACTTTACTAGAAGTAATTGCGTCACTAGTTACATGGAATTTGTACTTTTAAATAGATTTTGTACTACGTCATATCTAAAAAGGATTCTTAACATATAATCATCAATTTTATAAAAAAAAACTTTAATTCTCTAATGACTCTGTGAGTTGGAGTATGATTCCTTTTATAGAAGTTGGAGTAAATTACATAGCCTTCAGATGTAAACAAAAGGTTAGAAAAGCTATTGATTCAATGATTAAGTAATCGTAAACAATTAATTTTAGGACAGTAAATGACGGATTAATTGCAACATACCTCTGCAAATTTTCCATCTGTAAAATATTTTAACAAAGAACTTTTCCCTACAGTACTGTCTCCAATTAATATCAATCGAAATTGATAGTCGAAAATGGGTTCCACCATATTGTAATTATTTCTTAATACAAAAAAATATTTCACAACCGCATACGATTTTTCAGAAATCAACAACACACTTATAAGGATTGGAGTATTGGTTTCAACTTAATTTTTAAACTTAAAATCACAGCTGATCGTGACGCATTTAATGACTCCTTTCTACGAACGCACAAACACTGAATGAACAAACGAGCTAACAATAGAAATACCAACAACACCGATTGAGGCAGAATTTTTTTTTTGACTTGCGCACATTATTTTATAAGAAAGTAGGGGAGCGGGATTCTTGACATGGTTAAAAAATTCAAACATTAATATTTATAAACAATTACTTAATATGTATTTCCTTATTCATAATGACCTAAAGTTACTTCACTGAGTACATAAAAATAATAATCATTTTATTTTTTTTTAGTTCTATCATACACAAATGTATTAAAGTCACATGATTCAATTATTGTAAGATAGTTTGTAAATAAACAAGAAATATTTTTTACAGTTCGATTTAATTATAAAAAAATGATGTAATAAAATATTTTAATTTTTTCTAATGAATTTTAACGGAAAGTAATTAATTTTTTTAAGTCATTAAAAATAAAATTTGTTCTTTAATTATTTAAAAATTATGTTATGTTTCTTTTAATGCTGATTCAAGTTTTTTTTCTAATGCCTGACTTGAGATTTGTTGTTGTGACAACATCTTCTCGAGCTTCATAGATGCATTTCGAAAATCATCTACAGAAGATTGTTCAATAATTGTGTTTGAATCATTGAAATCACTTTCATCTTCATTTTCATAAATATTGTCATATTTTTCAATAATGCGTGACACTTCTACTTTTTCCTCATCAAGCTGTTGTTGTTTCATTAAAATATCTTTACGTGAATCTCTTCTATATAGCGGTGAAGCTGGCGAAGGATTTGTTTTGATATAATTCATTAAAATGCTTGATTTCAACCACCATGGTAGAGTTCTAAAAAGTTTCACATGATTTTTATTGTAAACTACTGTTATGTCTTTGTCAATATGACGTAGCTTTTCTTTAATGATTTCAATAATGATGAGAATAAAGTGAGATATTTCTTCCTTATCGGTCATGAAAAATAAACTTCCAAGAATATTATAAGATACCGTAGATGGATGGGAGTTTTTTAATGTTAATTGACAATAATGCTGAATAGATTTATGAAGTTCCATTGTATCGTTGATTGGCCAATTAAAACTGTAAATAAAAAAATTTAATTAAAAAATAAAATAACTATTGGATGAAGAAATTACGAATAACAAGAATCAATAAAATAATTCGAATAACTACTTACGGCCAGGGAGGCAATGATAAACTATTAATAACACTTTCAACTTTTTCCCTGTTATCCTCTTTTTTCCAATCACTATCGAAATATTGATAAGTACATGGTAAATAAACTTTCTTGGGTAAGAAGTTTCTAAACTCTTCTGGAAAGTCGGTGTACATAGTATTTTCTGGATCAAGAATTATGTCAATGAAATAATTGACAGTTTCATTATGAAGATCTATAACAAATTTTGGATCTTCAAGTGCAGCTTTGATATTTGGATTAAAGGAAGCATGTCCACTTATTCTCAACCATAATTCTTCTGTCAAACAAGTATCAATAACATCAACTAAAGTATTCATTTCTAAAGGAATCGGTGGTGATTTATTCAGAGTTAGCCAAAATATTCCAGTTTGTGTTAATCTTAAAATAATGCTTTCATCAATCTTCTTTTCATGATGAATAACATACTCTGACAAATATCCCGAATTTAATAATTTTTTTAGCTCTGTTGTTGGTGTAACATTTTCAGACGCTTGATCATCACCCACAATAATAAATAAAAGAGGTGTCGGCATCAATTTTTGCCTAGCAAGCACAGTCTTTGTTAATCTTTTTCCAACAGCTACAGTATCTTCATCAGCTGTAGCAATAAAAAATAATCCATCTGATCCAATATAATTTTCATCATCCACAACATCTTCTACATGTTTAATACAAATATTTAACGTTTCGTAAGGACGGGGTTTATAAACTTTTATAATCGGATCTAAAGAAGAATTTCCAGGACAGAGGTACTCGTTCATAATATGTTTATAACGATGAAGAAGAGGTCTATTTTTTAAACAAGGCCAAGAAATAATTAATTTCCAAAACATAACTGATGGAAATTCGTTGTCTAATGCTTTAAAATTATCTTTTAGACCTTCGTAAATTTTTGTCTCAATAGGGGTAAGAAATTTACGATGTATTTCATCAAAATCAGTCGAACTGTTTCTTTTTCTCATGTTTTGAATCACTAGATTCTGTTCCTTATGGTAAAAAGCTTTTGCACATGCTTCTAGACTTTGTTTAGGTAACCAAACAGGTGTGTTGCCTAATGCTTTTCTTTGTTGTTTAATTTTAGATACTCGTAGTCGCCAAATTTTAGCATATTTCAAGACTATTCTATTTTTTACTCGTTTATAAATATCTTTTATTTTACTTTGGATATATAATTCTTTATCTAAAATACTTTTAACATCATCTTGAATGCATTGATCTAAAAGTTCATTGAAAATTTTGTCACTTAATCGTTCAAAGAATTTATTTTTTTCTATTTCTTCCTTTACAATACTGGCACAAATATCACGAACAACATTGGCCTCAATTAATTCAGCTTCTTTCATAGCTTTTTCATCAATTCTCTTCAAAATTTCCTGTTTCTTTGTTTTCTCTACTAAAACGTCTTGCTCTTTCTTCTTATCTTGGAACGTCTTGTTTTCTTCTTTCACCTTTTCCTTCAATTTTTCTTTTTTTACCGCTTTAGGAGATTCCGTAGTTTTTAAATTAAATTGATTATAATTAGAGGTAGGTATTTTTGGAGCTTGGAAATTTATCGAAGGTGTGGAAGGCGAAGTAAATGAAAAAGGCAATGAAGTTTGAGGTAGTGTATTCATTTGATTTTCGGAAAGAATAGATTTTTGAGGAAAACTTGAAGTAAATGGTGTTGCATCCGTGATATTTGAATCTTGTTTAGAAACATCTTCAAATTTAGAAAGTGCTTTTCGTTTTTTAGGAATACTGCTAGCTGTCGAAGTTGTACTTGAAACTGATGACCTTTTACTTGATTTATTAGAAGATTTCATTTTTAACCTTAAATCTCGTACTGTAGATTTTTTATTATTATCTTTAGATTTTAGAGGATCCAATCCATCTAATTTTTTTTTAGAAATATTTGATTCTAATCTTGAAAAAATATTATGGTGATTAGAATCCTTTGGCTTTTTTGATTCTTCTTCTGTGGAATGGCTTGTTGAATATGTTGGAAGTTTTGAAGTTTCACGATTTATTGTCTCACCTGGCATATCTTCATCCATGTATTCATAAGGATCTTGTTCAATTTCATCAGTACCTCTATTTTGATCGTTAGCATTAATAGCTTCTGACTTTAAAAATCCTTGAGCATCAAAACTATTATGTGGTTTATGATTTAAATAAAGCTTATTCGGCATTTTATCACCAGCTATCATTTGCCCAAGAGAATATCCAAGAGAAATTCTTTTTGCTTCTACTAAATTTTTTGCTCTTGCTTGATCCATCATTGGTGGAGGTGAACAAATATTTTGCCTATTTAATATCACATACATTTCGTCTTTAGAAACATTCAAACCTGCTTGTTCACAAAAATAAATAGCTTCATTTTCATCATCGAATCCCAAAATATCAATAAATTCGTATAGAGGGTACGATGTTGACGTTGTCCTACAATAAGCTTTCACCATAACATTTAACGCTTCCACTCGTACTTGGAAGAAGTATCTTAATAAAATACAAGCATTTAAATAAGTAGTTTCTTTGACAAGTTTGAAAAATTTTGCATAATTTTTAGATTGAATTGATGAATACACTTTTATTGCAAAATTTACTTCACGAGATTTTTGGATGGATGAAGGCAATCGTTGAAGATCCCACATAAAATTAGCATTGTTTAAATTTAATAAAATAATATAAGCTCGAAACTCTGCTTCATTAATACATACAAATCCTTTCTCTCTTAAATCATGATACATATATTTTAAAGTTTGAAGACATTTTGTTAAATTTTCTGTATTAATCTTCTTATCAAAAACTGCAGCATCTTCAGCACACAATCGCTCAGAACAAACTATATGAAATCTAGCACATTGCTCAACCAATTCTACTGTATCTAAACAACATAATTCTTGTTGAGTGATATCTTTTCTTATTCCTCTAAGTCTATCCCAAATAAAATGATACCACTCTGTTAAATTTGTTCCTTCTTCATCAGCTAAATCAGTGATTTCATGTAATAAATAACTCATAGTCATTTTCAAAGAACTCACTGGTCTTAAATCTTGAGGCATAGGCTCCTCTTGATCAGCTGATGATCGTGAGTACTGTTTAACTGCTAAACTATGATTTATCTTGTATTCATCAGTATTTAGAAGTTCATATGAAGCTGCTTGTCTTTGATATTCTCTCATCAATCTTTCTTTTTCTGGACACATATCTGGACAAGTTCCTATAGTAACTTTAGCTGTAGCTAATGTATGAATTTTAGCTTGTTTCAGTCTCATTAATTTATCTCTGGCATCTAGAATTTTAAATCGATCTTCTGCAGTGTTTGCTTGCTGTTTTATTACATTCTTTAGTTCATTAATTGTTGCATCTGATGACAAATAAGGTATAGAAGGTTCCATTTCTATTTTTTCTTTGCCAGATGACTTTTCCGTTTCTCCAGTAATTTTTTCTGTAAATCTAGTTGATTCTTTTAAAACCATTTTTGATTTTTTTTGTAGTAATAAATTGCTATCAGATGATTCTGTTATTTTTTCTGTATGAAAATGATACTCTGTAATGTTAGACATTGAGTCTAATTCCGACTGAATTTCTTCATCATTTATTTTGATTGGTACTTGAAAAATTTTTGAAGAATCTTTTTTTTTCACTATTGGTTTTGCAAACATTTTAATTTTATACACTAATTAATTCTGACATTTTATTGAATGTTATAAGGGTTCACTATATTGAAAATTTGCCGACAAACTAACCTTAAAAATTATTATTTAAATCGAAATAAAAATAATATATCGATAAAAAATATATCGATTATATTTGTTTTCATGAGAGCAACTTCAATTGGTTTGGCATGCAAGTGAACATGTGAAGTTAGTCGATGTTTTCAATGCCAAGATGGCGGACTTTACCGATACAAATTCGCACGGAATGACAGAAAATAATATTCAAAAACGTACTAATAATCAGTGGGTACGGTTAAATGTTGGTGGAACATATTTTTTAACAGCAAAAACAACTCTAGCACGAGATCCTAACTCATTCCTGTATCGGCTTTGCCAAGAAGACTCCGACCTCATTTCCGACAGGGTTAGTTGACATATTTTGTACCGCGTAATTTAAATATATTTATTGTTTATTTAATATATTATTTATAATTATTTTGTTATCTAAAAGTAGTCAAGTTCTTCCTCAATCTATTTATTTTTATAATAATAAAATTGGAGTGATATTTGTTTTGTTTTTAGGATGAAACGGGGGCTTATCTTATAGACAGAGATCCTACGTATTTTAGTCCTATTTTAAATTACCTTCGACATGGAAAATTAGTAATTAATAAAGATCTCACGGAAGAAGGTGTTCTAGAAGAAGCGGAATTTTACAATATAACTGAACTAATTCGACTTGTTAATGAACGAATAATTATGAGAGATACTCGACCTACAAAGGACTCAGAAAATCATGTTTATCGAGTGTTACAATGTCATGAAGATGAAATCACACAAATGGTATCAACACTGTCTGATGGTTGGAAATTTGAGCAGGTATTTTATTTTTCTTATTTATTATCAATACTTTATACTGATATAAATATTTATCACATTATTTGGTAGAGATAATCATCAACACACGCTAAATAAGTTAATGAATTGTTTTTCAGTTAGTCAATATTGGTTCTCAATATAACTATGGCAATAATGACCATGCAGAGTTTTTATGTGTTGTTAGCAGAGAATATGGACAAAGTCAAATAAATACTAAAGAACAGGAATCGACAGATCGAGTAAAGGTACCAATATCTTATTCGCATTCTGCACACACCAGCCAAAATAGTCGTTGATAGTGTGAAATTTTGATCTTTATATTTTTTATGTCATTATTAAGATTATTAGTGTCAATATGATTACTTTATATTTATTATTATGTTTATAATTATTCTCATTTTGATATTATTTTGATAAGATATATTAATTATTAATATTACAATTTTAGTATGCTATTACTTTTTAACCGACGTAACAAGCGACAATTTACACTAATCGTTTTACTTCTTTTCATGAAGATTAATTGTTTCAATTTATTCGATTTGCAAAATAGTAACATCACAGCCAAAGATTTCAACGCTTATAACCAATTACATACCATAGACCAAAATTCATGATCATTTGAAAGAGAATAATTTATAATAGTTATTTTGAGAAATACCCCATACTTATCACTTGAATCTCTTAAACGGCACTGCAGTATTATACTCACTTATAAATAATCAACTTATTAGTATTTTATATTCATTATTTTTACATTTTAGGAGTAAGGCTCAAATAATATTAACATAGCCAAAACCTCCGTAGATATTATATAAAAAAGTTTGCTGATATTATTTTTTGTGAATAAATTGACAAATTTATTATTAATAATTGATTTTGAAAAGAAGGATTTCAATTTTTTAGACATACAAAATTTTGCATGAGCATGTGTTTTTATAACATACATTTGTTTATAACGTCATTAGTATGTTCAATTATTAATATTTCAATAATTGAATACTTTAAATAACAATTTATTTTTTATTATTGCTATTTTGTCACTTATTTGGTATATAAATTAATATTATATTGTAAAGCATGCTTTTCATTACAAATAAAGAATATTTGCCTTTCATTGGTTTGGTTTCTTTAATTCTTTCCTAAGTCCTGCATGATTAGGTGTTGCATGTTCAGGCATTTCTTATAAGGGATTATTTTTGTTTTTTTATGAATATTTTTGTGTTTAAACAAAACTCGCTATTAATATTCGAAATTCGATCAAAAGCTTTTATGGTCTTTTATGAAAATAAGTGGAGTGTTCTTTATTCATTTATCCATTAAATTCAGTGCTGTAAAATTTTTACTGCTGATGGTTTACTTTTTGTGCTTATTAAATAGCACTATATTGGTCAGGTGAGTAAATGAACTCGGATGTTGTATTAATTCAACTAACACAATGGTTAAATTTACAAAACCGATTGAAAATAAAACTAAGCAATAAAAGTTTATATATTTTTAAAAATGTTGTTTTAGTTAGTAGTAGATTTTGCATTCAGTTACGTCGGCAATTAATCGATTGATTTATAACTCTTTCAAAAATAGCATGATATAGTAAAAGTTAATAATACTCTAGTTGATCATAATAGTTTTTGTAGTTGTAATGTTGATTTATGGATTCATTGGGTTCTAGGTGTTGCAGCAAAAAGGTTCACGAATGTAATCATGATTCCTGTATTTCTTCCTTTGCCCAATTCACGATCAAATTTCATCAACTATACACCAATAATGTGAAGACTGTTTTATTTTTTTTTTCATTTTATAATTTTATTTAAATATTATGGTTATGATATTGAATGACTTTGTTAACTTATTGTATTCTATATTTTATCATCTTATTATTGAAGAAGATAAAATAATAGAGGAGTTTTGTAATTTCTAAGAGTTTGTTTAAACATTGTAAAAACTGATTATGAGACAATATCACTTAAAAAATAATAAATTTAATTTTAAATTCAATTTTAATTTTAATATAGAGTCATGAAATGATAAAAAAAAAAAATTAATTAATGGTAAATTAGATAAAGAATTTTGAATTCTCATAGTTAGTAAGAATTTGAAAATTTTATACCAAATTGTTGTAAAAAATTATATTATTTGCATATTTCTAACTGGGAAATATTCAAATCAACTTGCGCACTGCCGCTATTTATTGAGAAAAAATCTTGTACGAGTAAAATATTAATATTCGACTGAAAAGTCGCGATTTATCATTATTTTATTTCAGATGAGATTAAAAGCACTAAAATGAGACAAAAAAAAATCACGCAAAACAATTTTTGTATTGTTAAAATTGTTGAGTCAAAACTTTAAGATGAAACATAAATAGTTGATAAATGGTTTATCAATATTCGTAAATGTTTTTATATAGGAATAAAAATCCCTTCTACTTTTAGCAAATGGACCAAACTTTCATCGATTATGATAAAACATGAAATAAAAATTGAAAATTCTGAGAATACTAAGATACAATTTAAAAATTTCAATAATAAATATCAATAAAAATAACGAAAAAAATAAATCGATTGAAAATGCATAAAAAAAAATTTTGAACATGCATTCAAATATCGAATTAAGTAAACAAACTTTTTAACACATCTCTGCAAACATTTTCCAAGTACATTTTTCCATGAAATATTCTTGAATGTGATGAGTGTATATTTTTTAATTGTTACATACGTAACAGGCCTACCAAAATGAATTTTCACTTTTGAATTTTCTTATTACTATTATAAGGAGATAATGGAGAAAATGTGTTTAATTATGAATTAAAATTAATATTGCTATATCAATAAATGTCATGAATAGAATAAATAAAAATGAATATTAGATTTAATAAAAGAATGGAGAGTAAGAACAAAATAAATTTATATATCAAGAAGAATGCTAATAAGATGGATGGCAGAAATAAGAATTAGTGCAATAATCAGATATTTGATACAACTTGATACGTAATAATATTGTTTTTGTCATTTATATTACAGTATAATTATTATTAGCTCAAAGTTTTTATGAATAATTAAACTGTAATGTAATTAATTACCCATGATAAAAAAAACTTGGCTTATTATACATATGAGAATATAATATTAGTTTACCAGCTAATTAATGAATAATAATTCTAAGAAAAATAAACATAAATAAAGTGATTGGTAGTAATAATTAAAATAAATTATTTAATAAAAGTATAGATGGTAATAGATGTTAAACTGAAAAAAATTAGGCAGCGCATATTACACACAAATGTAAGCAGATGATAAAGAACAAACATTTTTATGAAAGAATTTGTACTTTCATAAGAATCAATATAATTTCTAAAAACTGTTTTGACATTTAATATTTCATAGAGTGTGGTTAATTAATTGATCGTAAATTATATACATATTTCTAGATGCATATGTATGAATGAAAGAAAATTTTAATACAACTAATTTATAAAAAATACACATGAAAAAATAATATTATTCGACAAAATGAGTGACAAATAACTTTCGATCAAAGACATTTTAAAAATATTTTATACCAGAAATAAAACAAATTATTACAATGGATTATTATAATAATCCAATAAATTCTTATAAGAATTATAATAAAATAAAATAAATAGTAATAAAAAAAAATGGAAATCAGACATTTAAAACATATACATAAAAGTTTTTACTCTTTATAAGCACAATTTTTCATACATTTTTGAATTTTTCTGTTATTTTACAAAAATATTTGAATTTCAGTAAATCGTAGATTTTATGATTTCTCTATTAATAAAATGGATAAAATAGAAAGCTGATTGAACTATGCACAATAAATTATTTATGTGCTTTATTCATCTGCAGAGATATTTAATATTTGTGGATACGTAATTAGTGTCTACCAAATTTCTTCATATTATTGATAATTACCAGATCCTTTACACGAATAGATGTTGTATGACGTGAATTATATAAAATGAATAATCTAAAGTTGTGTATTTGAATGATTTTTGTTATATGTATGAGTTACGAATTGAAATTCAATGAAGATTTTATTAAATTTTAGGTTTCTAATGATTTAATAACAGTCATACTAACAATTTTATTCATTATATTTAATTTGCATGAAATCGTAAATACTTGTGAAATTGTCACGTATAAACAATTAATCTAAATAAAAAATATGTAAGAATATATTCATATATATTTATAAGAAAGACATCATTGTATTAATATAACATTTTAAGTTGTCATTTATAGTTTGTTTTTTTTTTTTGCATGAATAAGTCAAGGCATACTAGCAATGGTTTTTAATGGATGTTCTAAATAGCTGGCAAGTGCCTGGGCTTTTTCTCTTAACAATCCAAAGCCTACATTTTCTCTAGCATATAAGCAAAGTAATAAATTTGCTACTTCTGTAATAACCACTCTGCCTTCCTGTAAAAATAAATCGATTACAGTATCCAATAGACAATTATTAGTTAATTATTCGTTATGACATTTAAAAGTTGAAAGAGACTTAATACTGAATTTATACACTCATATTTACTTGACAGTCCATTAAGACAAACTGTAGTTCATCTTCCTTGAAAGCATTTCGACCGTTTTTTTCATAAGCAGACCAAATATTGCTGGTAATTGCAGCAGTTACACGAGCATCCTTATCTCCATAGCCACTGTAAGCAAGAAGACCTCCATCTCTACTAAGTAATCTGTCAAAAAAGCATATTTGTTAGACACTTCGACTACTGTAATAAAATAAGTAAGTATATATTAATAAAAAACTAACAAAGTATTTTGCACTCCTCCAGTAGTTGCTTGGCTTAAAACCTGCATAAGAGCCTTTGGTTTTAACATTTTACACTGAAAAATATGATCAAATTGATATCCCTGAAAGGTTAAATACTAATTGTTGCTTACATCGCTCATAATATGACAAATCAATTAAAATATTCCCTTCGATTTCGCACACAACAACATTAAGCAGTATTCTTTATCTTTTTTTGTTGAAAACAATTTTTACGATTACTCCAAATTCAATAGGCATAAATGTTTATGTTTGCTAAAGAAGAGAAATTAATCACATTTCTCAGAAAAAGATAAAACAATAACATGGAAAGTAGTGCCACTCCGTTTGTAACCGACAGTAATTACCGACTGCGAGAATAATAAATATCGACAGATAATAACTTAGATATCGTTAAGCTTAAATCAACATGTCTATTTTATCGATTGTTAATGAGTATTGGTATCATTTCGATTTTAACAAAAGTAATCAAAGTCACTTTTGGAGATGATAATTCGCGGTAAAGACAATTTTGATCTCCAAAACAAAACTCAATGAATATTCAATATCAGATAGAACAAAAAAACAGATATACGATAAAGTTTTTTTATTATTTTTATGTAAATTATTGATCTATTATTTTTTTTCTCTTTTCATATAATTAATTGAATGAGTTTAAGCTTCAGTGTTTCATTAACGTAATATAATTGCAATGCCAATTAGCGTTATTCATTAAATATTAATCTGCAATTCGAATTCATTTCAATGTACTTAAGATTTATTGAATACATAATGAACGAGTTAGGATGCAGAGAATGTAGACAGCATGAGACACTCAAGTAAATGCATTGCACTCGATCCCATACTTAGTACTTGAGTACTTCAATACATTGAGCATTGCGTTCCGACATTCATTGGCAATCCTACATATATAATTTCCTTCACATGGCCATTAGTCATAAATTCATGATCATATGTCGGAATCGATAAATTACAAATCTCACTTATGACTGGCGATTTGGTCGATTGATTTTACAACCATCTGACTGAACAGCAGTCTTTGAGATTGAAAGTTTTGCATGCTTCATATCAAAGTATTAATAGTAAGGCTACAACTATTTCAATTAACCTACTTACTAACTTGTTTGACTCCTTATTCTAATTCATTTTTCTCAGAATGAACCAGTTTAAAATTTTGGATGAAATGTAATTTATGGTCTCATTTATTGGAAAATGATGTAGTAACACTCTTCAGAGAACTGTTTTTTGTATAAGAATGTTAATAGAATATAATGAATATTTATTAGAATATGTAATGGATAAAACGGTAATCTATAATTAATTAACAATTTGTTCCACTATTTTTTTTATACTGAAATTAACATTCATTCATATATCAATACGCCATAAATCATACATTAAGCTTTAGAAATCGATAATTACTCATAATAATTAATTTAATAAAAAATCAAATTAGGATTCAAGTAAAATTTGAGTAAATTTTTCGTTCCATACTATGTGAAAGTATTTAATGGATTTCAATGAATATTTATAAAACTATTTATAAACTGAAACGGTGGTCTTTATAATTAATTACAAATTTGTTTAAAATATTTTTAAACACGAGTCAACATTCATCAACTTATCAGTACTTCATTAATCAAATTTCCAAAATTTAAATTTGATTTCTAAATGTTTTAAAAGACTGAAAACTTTTCGAATCCATTTCCACTTCTTTATTTTTTTATTTTCATTAAAAAGTGAAATTAGATCAATATTGTTATAATTAAAAATTTTAATTGAATAGATTTGTGATCAACCGAATATGATAAAATAGTAATCTTGATACAGATCGATTGTCGATCTTAATGAATAAATAATGAATAGATACAGAAAAATAAGAATTATTTGTGAATAACTTAGTATCAACGATGTGTTTATAAATCTCAAAACTTTTAATTCAATATCAGAGACTAAATATATCTTTCTTTGTTCGATAAAACAGTTCCATGTTGTTATCAGTTCGCGTGTGGAAAGACACGTGATGTGAACTATTTGATGGTGATAAATTTAAGGGTCAAGTGTTGATAAAGTTTTTAACAATAGCTATCTATCCTTTAGGATATTGTTAGTTTAAGGAAGAATTAATGAAGAAGAAGTTCAAGCTGATACTTTTAAATGGAGACAATGAAGGTGAAAATAAGAGCAATTTTCCTTAAGTAAAGTAGTGTATACCAAAGTACTGAGGTTTGTACATTCATCACGAGTTATTAAACAAGGTAACAAAAGGAGACGGGACTCTTGGGCGCGTAAAAAAGGCGGAGAGATAGAATCGGCTAACTAGTATACTCGGAGCGATGATAGATTGCCTCAGGATTAAGCATCATGGCCTCCAATGTTCTCCTTCTTACTTTCTCGCACTTGTCTTTATCTCGTATTCCTTTTCTCAATCTCTTTAGTCCGCCTTTTGCCCTTAACGGTCTCATCTGGGCTCAGTTGTATATTTCTTTGCCAGTCGAACTGGATGAAAAGCTTGATAAGAATACCTGGAGAACGTTTAAAAAAATTTAATCTTTTAAACATGAGTAAAAAATCATATTTGATTTAGTAGCTACTTCGATTTATACTTGAATTAGGGTGAGATTAATTGTCGAATTAAATTGGTAATTATTCATCCCGTCTATTATTTGTATTCCCTACCTGTCGATGAAATAGTTGTTATTATTATCAGAATAATTTCTGCCAGAAATTTAGGTCGATGAATTGAGTATGAGCAGCAGTGGATAGGGTACGAGTAGCCTCAGACATCCGGTCGTTTAGAGTAATATCGATTTTTAAGGGTTTCCTCTTAGAACTTTAAATTATTTCCAACCTGTCAATCTATAATTTTATATTTTTAAGACTTTAAAATCTTACTTTGATGATTTTATCAAGTGAATAATTATGAATAACAAACATTGACTTTATGAAGTATGAAGTACATTCGAGAAATTATCTCTTCACTTCAAAGGTAGCCAATTTTTAGTTAAATAAAATTTTATTAAGTCTCCGACGGGATTTCACTTTTATGCAAATAATGTTTCGTTGCATGGAGTTGGATTTCATTAGCATAACAAAGCTATTTAAATATTAAACTAATTTAATATTTTTTATTACATCATTTTTGATTTTTAAAGCCTTGAGACAATCAGTATTTCATTTTTATGCTCTATTCAATTTTTATTTAAACAAATTAACTTAACTTTTGTCATTATGAGGGTAATAATAAATTGTAAACATGATTATTTTTATTTAAATTGTTATGAAAAATTATAACGAGTGAAATAAAAATATGCAAATCTTGTAAAAAATGTTAATAGTAAAATGAAAGGATATTTTTCTTATTAAACTCATTCATTTTTCACAGCTGAAAAATTCTGTTTGATAGACACGCTGATGAAACTTTTATCTTTCGCCTCCATTCGCATTTACTTCGTTTCTTCTCGCTGTTAATTTCCATCATCTCTTAACTTCACATTTTTTTTTAACTTCGTTCACTTGAATTTTCATGCTTTTATCTTTATTTTTTTCGTGTTCCTGTGCTACAAAACACCAGACAGTGCAAACTAGCCGCTTATCACGTGGCCTTTTGCACCAGAACGAGCGGCGCCGGCGTGCAATTTGCGAGCACTGACGAACGTGTAATATGATGTATTTCACTTGCATGATTGTACGAATACATGTGTAGGTGTTTGATACGAAATGTATATAGGTATGAGAGACGAGAGCTATTGAGATAGCCGTGGTCCATCCCCTTCGTGCGTTAAAATTTGTAATACGAGTTCAACCCGTGAAATTGTTCACCCTCTGGGGGGTCACTTTTTCGTGTTCCTGATTTTATTTTTTTTCTTCACATTTTTCCTTCTTCCATGCAAAAATACTCTGAATAGATAGAATGTAAAAAATCTCATGGGAATGAGAAATTAGATTCATTGTTAACGAATCTAATTAATCGTCGTCAAATTTTTTACTTGTTTGAAATACAAAAAATTAAATGACGAATAAATAAATTCTTAAAGTGATATATTTCTTCTTACATCTTTGGTTTTTGCGTAAAAAAATTATGGAATATATTTTGTTGATCTAAATAATTTGATCCTTAATAAAAATTCAAAGAGAATAAAAGCGTGTTGAAGTGAACAGATTGTCAGTGGTAATTCGATTTGGTTTACCCTCCGATTTTGTGGGTCCGATCCTTGTGAATTGCTTGATAAATTCATGGGATTTTGAGGAGCTAAAGGGACGACACTGGAGACAGATCCCCGTGGCTTTACAAAGCATCAAGAAAACGATAGCTGGGATATCGAAGGGTGTAATAAACCTCCAACGAGATACTGCTAGGTATTGTCTTCGATAGATCACCAAGAGAAAAAAAATCGGAGTTAAGCTAAAGGACAATCTTTACTTGAAAAGGGGAAGGACTACGAGGAAACGATGATGTTGAAAAGTCTCCATTTAGTGGACAAAGTGGACGACTTTTTTCCCTGATTCAGATGTTGATCTTGCATAGTTTATATTCCAATTTCTTGAGTTAAATTTATCTTTTTTGGCTGAAAAAAAATTCTCATCAACTATTTATTTACTGTCGTGCAAAATTGAATAGATAATACAACTTTATTTAATCATGTTTATTTAATAAATAGGTAATAAAGTATTTTTGTTTGCTTTTTGATTGATAAAATGATTATTATTTTATTTAATTAATTAAAATTGAAATGAAAGTTTTATTGATATATTAAAAAAACTCATTTGAATTTTTTCTTATTTAACTTCAAAGATTCTGATAGAATTTCCAATTTCTATTTGCAATAATTTTGCATAAAATAACTTTTTCTATCTAACGATATCTTGAATATTAAAATCCATTAAAAATAATGTTAAAACATTTATTGACAACATTTTCCAATTTTCTCTATTAAATATAAAACCATCTCCATCAGTTTGAAAATTACTCCAATTTCTTTTTCAAACCTTCATACATTTTCTCTTTGCATTTTTACTTGAATTTTTTTGACCTGATCATTGCTGAATATTTTTCATCTTTTTTCTACCTCGCGACAAATCAAATTACTCGCAGCATCAGAAATCAGTCGGTGGTCGTAGATACCACTGGGAGACAAATGATTTCACTCTTCAGCGAGTAGACTGTGATTATGAAATAAATCTATAGAGGACAGAAAAAGAGGAGGAAAAGGAAAAATGTCGAGTTACCATGACAACGAAAAGCACGGTTAAATCCACAAAGCACCCTTGTGCCGAGAGCGAGTGGCAACGCTATACCCAAGAACAGAAGACAGAAAAAAGCTCAAACGCTAAGCCAAGGGATTTTCGTGGGCCACTCCGGTTGGTTGGTTCATTGTTTCAGCATTGCAGCGTCAGCCATATAATTCTTCTGTTTCAAGTTGAAAGTTTTCTTGCTTGAAACTTTCCTGATTCATTCGAGCAACCATTGAGTATCAAACCCGAGAAAAATTCAAAGAAAATACAAGCTTGTGGTAGCTGCAAACAAGCTCGTTTCTTCTTCTTCTTTAGGATCATCCAATAGTCAAGACTCGATAAATTCCAGTCGTAACTTGCGATTGGTGAGAGAGTACTAAAAGCAAAGTGGAAAGCTTATGATTCAAAGACCTCACCATCTCATCTGGTTTCATGTCTTATACAGTCATAGCAGCCATGTTTATTGTGACAATAATTTAATTTTCAACTCGAGATACTCACTCGTAAATATAACGATTACGTGCTGGCTTATTAAATCCTTGAGTGAAGTTATACGACAAGATCATTTTTTTTTTGTGATAATTTTCAAATCCATTCATAGTTGATTACCACATACTCTTCCATATTTTCTTCAGTTTATCTCGCTCACTCTGATGATTCTCATGCACTCTAAGGAGGAGTGCCTTCCTTTACGATCTCCCAATGCTAATTTCACGGAGCTCGGCACCGCCTCAAACATGGGACAGAGTCAAGAAGAGTGAAAGAGAAAGATAATGTAAGAGTTGAAGAGTTTAGACTTCCCTTCGAGGCGGCTTTACTGATGATGACGAGATGATCACTTAATTTGCCCAACAGCTGCCGCATCGTTGCTTTAGCTTGTCTTTCTTTCATCCTTTTATTTTTCTAAACCTTCCTCTCACTCTTGAAACATCCAATTGCTCGAGAAATTGTTTATGTGATCGCGTTAAAAATTAAGTCACGCCCCTTTGATTATGACGATTGAAGATCGATTATTAATTACTCATTTTTTTTAATATTATTCTTCCACCTGCAATCTTTAAAAATAATAACAAACAAAAGTTACTGCAATACTAAATGATTTTTTAAAAATTTCATAGGCTTCGAGATAATAAAATAATTATTTTTTTTAATAAAAATTCATCATTTATAAAATAAAAAATTAATTAACATTAATTGTTCATTTATCATAACTTAAAACATTTTTACCAAGGTTAATAATAACTGGAATATTTGAGGTTGATTGAAAAAAATTAAAATCAATTAATTAAAATTTTTTATTAATAACTTAATTACATCAATAAATAGTAGAAATGATTTTGAAAACACAATAAATAATTGCAATCTCATTAATAAAACCACTTCAGAAAATATTTCTGCTGATGACTAAGTGTCTGAATGACCGCCCCTCAAGTTGATGACGATTGAATACCGATAATTTCAAGTTTACGTTATTTTTATATAACTTTCCATGCATACCCCTTGACTTTTAATTTGAGGGTAATATTTTTAGTTAGCCAGAATGATGAAGGCGAGAGGAGGATAACGACGCTCTGGGAGTCCACATGATAGTTGTTATACCTCTTTAATCCAAGGAATGATTATTTATGGATGTAGAATAGCAGTCCTCTGGATATCTTGTGAGCTTCTTATACCCTTCTTCTTCTTCATCATCTTCGTCCTGATGATCTTACTCCCTGCCGAATGAGAGAAGAAGCCGAGGTCACATACCTATAGCGCCCGTGAATCCGTTATTAAATTATTATACGAGCAAGAGATTTACCGGCTTCTTCGCCACCGACAGGATTAACGCCCTCTTCCTCTATTTTTTCTAGTCTCTTTTTTGATTTATTTGCCCCTTGATCTTCCTAAAAATGACCAGAAACATGCATGTAAGTTATGCCAATTCAAATAACTACACACTTGTGATGTTTTAATTTAAAATATTTTAATAAACCGATTTGTATTTTTTGACATTTCACTGTATTAGTATCATCTAAAAGAGACTTTAAATGAAACGAGGAAAGTCATTGGCGCTTAGTCGGTAGCTGATTTCAAACTCCTAATCTGCTTTAAAAATACTTTTTGACCAGCCGAAATCCCATAAAATTAATAAATTTATTACTAACAGGTTTTTTAAATCATGTATCTTTCTCTCATTCACTTTAGTAGTCTTGAGGGTCCACCGTCTTCATCTACATCCTCTAGTTCTTCTTCTTCTTGGTTTCAGTATAATTCAAAAATTCAAATTACGTATTCTATTAGGTGCGAGCCTGCGGCGGCTCAGGAGAATGAGCGAGGAAAATAGAAGAAGACTTTTGCGAAGGAGGAGGAGGAGGTGGTGGTGGTGAAGCAGAAGAAGAAAGAGAGCACAGTTAACTGCGACGTGAATGTGTCGTGATCATGTGCGTGTGTTAGACAAAGACAAAATATTATGGAGAGAGGGACACGGTCCGAAAAGGCACATAAAGGAATGGACCGCGAGGGACATGGGGAGTGGCGAGGGGCAAGAAATGAGAAAGAGTGTAATAAATTGGCGGCGAGATTATTCTCGACGTGCATTAAGACGTCAAGCGGCGACGGACGCCTTGGAAAGTATTGGCCGACACCTTCTGCCGCTTGCTGTCTCACCTCAATATTATACTCTTCCTCTTTCTTCTCTTCTTTCCTCCTTTATTCTGCTCTTCAGTTCTTCACCATCTCATCCCCCTTGCACTTACGAGAATGAACATAGACTTCGTCCTACGCCCAGATATATCCTCTCTCCCGCACACTAGCATTATGTCTGCTTATTGCTAACCCTGTGCAGTATGTTGAAAAAATTATACTCAACTTAATCAGCCAAGGTGTGAACGGGTCCATCAAAATTCTTTAATCTCCCAGACCTCGAGGGTGAATTATTTTCAATATTTTATTTGAATTTTTTTTTCAACCATTTTTCATCGTTCTATGATATAAATATATAGCTATAAGAAGGATATGTTGGAGAAGGAAAATAATTAAAATTTTGTTTTTTTTGATTTTTTATTAATAATCTGAGGGATGATATGTATACTCTTTGGGACGAGACTCATGATGCAGGTGTTACAGTGTAATATATTACTTAACAGTTGCGAGAAAAAAAGGGTGGAGTAGTTGTTAGAAAAAGAAAAAATAAGAAAGAAAACACTAAAAGATCAAACCACAGGGGGGACCAAGCTCATCCCTTGGATTACATCATCATCATCTATGCTTTCTTATTCAATTTCTTCATAATTCATGGTCTTATTCTTTTGAAAATCTCATAAAACATACAAAGATGTGATTGGATTAAGCTGATAAATCATTTGATTTTTTTTTTAACTTTGTAGCAATGCTAATTCTATGAAAAAGTCTTTTTAATCAAATAGAATTTTCAAAATATTATTAACATTACTCATGATTAATAATTGAAGATTACAATAACTTTACCTGAAATAGAATATAATCTTCTCAAGAATTGAATCATTGACTAAAATCGAAAATTTTTTATTTTCAAATTTAGTGATGCATTATTTCTTTTCAATAACTAGATATTGAAAATAAGCAATTGGGAAGCATTAGATCTAATGCTTCCCAATTGAAATAAAATATTTTTTTACAGCCAAGATTGCCAATTTAATAATAATATGAATTTTAAAGAAAAGAATAATTACAAATGTTTCTTATTTTAAAATAAAAATAATTTTTTATTTCAAAAAATAATAATTCACTTTAACAAATGATAAAATAATTATACAGGGAGACATTTCGAAGAAATATTTTCAAGCTTCAAAAATGATTTACATAAGTTCTTCGAAAAGAGAACACTTCTAGATAGAAGAAAAAAATAATTACCAACATTCAAAAATATGAATTTTCAATTTTTTAATAATTATTATTAATTTTAAAATCTATTTAAATCACATCAATAATTTATAGCTCATAAATGTCAGCAAAATAATTAATAAGCTTATTAAAAAAAATTCAATAATGATGAAATAACAGTACATTATATAAATGTTTGGTAATTCATACAAAAAACAACTATTTCAGATCAAAAATTAATTAAAAAGAAAGAGCCATAACAGTCTGGCATATTTTAATAAAAAAAAAATCCAAACAAAAAGCATAACGATTAACTGAACCTCTCTGATCTTTTCACGCTTTTCACAACATATGTAGCAACACTGGGATATATTTATTTTCACTCTCTGGTGGGAATGTCAGAATCTTTACCTGTCCAGGTGTTTGTTGGTTCCTCTTACATAGTATAGTTGTCTTGAGTCCCAATGAAGACGTTGTAAATGGCATCGAACGTGTGTATAAACTGGATATCTGTATACATATCTTGTATATGTATGTTATGTCTCAAGTTTCTCACACCTTAGTTCTTCAGAGTGAACTCGGAAGAGAGCCCTTGACGCCGCAAGCGGCACCCGGTCAAAGGCCCGCGGGGGGTATGGCCTCTCAGACCGTAAGGCTAATTGATACGTAAGATTACGTTCCTGGGGATTCTTTCCCTTTCCTCTTCTACACCTTCTTGTCCTCTCTCACTGCCTCCAGCAACTGCAGAATGATTGGTTGTCCGAACGAGCGCGAGCTGGCACTAAATTCCTCGTTTATGTAACCAAAAAAAATTATTTAGTCAATAAAAAAATTTATTCAATGTTTTCACTTTGATTTTATGATGGTAATCATTTTATTTCCAGCCTATAATTCTTTCTGATCCATTAAGAAGCCATTTCAATTTTATATTCCTGCTCCCTGGTATTGAGGATGTCATTTAGTGGTCGTGTTTTATTTTTTTCTTTTTGTTCCGATTTAATTTAATTATTTTTTTATTATTCGAGGTTGTAGAGCAAAGGGTTGTTGGATGGAGTTAGGGTATATAGATGGCGTTGGAATACACTTGTTTTATCGGGGAAATAAAGAAGAAAAATGAGGACGTTTTTTTGAATTTAAAAGGGTAAGAGGGTGCAATAATGGGGTTTGAGGCGTGGTCATAGAGTGATTTAAGTTCAAAGATGCGTGTCTCTATCGGTACACCACAAAAGAAATACATCCTGGAACCACACTAAACAACGGACTTTACTTGGCGTTTTGGGGCGGCAGCTTTACAACCGTTTAGTGTTTTACGGCTGTTTTATGAATGCCGCTTTCTTACTGTCGAAGTGCAGAAAATATTAATGAAAAAAAACAAGAAAATAAAAATTTTTGTAATTAGATCTTCTTTAACATTTATTTTAACTCTTTTCCGTTAGAATAAAATTTTTTTATCTACCACTTTTGATAGTCATGCATTTTCAGTAGATCAAAGAAAAAACCATTTTTTTGGAGTGTTTAAATTTTTTATTGTAAAATAAAATTATTTTTTATTATTCGTAAAAGCAATTCAATTATTTTATAGAGGAAAATTACTAGTCTGAGATGATATCATGAGCAGAAATCGATATTTCACTGATGGACAGAATATGATAAAAGGCAGAAAAAAAATCGTAAGCAACGTTTAACATAATTAGATCCTTAGCATACAAATTTGCTCCATAATTTTAACTCATTTACGCCATAAAAGAAATATTCCTGATCTATATATATAAAGAGACACAATAATTACCATAAATTTCAATCATAAAGTTGTTTCCATGTAAAAAAAAAAAAAAATTTCTGCAAGTGCAAAGCAAAAGGAGCTTTTATTTTTTTATTTGATTACATAATTCTACTAATGTGTGACAGAGGAATGTAATTATGTTGTAGTGAGTAGTGATGAGCCAGATAACATGGCAATAAGTAAAGATCAATATTGAGTAAGATGGAATCCAAGGTTACATGACTATTTACCAATAGATAGTTGATTTTTTCTACTAGAATATAGGAAGATTAATTTCCTGATTATTCGGTCTGTTTGCAAGCTACAAACCGGTGAGAATCGAGTAGGTTTCGCCTCTCTTGCCAGCGGCACCTCTAACGCCCCAAACGATAACGAGGTATTAATAATCAACCGGACCAGTTCCGCTCGAGGTGAGCCTCGTGTTCTTCTCCCGGCCAATTCTCACTGGAAACTTGCTATCTCTTGGTCATATACACCCATATAAACCTCTTCTATTATCTACCTTTCTCACTTGCTCTAATTTATCCTCATATCACTTAATCTTACTCACTCACATTCGGCCAAGAGAACCAGCCGGCCTTTTG
This sequence comes from Chelonus insularis, assembly GCF_013357705.1. Classification (NCBI taxonomy): domain Eukaryota; kingdom Metazoa; phylum Arthropoda; class Insecta; order Hymenoptera; family Braconidae; genus Chelonus; species Chelonus insularis. The sequence continues at coordinate 122,590 of NW_023276404.1, forward strand.
TTTCGTATCGACCTGAGAGTTTTTCGATTATCGAACACGTTGCCGTACCAACGATCGGCTAACTTAGCAGTCACGCCCCTTACAAATGCCCGCTCCACCCCTTCCGACGCCGTTGCTCTTTATACATTTGCTCTTTTTCTGTTTAAATTAATTTGCAGCGATTAATTTTTAATTAAACCCACGACCGCTTTAAGTCTATACGCCTTGCAAGAGAGGAAGTGCAGGCTCAGCTACACATTAAAAGCAGTCTTCTTTTTTGTTTTTTTTTTATCATTAAAATCGAGTGAAAAATTGCAGTTTTGATAAATAAAAGTGTTGCAGATGTGGAGAAAATTTTTTTAGTAGCAAGTATTAATTAATAAATAATGAGTTAGATTATTCATTTTTATCTTTTAGTTGAAACTTGGATAAATCTTGTTCTCGATTGAATAATATCGATGCACTTTCGTAATTTTTTTACTAATTGAACTTATTATTTATCTTCAGTAAATTTTTAATCAATCCATCTTTATTTCTGAATGTAAAAAATAAATTATTAAAAATAGTTTAGGAGATTAAAAAAAAAATGTAATCAATTATTTTATTAAAGATCAATTTTAATTTTCGTTATCTAAAGTAGTTTTTAGCGTGGATATACTTTGCGTTAGAAATTTTATTATTGAAAATGAGAATCAGAGAAAGGTATAAAAAATGAGGAGAATAGTTTTACAGTTTATGTCCACGCCTACTCATAACGATATTTTAATTAAAACCGAAGCGTTGCGGCTCTCTTCTGGACCTAAGGAGAAATTCAATCTTGAGATAATAAATGATCGCTTGGCTACTCCCTCATTCCCCCTTCACCAACACCTTCTCCCTCTTGAGCATCCCGTTGTGTGCTGACGAGCCGACACCTTGCTTTAAATAGTTCACACCTCTGTTGAGAAAACTGTGTACATGCAGCACTTCATTAAACCCCAAGTCATCATCTTTATTCTTTATTATTCTTGACTTAAGTCAAAATTGCTAGATAAAGGTGATGGTCGAAAAAAAAAATATCATCATCATCATCAATTAATATATTTCGTCAATATATACAAAAGGCTGTTGATTACAGAAAAAAAAATACATATAATGAAATGTTTTCTGTCAAAGAAAAGAGGCGGAACGAATTCATGGAATGAAATTCAATCGGTGACTCGCTCGAGTTCACTCGAAGGACCAAATTAATTATGAGCCAGGGATGGATGACGGATCAATTTAGAACTGTCCAACCCAAGCCTCTGGTTTCCTTTTTTGTTGCTTTTTCTACTTTTTTTGTTCATTCAGGTATGGAATATACAAAGAATTCCAATGATCCCACGCTAAATTGCGAGGGTAATATTTTAGTCTGACTATCACCGGGTCGTATCCACTTCCGCCTATACAACGACGTAATTTATTATGAAAGGCAAATTTTAACTATGCCCAATCAATCGTTAATTAAAAACTTATTCTTTTATATCTTTAGACGTAAGCCTTATGATTATTAAATTTATTGGGCTGGCTTTTAAAAAATTGCAACAATGAATAAAATTATTTGGATATTAAACTACCCCGAAACTTTCAGAAAATTTTTTGGTCGTGGAATTTAAGATGATTTAAAAATTAGAGTAAAAAAGATCTATATAGATAAAATAGAAACAACATATGTGATGTTAGAAGTAGAAATTATTATAATTTCAGTGAATCATGTGCTCTTTGATTTAGTTAGATAATTGGAAAACTAATATTTTGACTGACTAATTGAGATACCAGCTGATTTCTTTCTTTGACAGACCATAAAAAAAAATAGAAAAGAAAATTGAATTATAAAAAGAAGATGAAAAGGCAGAAATAATTATCTGAAAAATAAAAAAAAAATGAGGAAACTCAGCAACTGATGGCAACGCCCAATGTGATTAACTAGGAAACAATAAAGCATTTCCTGTTTTACATCAAGTTTATTATAAACGATATAATTCTAGGGTCTATTTCGCTGATCATCAATGGATTCACTTTCCTCATCTTGAGTCAGCAAAAATGCTGATGCGATCGATAAATTCTTCCTTTTTTTTTCTCCTGCCCATATTTTTTTATAACCGTCTATAAACTAACCCTATGGTTTTCAGTTAAATGTCTCCATTAGCTGAACAGTGTTAAACTACTCACGTCATGTCGGTTGTGGGCTTATGAGAATTCTGATCATGGTAAACTTGCCGAGGACGTCAGGCTTGACGAGTCCATTATAAAATTAATAACTATAAATCTTAACTCCGCGTCGCTACAGTAGCACGTGGCTGACCATTTTTCATACTACGGTTAATTATACGCAAGTGCAAATTGAGCAAAACTCAAGTAACGAGGGACCCGCAAATACAAATAACCCGCATGTATCTTCATGTAAAAGATACTTATTCTTTTTTATTAAAAAACGAAAAATTTTTTTTACTGCCAACAAAAAACAAGATAAGGGTCTGAGAGGTTGCTTAAATCAATTAACAATAAATTCAGGATACAACTGCAGTAATTAAAAAAATTAATTGAAGAAAATGATAAGAAATTAATTAGGAAAAAAATAAGTAATTAAGTAATTATTTTGAGGAGATAATTTCATTCTTAGAGTTACATTTTAAATATGTGATTCAGTGAACAACATTATTGATAATTTCTTTATTGTATATAGAATAAATAAAATGAATAATAATTTTGAAAATGTATTTCATCAAAGGGAATTACTTGAAAGACTTCAAAACATGTAATGAAGTTATTATTGCAGAGAGATAATTTAACTTTCTGAGTTCTATAATTATTTTCTTTAATTACAGAGTGTTATTTAATTACAATTGATTATTCATTACGTGACATTGTAAGAGAGAATGATAATCATTAATATTTCCATGGAGATTAATTATTTAGAGAAAATCAATATCCTAACATTAACTTAATGAAATTCAATATTTAAAGAAATGCTCTCAATTAATCGAATGATTATATCTCATTAAAACATTGCTCATTTGAATTCTAATTGACTTCTTAAATGTAATCAAAGGCTCGAAATGAATTTAACAGACGAATTAAAATAATCATTTTTTAAAAAATTGCCGTAAACAACAACAAGATCTTGACAATGATAAAAATTCGATTTTCGATGTTCATGCTAGATAGAGCACATTTTAATGATGAGAAAATGTTTGTTGCAGTTGGTAATTATTTTCGTAGGTGATAATTACAACAATTAGTTCCATTTCATGGAATAAATAAATTTATTATAAAAAAATAAAAACAATTGATTTTTTCCTGGAAATTTTTTATTGTTAATTTAATAAAAGAAAATTATATATATGTCACAATTAACAAACGAGGATACGAAAATGAGTCTAATTTTTTTTATTACCACTAACATAAGAAATAAAAGTAATCATTCTCAGAATGAAGAAGTTTAATATAGAATAAGTATACTCATCTGCTTTAAATAAAAAGTCTATAGAATATTTTAAGCAATTATCTTATGATATAACCTTGCATATTAATACTCATAATTATTTTATCAATATTAATTTTTTCAATCCATTAATCACCTTCGATTTGCATAAAAAATCCACTGGAATAATGAAGTAATCAGCAGTGATGCAATGAATAAAAATCACGACGCAAGTATTATGCTACAATCATGATTGTGTATGTTGTAAGGAAAGGGTGATGGACTTGGAGAAGCGGGCCATACCGTAGTAGCTACTTCGCGTGCCCAACAAACATTACCGTGATCAACTCTCTCGCGCGCCAGCAGCCAGTTTGAATTTCGAACGTTCCAAGGGATAATTCCATTGACGGGGTGTTCTAATTGGCCTCTCATTACCGATGCTCGCTTGTTTCCTACCAATGTGGGATTCTCCCGTCGGGCCAAATTTACTCGCTCTCATCCTCTTTCTCTATCTATCGTCCCTTGCTCTCTTACACTCCCTTACAAGTTGCGCAGTAAACCTGGACCCGAATAACCGGTGACCCAACGATTATTGCTAGTTATTATCTACCGCGGGACCGTTCGATTTAATGGCCAATTGTTTTGAACGCGGCATACCTCTTAATAGAAATTTACTGGCTCGTTCAATTCTAGAACGTCCAAATCCAACAGAACACTGCATTTGCCCTCGTCTGAATTACGATGATGAAAAGCACCTGGAGAAATAATTCAATTGTTTCGCAAAGTGGTGAAGGCTTATTGAGCTTGGTAAGAAGTTGTTGGGTTTAGAAATTGGAGATATTATTCTGGAGTGAAGATGAAAATTAGACTTCATGATTGAGCGGTTGAATAATTTGATGTGCTAAGATGATGAGTCAGTAATTTTCATGCAATTTTTCGTGAAATCATTTCAGAAACTTTGTAATGGATTTTTATTGAACAGGGGGGAAATAATCAAAGTGTAATTATTTCATACTTTCTACACTGAGAACAATTTATGGTGGATTTATAAGCAATATTTTTGTATTGTAATTGTTTTAATTCTAATATTAAATTAAAACACAGCAAATCCAGTATTTGTAGTCGACTTTTAAATGTTTGCTAAAAATTCTGTACTTTGTTTTTGGTGTCTAACATTGAAAACACTTTAAATGTTTAGTTTTAAATAATATCATTAATAATCAATTTATTGGTTAGAAATATAACTTTGAAGAGGAATACTGGTTAAATAGAATAATATTTTTTTCAAAGCTACACCAAAATATTTGAGTAATGATATTCGTTGATTTCCAAAAATAAAATAAGGTAGACATGTTGCTATTACTATCACTGTAAATCATAGTGTATCATTTCAATGCACTTCATATGTTTTAATATGACATCACCCATTTAATTAGCATTGTAGTCACTTTTTAAACAGGTTCGAGTACATTTAAAAGGACTACAATGCTAATCAAATGGATAATGTCAGTTTAAAACACTTGAAGTGCATCAGAATGATACACTTCCAAATTTGCAGTGCAGAGAAAATACAACATTCTACTTCTAGTAATATTAAGACTACATAGAATTTTCTCAGTTTATTGACTTTGGTAGATGAAAGGAAAAAATTTAATGCTTTAATCTAGGGTGTCATGACCATAAATCATAAGAGTAACTGAAAAATTCGAATTTCTTTATTAATAACCGTTAGTTAGGGTTCTATTGATAAAGATTCCCACAGTCATCAATTTTTTTTTAATCAAACAAATCATTTTTTTAATTTTTATCATGAAAGAAATGTTAGTCACATAAAAGAAAGAATTCGTTTGAATGATTTTAAACAATTTGAAATTATCTTAATTATTATGATATAGACTTTAGCTGAAGAATTTTAAACGAGTTTACGCTTATTGAAAATAGAGCTTCCGAAAGAAAAAAAAATCCAAGACGTTTGACAGCTGTTCGAGTTACATATTTGGTATTTTTTAAGTGAAAAAAAGTTACAACCGGAGGCTGAGGATCAATTTTGTTTGATTATCCTCTTAAACTCTTGAGAATCAAGTTATATAGATGAAGAAGAAGGTAAGATACCTCAGTAGGTAGAAATCGTCCTGTCTCAGGACAGAAAACCTACTATAGATTACGAGGCCTGTTATTACGCTGGGGCGGAGGGTTTTTCGGGACTAAAAATTGGTTTTTAATGCAAGGTTCGTCGCTTTCTTCTCAGCCTCAGGGTGCCTCTTGTCGGATAATAACTATATTACTCAAGTTCTATACTATACGACCACGCGTTGTCTTTTATATGCCTGAATAGCATCAAGAAGACGAGTCTACTGATGTGCATCTTTGAAAATATCCAGGAAATTTTATGACGTTTATTCCTATTGCCCTGCCTGTTCATCAATTTAATATTGTAGTCAACTAGATAAAGTCAACCACCAATATGAATATTTCCCGGAAATGTTCATTTTGTGTCGTAGAAATTTTCTGCTAATACTTTTTCTACAGTTACTCATTTTTATTTTTTAACATAACAATAGAACTATTAAATGACTTTTGGTGCCTAGAAATGTCGTACTCGGTTTAAATTTTCTAGAAATCCAATCCAAAATTTATTTCAATAATTTTTAGTCTTTTTTGTGGTTGAGAGATTGAGTAATAATTCATCAAGTAAAGAAACTTGACATGGTTTGGTGAGTTTTGAAAAATAATTATTTTTATTTCTGTTAATTGAGTTGTCATGTGTTGGAGCATTGAAAAGAAAAAAAATTTCAATTATTTGATCATTAGAAAAATATTTTTGAATACATTTAAGGATTTTATAAAAGAAAGAAAACAAAATTTTACACTCGAAAAATCCTTATGAATATTTAAATTAATTTTTGAAAAGCCAGGGAAAAAAATGATTCGATAGGGGAAACTGAACTGAAGCGAGAAATAATAAGAATAGAAAAAAAAAATATTAATATTCAATTTTTCAAAAATATGTTAACATTTCAAATACTTGATTGTTATTCATTTTTTATAATTAACCTAATTATATCTTCAAAGTCATAGAAGTCATTTAATAAATTGAGTGTTAATATTATCCTCATGTTAATTCTAGCTTCTCTTTATTAAAAAGGTAAAGGATCATTAATCTTTTAAATTATTTTCCATGCAGGTTATTTATTTTTATCAAAAATGAAAAATATTTATATGCACAAAATAAACCCAACCAATCAATCTTTAGTTACATTATTTTTTTTTTCATCTCCAAGAAAAGTTTTTCTGGAAATAATTCCTGTTCTGTATATTTTGCAATTTTTCGTGAATTACAGGCATTCAATTATTTAACATCACAGCATATACATTTTGTCTGATCGACATTGATAAGAGAGGGATAAAAATAAAGCGTAAAAAAAATAAATAAAAATAATGAGATATAATTTTGAGCGAGACTGCGATCTTTCGTCGGTCCTTTGAGGATGGTGTTGGTATGCCAAGACGATTTATTATGAGAAACATATCGCATCGTGGGTTTCTTACACTCTTGTCTTGTTCGAGGGCGCGTGGAACTGTGGGCAGCGCTCGAGGAGGTGCCAGTAAGAGGCGGTACTGCCTCGTAAACCTTAGATTTACTTCTGGCTGGCCGCCATCAAAGTACGAGTGCACCTCAGTACCTTGAAGAACCGTCTCGAGATACTTATCGTTAATATTACCGAAGGTACAGTCGAGAATTTCTTGCAAGGAGTTGGAGAACAAGTAGTGGCAAGGGGGTAGCGTATCTTGCCCTTTGGTACCTCTGAATGCTGCCGTCTGCACGGAAACTTCAGCTCTTAAACTTTTATTTCTTCAGTAACGCTTTTAAACGATGAAAAAGTGAAAATAATCGTGAGCTCGAGATTCCAGTTATAAGCTTGTAGATTCTTAGAGCCTCGAGCAATATCGAAAATTGATTCGATTTCTCCTCCTCTTGCTATTTCAATCGACAACGAGGATATGTGCATAATACTCTCCTCGGAATTTATTTATAGTTAACAAATATCCTCTTTAGCACCTTTTAAAAATACTTAAGTACCGTGAACATCATTTTAAATGCTTTTCAATAAAGTTTATTGATAAAAATTGATCACGTGGTCTCTACATTTCTTTATAATTATTTAACTCCACATGTTTAACAACTTTTTAAAAACAAATATGCACTTCTCAAAGTAAGATTCTTCATGATAATTTTGTTTTTCTTGAATAATACATTTTTAGACTTTTATTAATGATTAATGATTACAAGCATAAATAAATAATTCATAAGAATTAATTTGATGAAGAAAATTATTTTATTGTTGAAAAATATTTTTTAATATTTTGATCTTTAACCTTTTTTTTAAATCGAAAAACCTATCTAAAATTGTTCCTTAATCCTTAATCTTCGTAGAATGAGTCACCTTAAGTATTAATTAATTTACAATCATTAATGATTACAACGGAAAAACGTTATTAAACGTCCATTGTTGCAATAATGAGCTTGAAAGTCCCGTAAGCGGAGCTTTTGTCTTATTGACAAGCAGAACAAAGAAAAAATTCTATGTCACATTCATTTATTTATCATTACAATAAAAGTTGCAAAAATAAATCATTTTCATGTTGGGAAATATTTAAGAAAAAAATTTTTCTTTCAATAAAATTCTTTTTCCTCCGAGGAATCAATTTATTCTTGAAATAAGTTTATTTTTATTCTAATTTATTTACTTTTGATGTAAATTTTTTTTAATCTCGATGGTAGACAACAATATTGGCAGTATTATCACCCATATAGACACGAGTATATCTGAAATCTACGACATAAGCAAAATGAAATTCGATAATAAAATTTGTTCCCGCCAGTTAGGGAATATTCACTCTCCCTCTTTGCTTCTTTGCCAAAAGCAGCTATTAATTTTTTATCTGGTATCTCCGCCCCGGAAGAACGAGTGAGAATGAAAAAATAAAGGAAACAAGTTTACGATAAAAAAGTAAACGTTTTTCAATATATCCAAAAAGGGATCCATAAAAATTTTGCACATCTCCAGGTTCTTGTTCGAAGAGATATCATCCCCTCTTCAACTCGTCAATCCCTCGGTATTATTATATGCAACGACTACATAAATGAGCACATATACATATCAAGAGAACCACAAACTGTTGCGTGTTTTGGACCTGTCATTTTTTTTTGTTTAACTTTTATCCCCATTCCCTACTCATCCCCCTTTGTCTTCTCTCTTATGTAAACTTTTTTTTATATCTTTAAAATACTTTTATTCATTTTTTTTCTACCATACACATCATTATTAACTCGTCCTTTGAACTTGTATCAAGTAAATCGATAGTTCGATGAACGAGAAATCGATATGACGCGACGAATATATGCATAGTGATGCGCTCAGTACAAAGTTGCACACTTGAAATATAAGAGGGTGGGATCGTAGGGGATTTTTTTAAATTTTATTTTTTATTTTAATAATAATAACGAGTAAAGAGGAAGAAGAAAAAATAAAAGGTGGCTCAGGATATTAAATACAGAACACGAATGTGGGTGGGGCCACCCGAGTGGGTCCTGTCGAAGATTGAGAGTCAAGATAACCGATACACCTCTGGGAAATATCGGTATCGATAGTCGATCAAGCACAAATGGTTTATGTGAACTCACGACCTCCGACCCATTGTAATAACTGCACACCAGGTCCCGATCGAGCGGCATCATCTGCTCGTTGATCTGTCCGATCGAACTGGATCTTCTTGACTTTAATCACGAGCCATTTAGTCTCTTTCAATAGTTGTAAATCACTTTGGAAATATGTTTTTAAATGGAAAAAAATTATGTTGTAGTTCAGAAGAAGATAACTGTTTATAAATTATGAATAACTGCTTTTCACCTGCTCTCTCACTCAACCAAATAGGCCCTTTTATTCAGAATTTTTTAAACCACAAAAATATCAACACCTGCATTCAAGAGTCCTTAGCCAAAAATCCTGGGAATATGGAGATGATGGAGGATCATTGATCTATCAATAAAGGCCTTCTACGTAATGCGTGACAGCTGAAACTACTGACTGAATACAAAGAATTGTTGGCAAAAATAAAATAAAAATTCTGAAGTTAACAAAGGAATCATTTTTTTTTCTTTTTTTAGAAAATTAATAAGTCGTTTGAAAGAAAGAAGTTTGAACTTTTTAAAATAATTTTTTTACTCTAAAGATTCCCAGATATTTTTCAGCAGACGATAGTGAATTAATATAAGCAAAAAAATTAATTTATTCATTAAAATTTATATTTTATGAGGAAGCAGTTAGTGAAGTCACCCCAATCGTTATAATGATAATAATTAAAAAAGAAACATAGTTAAAGTCCCCCTTGTCTAGAGTATATTAATGTATAAATAAGTATATTGCAATGTTGAGTGTGTGAACAGTACCTTCATACTTTAAATGTCTATTATAAGTTAAACGTAATTTCCTCACGCCTATGTAATAAGTGTGCAAAGAACAACTACAATGTATTCATTAGATGAATATAACACGTGGTAGACTGCACTCATGGATTTGCAATGTATACTAGTAGGAAATATTTTAAATATCTCTAAAGTGGAAACTTCATGTTGGAATTTCAATCTAGATTTATAAATAATTAACAAGATAATTATCTTTTTAATTTCTGATTTATCATTCTTTGAATATTTCATCTTGACTTTAATTAATAGAAAAAACATAAATCAACGAACTAAGAATGAAAATAATTTTTAAACAATTTAAATTATCTCTATCATCTTATCTAACTATATTCTCATTTTGTTACTAAAGTTTATAAAAATCACCAACGGAAAATTCTATCCCTAGAGTAATTGAAAGAAGAGAATTGCAATGTTGGCAATAAAAAATTTTTTATCTAAATCTCAGAGCATATTTAATAGAAAAAAATGTAGATTGTGTTGAAAGTAGAAAAGGATCTATCAGGGCAGACATTTATGTTAAAACTAGCTATTTTATTTTAACAACAAAGATGCAGCATACATAGAGGAGATGAAAGACGAGTATGCTGGCAGACGAGGAGCGAAGGTAATTGAGTCCTCAGCAAAGATATGGTCGTACAGGATATTCTGGCTTTAAAGCCCTTCCTCTCTGGCGTTTACCGTCGCTCGAGGGTAGAGCAAGTGAGAGCATATGAGACATACGTATATAGTATACTGCTAATAATATTATTGTACCTTGCCCCAAGCAGCACAATGGGCCTTTGTCGTGGCGTCACAAAGTGCGGCCCGCGTAAACTCAACGCTGCAATCGCTGTGGCTTTAACCTGGACGTAAATTACGGCCAGCGACTCATTGTCTGCTCATATAAACTTAACTTGCTTATGCTGATGAATCCCCATACGTTCAATTGAGTACCACCACCACCACCTTGGACAATTTTTATGCCGGATAAATACTCCTTAATGAGGTGGGAATAATCAGGAAGATAATAGAATTAAATATTTAAAAATAATAAAACAATATAAACTTCTCTTTTTTTTTTCTTTCAGAATAAATTAATATATTTTATAATGGATATAATGGTAATGTCTGTCGATTTTTATGGCATTTTTGAATTTATATAACTTAAAGTTTGTTTAAGAATTCATATAATGCACACACCATAATTAACTTTACACATTTTTCATTTTTTTTTATTCACGCTCTATAGGTTTATTTAATGATTTTTGCTTTTTTTTATTCACCTTTACACAACGTTTTTTAATTATCTTTATTATCATTATCAGCCTGCCTATTTTATCTATATATACACTGGCTCTATTGCTTTATTAAATTATCTTTTGCATTGTCAGAAAAAAATTATTTTCAATAAAGTCATAAATACACTGGAATGTATTCAAATAAAAAAGATGATTTTTCTTTTCAAAAGAAGTTAATGAATTAATTATTTATTCCTCTTTTGAAAATGATTATTTTTCTCAATGCAATCAATCGACTCATGCACTATGCATATTCGCCAACAGAAATTAAATTAATTAAATCACTATTTACATTATAAATACAATTCACAATCTCATTACAATCAAAGACTTTCATCTTAATTTTATTCATTCTGTTATTTATATTCTATTTAATTTCACGATTCACTCATTCTCTCTCTTCCATTCTCTCTTATTGCACACTTTATAATATTTACGTCGATGGCTGACTGACGAATTGATTGGTGAGATTGTAATGGATAACATTGCATTCAAAACTCAATGATCTCAACCTCTATCATGTACAATAGAAAGATATGTCAATTGATGATATTAATTCTCATACAAACAAATCGTCAATCAGTGAGTATATTCAGTCTCCAATCAGTGTCTGCCTCCAACGGGACTACGTCGTGGAAGGCGAAGTGGGAACGGATATTGGTGACGTTGGAGAAATTGACTGTCTACCATTAGATAACGTTGATGGAGTTGATGCACGAGTTGGATCACATTTAGGAGTGTTGGCTCGTGTATTTCCCAACAAACTATCAATAGAAAAAGGGTTCAGTCGTCGTCGTTCTTCTCTACCTTTTACCGACAAGTCAATGCTTCCACTCTGGACTTCATCATCATTGCGGTCCATTTGAGAGCGGCCAAGACCCCGAGGACTTTCAGAAGATCGACGAGCCACGTTATTACTGAGACTCACCAACTCCCTCCGTCGTTCCAACAGGCTTAGACCCCAATGGCGAATTCCTTGCTGATGATTCAAGTCTAGATTTAAATTTAAAGGTCCATTGGGCCTTTGGTGATCATGTGATTGATGTGGTGCTCTTCCTGATTCTGTTTGTTCTATCGTTAGTCTTGGATAGCTTTCTCCATCAATAGATCCATCTGCTGCTGAATCTACTCGTTCACTCTCACTCTCACTACACGAATCTAGTCCTCCTACGACATCAATCTCTTCATTTGCATCATTACCCGAACCCGACACACTGCTGCCTTCGTTCAAACTTCCTAACTGGCCAAAGGATCCACTCAGGTGACCATTGAGAGGATTTCCACTTGCATTTGCGGCACTTCTAGACTCCCACTCAGCTTTGAGTGTTGATAAGTCGACAGTGATGCCCTGGAACAAACATGGGAATTTTTTTTTTTATTTGACAGATATTAATTATTATTCTAATGAAATGCAAATTTAGGATCATTAGTAGAGGGGGTGTTTGAAATAGATTATTAATAATTGAAATGCATGAGAGTCTTGTTTCAAGGTTAGATTATTGATGACAAATATTTTTTTGCTGATTATCAGTGGAAATGATTTTTTTTATTTCAATTTATTCCAGGAATATAATTTCTAAAAATGATATACTTAAATAAAATAACTATTATTTATGAACGTCGAGTCGTTTATTATTGATCGTGTTTCTGACTTCCGATTACTGTATTTTTTACATGAAAAAACTTGTTTAGAAGCTTAAAAAAAATATGAATATGTGATTTTTTTAGTGGAAATAGTTAAGACCAGTTTTTTTGCTAAATATTACAAGTAATAAAAAGCTTTATAATTAAAAATTATAATTCTAATTAAACACATAAATTATTCGGTTATCAATAATGAATAATCAATAGGAAATTTTTTATTTCTTCCAATCATTTATCAATTTTGAGTAGAACAAATGAGTTGAAAAAAATTCTCAACATTCATTAACTTCTGTTGTAACAGAAAATAATTATTCAAGGTATTTTGTGCCTTCTTGTTTTTTCTCAAATAATTTAAAAAACTTTTCAATAAAATCAAAAAATCTCTTTACCTTTGCCGCAAGTTTTCTTTGCTGTCGTTCCAGAGTTTTTAGCAACTTCTTTTGTCTCCTCTCTCGTTCTTTCCTCCTCAATTCTTCCGGTGGAATTGGCTCTCCACTGCAGCTCTGTGGATGTGCATTGTGTGCCGGCCTTCCTGGTCCCTTTTTTGTGTGTTCTTTTTTCCTCCACTTGGCTCTTCTATTTTGAAACCATACCTAATGGAAAAAAAGAACAACCAATTGTAGTTAAAAAAAAAAAATTACTGGTTTTAAACTTTAAAACTAACATTTACTGGGGAGAAAAAAAAGTTGTTAAACATTTTTTAATCCATGGGGCTGGCAATGGGATAGGTGGTTGGAGGGTTCTTAACTCGCGTGGGCGCGAAAGTGTTGGGTTTAAAGGAGTAAGATGGCATGGGGGAAATAACTGGGCAAAAAGAAATGAAGACATTAGTTGGGAGGGTTGGTCGCACGGCCAGTAAGCGGCGCAGGTCTCACGCGAAGTCAACGATCGATACACCCCTTCTTCATTCTTCTATCAAAAGAGCCTTTCTTTTTACTCTTTCCTTCTTTACCACAAAAATATTGTATCCATAATCAACTGATAAATCATCGATACCATAATGAATATTTTCTTCTTATTTATTGAAGTATTTTGAAAACAATCAAGTGTTGAAATATTTTATTAAATGTATTTTCTCAGGATTTTCCACTTCATTTATTTTCGTGAGTAAAGAAGTTGATAAAAAGTTTGTGTTAACATAATTGGAGTTGTTGAGACAATTAACATGTCCAACATGACTTGAACCGATGTACAGTAAAATGAACGACTTCATTATGTCCTCACATGAGGATATCTCCCTTTTGATCCTACCATGTGTCTCCTGCATCTAATCTCCGCATGTTCCTTGATTGAGATGCCAAGATAAACACCAAAGGTAAATCAAAACTAACAGACAGGATGTCAACTACTGAGATTTCAGATCCAGTTGCTTGAATGAATCTTCAATTCCCTTTTGCTTATTGAGTCTCTCGACCCTTTTATGAATTCGTTACTCAGATACATTATTTATGTCAGACATATAAAGGGCTAGACATGTCAAATATCAAATTTTTTCCCATTATTCTCAATCAGGATGATCTTTAATCCTACCCACCTTTAAACAATTTATAATAATAAATTTATATTTTATGATTTACTAACAATCTTCAAATAATTATTACAAATTTATCAATAAATTAACTCTTCTTGATAAGATTTAAGCATGAAATTGGAAAAAAGTAAACAAAAAAACAAATTCAGTCAATAAATAACGGTTTTAATGAATAAAGTAGTTTAGATTAAAAAGTAAATGCAATAGAGTTTGATACAAATCCTTGAAATGATCGGTAGAATAAAATATAGTAGCAAACGAGTTGGTTTAATATGATTATGCTAAACATTTATTCGATTTCGTTTATCAACTGTAATAATTCTAGTTAAATAGTTCAATTTATTTTATCGAGATATATCTTTTTCACACAAATTATCCAGTAATATTGTTTAAGGCATATTTATTTTATTAAACATATCACATTTAAAATCTCCAATCTGTAATTGCGGTTGTTTAAAGCTCGAGGGGTATACACACACTCTATCGAATTTATTCGATCCGGAGTATTATCGTGGCAGCATCGAACCCGAATGGACCTTTTCCAGTCGAACACCCTCCGATCCATTTGGTACCTTTTCGAAAGTATATAACCACACTGGCTGACGAGCAGATGGACCAACTACCCCCAAGAGGGAATGAAAAGTAGTATGAAGTAGAAGTTGAATAAAAAAAAAAACAAAGCGTAAAGGCCAAGGGTCGAATGGTCAGAAGTTGGAAGCCGTCGCACCCCCGTCTGTTCATATCATTTTAACATTCTGACTCAAGAGTCCTTCACTTTGAATACTCAACTCCCTTTTAAAACTATTCTTATCGTCAGGACCAATCTCTTCTACACCCTATGCTACATCGTTGATATCAAAATACGTACAAACGTTAATAGACTCTTAATCTTTAATGTGTCAAAATATTGCTTCTGTTATACAGTGATTTTTTTGTTTTCTTTTTATGATGAAATGATTGGAATAATGTTTCAAAATCAATATTAACTAAAACTTTGTTACATAAAAAAAATTGTTTTCTCTTGAAAATAATTTATTAACATTCAAAAAAAATTAATATCGTTATTTGAAGTTAATAAAATTGAGATAAAGATGATTTTATTAAAAATTGATTGAATAAATTAAGGATATAAATTTGTTTTTTAATGAATTAAGTTGTAAATTAATACTTTCTAAGGGGAACAAAATAAATGAGATGTTTAGAAAATATTAAAGGCTGTTACATATTGAATTGCAATAAAAAAAAATTTAGTAATTGTTTCTAGGGAAATATGAAATTAAAAATAACGATAAAATGAAAAAAAAAAAAAAACAAAAGAAACTTACAGCCACTCGGCTTTCTTTCAAGTCCAGTCTCACAGCCAACGCCTCTCGCATAAAAACGTCAGGATAATGGCTCGCCAAAAATGCACGTTCAAGTTCTTCAAGTTGCCAACTATTGAAATTCGTCCGACTTCTTCTCCTTTTACTGCCACTCTCATCAGATTCATCATCACAAACTGGAAGCATAAAAAAAAAAAAACTAGAAATATTCAATTATTTTTATACTAGACACAGATAAATATCCTTATTCATCATCGAAAATAGACAATTGTATTTAGATTACCATAAAATTTGTTTGTAGCAAAAATAATACACATTGGCCATGACCCCCTCTATTAGATAAGAGAAAAGAAGATGTTACCATACTCAAACAGTAAACTACGCTTCAGATATTCGTCCTCTCTCCCTCTCACTATCTTTTGACTTTGCCGATATACTATACATAATATTCTATATTGAATAAACATGAAATTTCATGATTTTACGAGGACGATCGATGTTCGGTCCAGAATAGAAGTGTTATCGATGTTGGGGGATCTGCTCAACGACGATTGTTTTGCTCTCATATGTATGCTAATGTCGGCGCGGGAATTGAATAAAAGATCGAGAATTATGATTGACCCTCGGTTGGACTTATCTTTACTTTTTCCTCCTCTCTCTTGGTTCTTGAAGAAAAATAAAAATAACTTAACTGCAACTGGGGTGGAATTGACATAAAGTCTATCATGAAAACATTGAATTATTTAACAATTAAAATTAATTTTTAAATCCACCAGAATCCATCAATTCTTTTATTCAATTTTTATCATAAAAAATCTTTTCTTTTGCTTGTTGGTAACTTGACCCACAATAATTCTAGTAAATGAAATAAAATCAATCACAATAATAAATCTTTCTGATGAATACATAATATTTAAAAGAATAAAATATTTTTCTATCATGAAAAAGTATGAGATGGTTTTTAATTGTAAGATAGAATTGTGATAGATAATGACTACTCATAAATTTTAATATTAATTTAAAAAGTACTTCTGCATTGCTATCAATTATTTGCAATCTCACTAAGCTTTATCCTTCCATCATTTTTCAATCAGCTTGATATAGTTTCCATTAATCTCTACTTTTCACTCGGCATATAACATTTTGCAGATTAACATACCAAGGAAGATTTACTTGCATTATTTCATAGGAAAAAAAAAAAACGATTTTTAAATGAAATCGCATGAATTGAATGAAAAAAATGCTTAGTAAGTAATGAAATATTATGTAAAACGAATAACGTTAATTGAATCGATTAGTTTTCTCATATTTAATCAAGAAAAAAGCTATTAAATTGTGGAATTGAATCAGCAATTGGATAACAAGATAAAGATAACGTCGTAGAAATAGATGTGCGATAAATATCAAAAGTAGAAAGAGTATAAAAGCGTTGTGAAAAGAAGTAAAAGAGTAATACAGTAGGGGGGGGGGTAGTTTGAACCAATTCTCATATATACATACATATATAGAAGACAATGTCACCAGAAAGAAATTCAATTTTCTTCGAGAAAATTAAAAGGAATGAGAATTTCTAACAGTTTTTATTATTACGAATTTTATAGGATCGTTTTTCTTTCAACAACTGTATTATTTTTGCGGAATGTTAAGTGGATAATGAGATTTTGGCATTCAGTAGTTGATCGAAATATTATTTTAATAGACAAGAAATGAAGAAATCGGTTGCAAGACTCTTTTGAGTTTCTCAGTGCCTTGTTTGGTTTATTGCTTGGAGGATGAAAAATGATCATGGGTTGCATTAATCCTCGTAATTAGACACGATTTATTCGCGCGGCAGTCTCGAGGAATACTTGTCGAGGCAAGTCGCAACTCGCGAGCATCTCGATGGATATCGATCGGGACTCTCATTATTGATAATCCATAATCCGAAACGAGCATCGGTACCAGGCGCACAGTGGCAGCTTGAAAGATCGTCTCGTGGGTAGAAACCCTCCGGGGAACTTCAATTTCTTCGCTCGCCAGATATTATGCTGCTGTATAACGGTGAAAAATTACTCGTAATGTCAAATGAAATAAAATACCATTTGCACCCGAGATCAAGACTAATTGAAAAAAAAAAAAATCAACTTCAATTCCTTTTAAAAAATTACAAGTGTTAAGAATAAATAGTGTGTAATATTTTTTTAGTCTTAAATGAAGTACAAATGAAGTGTAAAAAAATATTTATCGTGAGATTATATTTAAAAATGTCAGAATTAAAATGGTTGTAAAATAAAAATAAATTTTAAAATTTCATGGAAAAAAATGTTTCCATAATTTTTTTATAAAGATAAATAGAATTTAATGACTTTCTATGGAGACAAAATAAATTAATCTTTGTCAAAATTGCATAAGATAATATCGAGACTAGTTCGAAGTATATTAGAATTAATTAAAACATAATAGATAAAGTTAAATTCAGTTTGAGAGTGAATTTTTTTATAATTTTAAAGGAATAATAGACTATTGTAATAATTCATTACGTAGTGAGTATGATGTCATAGAGTTATCAAGATAGAATAAATTAACGTCAACATTAATTTAAATAATACTATAAAATATATAAATAAGTTAATATTCAGTTTAAAAAACATTTCCATAAATAAATGTACCTCAGAATTAATTTGACTCAATGTTATCATTTTTACGCAATAGAAAAAATAAATATACCACTTAGTTAAAGTGAAATGATCGATGGAGATTAGAAGGAAAAAATTAAATCAAAATTCCTTTAAAGAAGAAAAAAAAACTCGCAAGATTTAAATGCAAAATGGAATATAAAGAATTCTTGTGGGTGTAATTTTTACGATATATCTTAATTCTGATGCTAAATTTAAACGTCAATGAAAGAGAAATGACCGAGTCGTGCGCGTAAAAAGTAGAAGAATGGACATTGGAGCAGTGAAAGAGTGTCGCGTGCACACGCGATAGCTTATGCTCTGTTTGTCAGGCAGTATAGAAAAACGTGTATTAAGTCATAGACTACGTGAGATTACGTTGATACTTAACGATTAGTTCTTGTGAACTCGTCAATTATACTAGCGGTCTAGGTGAGTTCTAATTAATTACGTGCAGTGCACAGCACATATTATCAATTATCTCTTTATAATAGCTGTATAAAATTCAGAAAAAAGAGAAATATTTGTTTGTTATCATCCCACTCTCATTTGTTTCCCTTTATCACGAAGCTTAAGGAAAAAATTATCATGACAAATGACACAAATTAAAGAGGCATATATTTAGTTTATTCGTTTGATATACAATTGTTGGCACGAATAGTGTACTGTTAAAGATCTTTACGATTACTTAATAGCATAAAACCTCCTAGATTATATATATTGCAGATGTACTCTTGGTAGAGTAGGTTTTCCAGTGCCAAAGATAAGCCAGTGCAGTTTCCAGGTTAGTGGTAATCACTGATTTACCCCCAGTCTCTTCTAAGCACCAGCTGGAATGTCGACTTTGCATTTAGAGGGTAGTCTTGTTAAATGCGAGCCAACAAAGTCATTAGCACTAGAACGATGTTTTCAAGCTCTCCAGGGAAGCCTCGAGATTCTCTCACTTATTTTATGTACTCAATAAAATTAGTTAAAAATCGTCTAGGCTGAATAAATTTGACATTAAATTTATTTTTAGTATTTTTCACAACTTTTTTTATATTCTGATTCGTGAGTTTCATAAAATTGTTTAGCACATCTTCAGTGGCTTAAAAAGTTGGTTTATTTGATGTTAAACTTGTTTATTTTTAATCTTTGATATTGAAAGATTTCAGCTTTAAATCATTTTAATTTTTTCTTTACTTGTAACTCATTGTAATGTTCTATTACAATGCACTTAAAGTATTTAAATATATCATGTTATAATCCATAATAAGTGACTACAATATTTATAAAATAGGCGACCTCATATTTAAAATTTGCAGTGCTGTGATATTTAGACTCTAAAACAATTTTTTTGTTTTTAACAATTAATTTTGATTCAATTCAATATTAAATATTCATTGTTTAAACTTCAAAAATATTACTTTAAAGTCATTAAAATGTAATATATAATGTTTTAAAAATAATTTCATCATTGATTAAAAAGTGTTTTCATCAACAACTGCTTCAAAATGAGCAAGTCTTGTTAAGCAACATACGTATCCTACCCCTAAAATAATTTTCGTTAAAATAATTATTGTTTCCTCATCCTTTGTCCCAATTAGAGATAAGCCGATACCCAGCTAGTGATTATTTGCCTACGTGTGTTGACTGCTTATGCAAGTTGAAAGCAGCAGATGTTTTTATGCAGTAATGCTCTAGAGAAGGCGAGAAAGTTGAAATGATATAAGAAATGTGTAAGAAACAATAAAAAAAAAAAAAGTAATGTGAACAAGGGTTGAAGGGAAGGGATTATTAAGCTGTAAGGCGTTAACTGGCATAAGGCGTCGGTAGGTGGGATACACACTGGCTTGCGTGCCAAGCTGACTACATTTGCATCTAGACACCATCAATCCTTCTGACGCCCAGTTCAACCCCCTCTCAGTCTCGAATGCCCCTCGTATAGCTGCAATCCTGCACCCCCTTTTCTCCCCTTCACTTCTTCTTTCTCTTTCTCTTCTGTCCATCAACCCGCACCTTCAGTCTCGATCAGAATTTGAATTAAATATCTTCCATAATATCATGAAAGATTGCTATGCTACTTTTCTTTAGCACTTTAAGATTTTATACTTTGTTACAGTTTCGCTCGTTAATTAAACGAGATTGAATAAAAAAAATTACTCGATGAACTTGTTTTAATATTCCATTAATTAAATCTTTATGCTTTAATCATGAGTTATTTTTATTTTTGTGTTTCCATGTTTAATCATGAAGCTTATTATTATGCTGCACTTTAATCTACACAATAACCATTTCGTAATAATCATAGTCTAATTATTATAATCGATTGACATAATATTTTAAAAATTAATTTTATTAAAATTTTTTATAGAAATTATTTAAACTATTTCCTATTTATATTGGACGAGGGAATTGTTTGGCATGAAATCATTTTTTGCAAGAATTTTCTACCATTATCTAACGGTTTTAAGAAAGAATAAATAACTGAATGAAAGATGTGCATCGTTTCCTTTAGAATATACTTAAACAGGCTTTTGAATAAATTCTCTGAGAACATTTTAACATTATTTTAAATATATTAAATTTAAAAAAATAAACTTCTTTTTATTTGATTTCTTTAGAATTTGATTAACCTTTTGAATGACAAGTAATTAATTGAACTCATTAATTAATTTGAATCATAAATATTTATTCTCTATTCATTAGAAAATAATGTTTAAACTTTTCAAACATTTTAAAAAAATATTCCAAGAATTTATTTATCGACATCAATAAATATTCATGCACAAAAGTCATAAGAAAATTCAATTCATCAATTTATTGTAAGCTAAATATAGTTTTCAGTTATTGTATTTCATATTCTGTAACTTTTTCATGTTAAAACCAAGTCTCTTGATATAATATCGAGCCTGCTATTATGACATTAAAATTTTTTTAATGCATACAAAAAGATCAAAGTGCATTTTATTAATGCAGAAAGAGAGAAAATTAAAAAAAATAGTAATGAAGATGTTATTATATAGATAGAATGTGTTTTGGATTTTATCATAAGGACAAAGTAGTTGATGAGGATGATGGTTAGTAGAAAACGAGACAATCATCTAGCGTCAAACGATCTCATCTATAACACGCAAGAGTGCCAGTGCCAGTGTGGAATCGAATGAGACCTGGTAGTCAGCAGTCTGTTGGACTCGATCCTCGTTGGAACATCGTTAAAGAACATCGGTACGTCACTGAGTAATTATATAGTGCTCATATTTTGCTCATCTACCGACAAGTACACACCGTGTAAATGTCGTCACACGGTACACCTGGTATCCACATTTTTTTTTGTTTATTTGTTCTTAATGCTTGATACTTAAAAAAATACTTGATGGCTTGATAGTTGAGTAAATTATTTCATAGATTAAATATGGAGCTTATTTATGATTGAACCAGGAAATTTGATTCAATTTCCGATATATAAAATTATAAATTTATATATGTAAAGGATAAAAAAGATGCGGGAAATTTGAAATTTATTGAATTTACACATTGATCAGAGCAATCGATTATTATCGTTTATTAAGATAATAATTTTGAAAAAGACTTTGAAATAATATGCCAAAGCGATAAGTAGCCAATTTTTTTTTCCAAGATAAAATCGACAAGCGAGCCGGTTAATTATATATTAATAATACTATGGTATGGCGTGCGATCTTCGAAGACATGAACGTTGTCGTCGGCGTCTCGCGATGCCCCAGGGAAGTCATGGCTTCCTTTTAACTCTTGCCAAGCCTTTTACATTTTTCGACCGTAAAATTGAGCCTTATTTTCCTCGAATATGCAGGAATGTACATTTTTAACATGATGATGAAGAATGATGAGGAGAAAGAATTTCTGACAAATTGATAAAAAACGAGTCTTGAATCATTTTACCCTCAGGGATTCAACTAGAACTTTACACTCTTAACATTTATTTTTATTTTTATTCAATTTAAATAATTATCATTTATTAAAATGTAATATTTTTTGGAACTTGGTCAATAGATTTTATGTAAACTGGTACTCTCAAATTATCATGAAAGAAAAAGAAATTAACTTCTTTAAAAGAAAATTATTATGTTTATTATTATTTACTCGACTGAGATACAAAGTCTGTAATGAAAATATCTGAACGTATTTATTCAATACCGTAAGTACATCATCAATTATCTCAGGATTTGCGATAAAACTTATTTCAAAAATTATTAGTAATTATATATTTATCAGAATACTTAAGTAACATCATTAATTATTTTTGACTTTCTTAGAAATTGGATTTGGGTATTTAGTAAGTTTGATTATCGTCTTTAGTCATTTTATAATCCAAAAATAAATGACAATATTGAAATTTATTTAAACAAATACAGTAGAAATATTTCAATAATACTTTAAATGTCAATCCCATTTTTGAAATTTAATTTTAATTTTTTCAAAAATATTTTTCAATAAAAAACCATAAAATGGTAATATTAATCTTTTTTTAAAATTTAAAAATAAAAAAGTGGCTTTAAAAATGAAGAAAAAATTAAAACACTTTGTAATTGCTGTAATCTTTGAGGTAAACTTCATTGAAAAAAAAAACAAATCGTCTCAACAGCAAGAATACAAATACTTTCATGACATTAAATTAAAAATGATGCAAACTTTATTTGAATGTTCAACAACTTGGAATGATTATTTATCATTAAACTTGTTACTGAATAATACATACATCTAAATAGTGAAAAATGACAGGATGTAGAAAATTGTTTTGTAAAATAATCAAAATAAAATTTAATTGAAACAAACTTCATTGAAATAAAGTAGTAGTAGAAATAAGATAATTATCAAAGGATCGGAGATAAAGGAACGTAGTTAACTAGCGTTAACTGTCACGTATACGTTTCATTTTATGAAAAGAGAGCGTGTGGAATATAATATTTAAAGGCAAAAAGGTATTATACCTTCATACGATACCTGAGAAAGGACGAATATTGAAGGGAATTAAAAAGAAGTTGCGTGCCGAGACTCGGGTAGCCCAATTACTAACCATGGGTTGTTACCCCCTGGCGTGTCATTTCCCGTAGAATATTATCTCCATTGCGTGAGTGCGACGCTCAAGTCGCGCGCGTTCACGGGCTGGTGCAGCCGATTGTTTTAAATGAGTACGATTGGAATCGGATCATTCGTTTAAGAAGGTAAAGGTCGATATTGATCCATATATCATCTCTGTACTTTTCTCTTTTCTTTATTCCACTTTCTATTCTTACTGTTCTAATTTTTATTCCTCTTTTTTTTTAATTCTTCTTTATTTTAATCATTTTACATATATATGTATACTATTATGATCAAACTCGACTTTTTTATTTTCATTCGATATCATGAGAATCGCGTGCATACAAAAACGATTATCGAATGCTTCCAGAGCTAAATATTCCCAGTGTTCACGTGAAAGAAATTTGTTTAAAGACTTGGAATGATTTATAAGAAAATTATGGATCATGGATAATTTTTTCCGACATTTTTAATTATACATCAAACTGATTAAACTATAGAAAAGGAATAATAATTTTACACCAGTAAATCATGTAAATTTAACTTATAAAAATTTTCTAAACTATCATTTTTATTAATTAACATATTCTAATCGACTTTTTTAATAAAATTCTTTTTTTGGAATTTATTAATATTTATGTTATACTCATCAATCGATTATTTACATATTTATAATCAATTTTA
This sequence comes from Chelonus insularis, assembly GCF_013357705.1. NCBI lineage: Eukaryota > Metazoa > Arthropoda > Insecta > Hymenoptera > Braconidae > Chelonus > Chelonus insularis. The sequence continues at coordinate 146,650 of NW_023276404.1, forward strand.
AAGTCAGAAAAAATTATTCAATCGATGAATAAAAGATCTAATAAAATTCTTGTAATCTTTCATCTGTGAATTTCATTTTTTTTCTTTTCTTAAAATTGAATATCAATTAATAAATACCCCGTTAATTTGAAATAATAAAAAAATTGATGATAAACCAGAAAATCGATGAAACTAATTAAATTATTTAAATGTTTTTCTGCATCGATAATTTTTTTCTGAACGTAAACATCGTTTTTATTTTACATAATAAATTATTTACATATTCCCAATCAATCGATAATTTAGAAATACTTAATCGATTGTAATTGAACGATCAATACTATTAATTGAATTATTTAAATGCATTTCAATAATTTGAAAGCATAAACATTCATTTAAAAGTTTGATTATTCTCAATAATAATAAAATATTTATATCACAAACATTTTATTTATTCAATCACGCTAACAAGCTTCTATACCCATTGATTATTGTTAATTAATCGTTGATTCAAAGACATTTATTAATAATAATTCTCATAGTAATATTTTTCATGATGCAATTAAATTACCACTTAAATATTGACATCATTAAACAGCTTCAGGATCTGTATTATATATTTATATTCACAAACAGAAGCAGATGTTAATTTTCAATCAAAGCAGTTGGTAGATAATTCTATCAAGAATAAATAAATTCTGTCAATAATTTCCCTCATAATTATAAATACCGAACGACGAGAGAGGGAGAATAAGAGAGAGAACAAGAGGAAACAGGAGTGAGAAGAGAGGGTGTGTCATTATGTATAAATATATTTTGCAAAGCATCGAGTGTGTATACAGGCTGTACATAATCCAAACGAGGGACTAATTAATGATAATTATTACGCAAGAGTAGCCAAGATGATTAGAAGTAATATGCAATAAATAATATAATTTTAATTATTTTTATATAATAAATATATTACAAGAAATAATTAGTTTGTCGATTTACGGTGCTTTTAAAGGGACTCACTTGACACGTGGAGTTATAAAAATAGACAGGTTGTATAAGAAAATATGTCGCTCATTGGTAAAATATTATTTTCAAGATATGATTTGTAAAATGTATAACAAGCAATGAATAATGTTTTTTAGTCATGTACAATATAATATCGTTATAGAGTCGTAAATATATCCTAATACATTGAAGAAGTACTTCGTGGAACTTGTTTTAATTTCCGCCGTGACTCGAATTGATATGAGCCAACGTTTGCAAACCCCTGCAACGTCTCTCATCATGTTGGTGCGAACTCGCGAACAATTGTAATTCAAGATCATTATCATTAAAGACAATTAGCGGAGCATATAAATACACCGTATCTATGCTCCGTCGGGCGTAACAACCCACCCGCGTGCGCGCTCCAGACTATTTAATTAATGTTTTCCTTACATTCTTTTTTTTTTCTCTCTCTCTCTCTCTCTCTTTCTCTTATTTAATTTCTTTATTTCCATTTTTTTATCGTCTGTTTTCTTTTACCAACTCTGACTGTTTCTTGACTTTGTCTAATACATTAAGTCGCCTGTCTTGTTCAGTAAGTTGAACATGATAAGAAATTACACGACAAGACATCGGTATCACTGTCAAAGAAGAATAACGACATATGGAAGCTAAAAAAATTATAAGTGACATTCTAACTGTTGATAAAGACAAATATCGAATTCAAAACGGCAAACATCAAAAAGTATATAATAATAATTGCTTAGGGTTATCATTGGTGATATTTTTTTGACCAGATTTTTAACCCAATTTCTCGCCCTGAGATTCATTATTTTTTATTGTTCAACTTGTTAGTTATTTTTAACTGATTTCGGAGCATGCTTACACTTAACATCAATATTTAGTAACTGTAAATATGTGAGTTATCTTTTTAAGTAAATGATTTTTTAAATGTTTTGCTTGTTTGTTTATAGTAGGTTTTGTAAATTTATTTTCCTATTTGCTAATTTGTGATAAAAGTATTCATTTTGTAAATTATTTTTCCAATTACCATTCCATGTTCCTTATCATTTCACACTCTATCTATAATATTATCTCTTCTACCGCGTGTTCGTGATCAATTTTTAATAAATTAACTGCATATTTTTCCATCAATAAAAAAACAGTTACAAAAAACTTTCCTGTTTATTATTTTTTTTTTTTTGTTTATTTCACACGTCTTGAAGTACATCTTTTTTGCAAGCCATTATTCACATTTTTGTTACAAAATAGTCAATAATATGTTTCATTTCTTCAAATAACTATTCGTGATCAATTTTTACGTTTAAAATGAGCTTTGAAATAAAACGTGAGAATCACACGACTTACGTGATATAAAAGATTTGAAAAAAATTTTGTGTAAAAATTATTTTCTTTGTTCTTTACGTTGCTAGTTTTTAGCCCTAGTTATATCATTGCCTATATAATACATTTCTCCATCACTTGCGCACAATTAGCTGCGTGTTAGAACCACCTGTATCTGTCAAATACACCACCTGTCTGAGTTTAACGATGTCTGTGCCAAAAGACTACTCGAGATGAATAGAAAATAAAATTAATATATACGAAGGATAGCTCAAAACACCACGTGTATGACGCCCAAATAGGATCTGTCTGACACGAAGTCATTTTGAGGCATCATCGTTAGTGCGGATTTTGCGTGGAGAAATTTGGACGATTCAACTTGTCGGTGTCGAGAGTACTAAGTCTTGAAGCCTCAAGGTAGATGTCGAGAGACACGCAAAGATATTTGTAAATTAACTTTTGTAAAAGGAACAAAACAAAGAAAAAAAAAGATGTCTTATATTTTGGATAGAGCAGAGAATATTTTGGGATTGCAGGTAAAAGGGCTGGAGAGAAGATGTGAGAGTATTGTGGATGAAGAGAGAGGGAGAATGATGGAGTAAGAACAAGAGTCCACTGGAGAATATATCGGTAAAGGTAGAGAAGGAAAGAAGTTTTGAAAAGGGACTAACGACCGGCAGTTAACGGCGGCTCTTAAATTGCTGGTTGCCCGTTGCATCTTCCACGGACGGCTTGGCCAAGAATTATTAAACTGTAGTTTAGTTTAAATTAAGTTATTACCCCCGAGCCGGCTTGTTTTGTTGTTCCTTGAGATTTTTCTTGCCCTCATCCTACTCATCGTCTTTATATTATCACAATCATTCTTCGTCTTTCCCGCGAAATTCTGGCGCCTTCTTGATGAAACTTAATGTCTTCTCATACTCTAATTCACTTGAAAATTTCACAAACAAACGACTTTTCAAATTCACGAATTAAAACGTTTACTTTTTACCACTAACTTTATGGACAAATTTATTTAATGGAAGAAAAATTATATTGCCCTCGAGGAAATTCAATCTGGAATCCTATTTCACTGAAATAAAATGTTTTTGTTGAGGTAATATTTCAAAAAGGGTGGGAGCATCCTGTCATTATTTAACGATTAGGTGAATGGATGGAATACATTGACTTAGAGAGTCAAATAAAAAATTATAGAACTCATTTTGAGAAGTTTTTTGAACATTTTTTTATCATGAGTAATATCAACTTCAAATTACTTCACTATTTTATTTATTTTTAGAAGAATTAACATTTTATTATTACTGATTACAGCATTAATTAATTACAAATAAAAGTCGAAAAATTTATTTAAAACCATTTTTTGAAGATGATTTCAATTTGTAAGCGGTTTTAATTGGACTCTAATGATGGAGATGCTTGAAAATATTAATTATTTATTTATTATCATTCTTTAAAGTTCTTCAGATAGATGATTTCGACTATAACTGTAATTATCCTTTCGAAAATTTTGATTCTCCAAAGGTTGGAAGAATTCAGAAGATCATTCAATTAACCCTTGGTTCCCAGCAAAATTAGATGGATGAAAAAATTTAAGGGATATTTATCTTTTAACTTGTCTTTTAAATTATAGTTATAGCAATAATAGAATATAAAAAAATTTCAATGATTAAATTATAGATATTTATTTCTGATGTTAATCGATTATACACTATATTTTTATGGCAAATATATTAGTTATAAACTTATAACTAATAATGATGTGTTCAAATAGTGAAGAAAATTCCGGTTTTTAAGTAAAATCTCCCTGAGACTGTAGATAAGTAAAATAACTCAGACAGGTAATCTAAGAGATTATGCCCGTGAGAGAAGTAAAGACAAGTAATTGCTTGAGAAGAAGAAAACACGCAAAGCCAAGTCACCCTTAAAGAGATTATAATCCTGGTATTTTCTGCAACTCATAATTTCATTATTTAGTTGTCATTTAAACGATTTGATTGAAAAAAAAAATTGTGTTCAAGTGTTGAATAAATTTAACACTTTAATTTCATTTTCTTCTGTCATTAGTATTATTATTGATAATCATATTTCATTTTTACATCCATTCATTTTTCTAAACAATAGAAAATAAATTTTATTAGAAATTGAAAAAAACATAATGAAAAAAATTATTAAACTGATTACAAGATTAAAAGAAAAAAAATTTTATTATAAAATTGATGGAAAGAAATGGCAACAAATGATTGATCATCAACACCAAGTTGATAAGCTATTGATGGTTTAATATCCAGGATATAAACAAAAGTAAAAGAAACTCAAATGAGATCACGTAAAAAAGAGATTTTCACCCTCGTGTTTGTGCGAAATGTTATTCGAACCGTCGGCTGATGAAAAGAAGAAGAGGGTAGTGCGAAAAGGGGTCTGAGCTTCGTAAGTGATCCCAAGAGGCTACAGGGAACGATCTTATGATTGACCACGTTACCAGGATCCCGTAGGACCATTTTCTCGGACAATGTACCAGGAATTTTCCCTTAGATTCTTTGCCATAATGGTTCAGACAATAACAAAGAGATTAGCTCATTTGTTATCGTGATACAAGACACAATGGTAGTGAGAAAAAATGTTTATCGTTAAAAATTAGCACAATCATTTCTCCAATGATTCTACAACATTTTAAGACATTTAATTAATCAATTAATTTACTAAACGACACATGAGAAAAAATTGATGCCTAACAACGATAATCACTTTATAACTTTTATGGTAAATAAAATTAATTATTGAATCGGTTGATTTATAGAAACTATTAATGTCAATCTCATGTCTCTTACTTTATCTAATTAATGAGAAGATTAAATTATTTATAGCTGTTAAATAAAATAATATAAATGCATTAAGTACCTTTTTTATCGTCGTCGTCAACCGAATGATCTCCAGTATGATGAAGATGGTGGGTGCCAGGATGATGAGCTGTTATTCCAGATACCAATGGGTGATTACTTAATACCGGATGAGAATGAGAATGATGATGGCTGAGAAATCTGACTGCTGCTGCAGCAGCTTGATGTTGAACTTGCATTGTTTGTTGTACTTGACTTGGGACATTGCCAAGTACAGAATGGTGAGATGGCCATCCTGGTATAGGGAATGGAAGCACTGGTGGTACTCGATGAAATAATCTTGCTGGAGATAAAATTGATCCTCCTGTTCCAGCTGATCCTCCACCAGGAGGCGGTGGGAATGACAACCCACCTCCTGGTTCTAAAACCATGTTCGGCACCAACTTGACTATCTTGATCAAGTCCCACGGGATTCGTTATTCCCGGGAACTATTCCTCACTGGCATTGATAAAAACAAATACTTAAATACACTTATTGTCAACCTGTTTGACAGTTAAATTAATATCATTTCTTTTGGAGTATTCAATAATAAAATCCAACAGTTACACTTAATTATTGAGTACACTCTAGTTCAAGTCTTGAAGCACTTAGTTTTGATTTAGAACACTTTTTAATTGATGTAGTAATTGAACAACATTAACACCACGTGAGAAGTCTAAGGTCCGTCGGAACTCAGGTAAGCTTTGAACAAGCATTCACATTCTTACCTGCAAATGTTTGGCTTCTTGAATGACTCTTCACTTTTAAAATCAATAAGTAAGTGTCACAATATCTAGACCACGTGCTATTGTCACTGTCAATATACCAAAGTGTCTACTGAAATTTTTTCTACATCAGATATCAATTTCAATGGACTATTGTGTTGATTTCAATGTAAGCTAGAGGATAAATTATTAATCCCTGTCACTAATCCACCTGGACCGTCGCATAAATTGACATTGATGTGTAATAATTATAGCCTTGATCAGTCTTTAGTGGATAATTAGCATAATTAGCACGTAAAACTAAGCTGACACCTTCTACAAGTTATCCTACTTCTCCAAGATCACCTTCTGCTCCTTCAAGTGGTTAAACTTGTTATAATATCCCTGTTACACAAATGTTAACTAAAACACTTGACATATCAGCATGTCCAGGTGATAAAGAACAGCACAATTTCACTTAAATTGTATCCAAAATAAGTCCACATTCAGGAGCAAGACCTTGATGATCTCCAAGGTCTTCAATCCTTTTCCCGCTAACACATAACTAACCAAAGCTGTCGTTATAAGACTCTGCTGATCCAGTCCTGTATGACCAGGGTGGACCACTACGGCACGAGCCAACGGCACAATACTATCTGGCTAGACAGGAGACCGAGTGATTCCCCACCAGTATGCTCAACATGAAAACCCGTTTTGGCTTCTACCGCGACTTGTATTCATTGGCTGTTGTAGTAGCGGGTTCTGGGGATCTACGATAAATTCAACCAATCCCTAGGCTGCTTTCCAACCAACTGGCACGCCCGTTGCTTACTTTTTTAACGTGGAATTGAATCAACGCCTTCCTCTTCCAACATACAGCTCTCTGCATCCGAGTGTAAAGCTTGGTGGGGACGAATCAATTGGCGTCTGCCCCGAATCAAGCCGCAAGATGGCTCCTCCCTTCCACCTGCCTACAACCAAAACCACCCTGTGTCATTCGGGGTTGATATCAAAATCCCAGTGATATTTTTTCATGGTTTTTCTCTACTTCATTCAGATTCAATAGTTGTTGAAATTTTAATTTTCTAGTTTCTTTTGTAGAATATTGATTTATATTTTATAGGTTTTTAAATTTATTTTGCTGATTTCTAACTATTGTTTTTCATTAGTTCTAACTGTTTTAAACACAAATAAATATTGATGAAAATTTTTTAATGCTGTAATGAGTGAAAAAAATAAATATATTTTTGGAGTAAAAATGTTTTTTTGTGTTACTTTTCTTTGTGTAAAGAGAGCTTTTTCTTGTCAGGGGCGTATACTTACCACCCCTCATTCGCTTTTCTCGCAGCCTCGGGGGTACGATCCTCTTTTAATAAGTGAGGGGCAGAGAGGAGAAAGGGGTAAACTCAGGGTGGGCTCGGAGGCGTTAAGTAATTACGTCTATTCTCTTCTGGGGAGAAAATTACTTGTGCCCCGAGCGTCCTGCAGCAGTGACTCTGGACGAGAAAAATTAGGAAATTAAAATTAACCCTTGTTTTCCATTCTCCTCTTTTTCCTTCAAACAACTACGCGTTTTATTTTACTAACTTGTTTCAATTTTTTTTTCATTTCCTCACTCATTGTAGACAATTTATTTAGCTTGACTTAATGCGCTTTATTTTTTTAATCAAATACATACACAATAAAAGTATTATAGAGGGAATACACCAATTATTTACTTTTTTTGTAGCTTTAAAATATTGTAAAAAAATTGAAGAACAAACTTGTCAGTCCATTTATGAAGTTTCTATGTATATATATATAAGACGTAGTTGGCTCTTCATGAGATTATTTCCTATTTCCGTCATGACGCTCGTGTATCGTTATTTAAGTTTTATATTAAAGTCAACGTAGAGAGCAAGTCACCGAGGAAATTTGATGTATAGCAAACGCGTGCCCTGTTTTCTTTCACCATCAGGCTTCTCACCTAAACGTGAGATATCGCGGTCGATCTATTTTTCATAACTTACATGAGCGTCTTTTCTTCCTCATCGTCACTCTACCCAAGTCTTTCTATCGATATTTCCATAATAGAGTATCAGCTTTTCTATCACTATTTTCCCCAAAGTCTTTTATATAAAATCATCAAAATATGTAAATTATTTTACTCATTTTTTCTCAATATTATAAAAAATAGTTCCCTCATAAACCCATGAATATCACTATTTCCTAAATATTTTCATATTATTACTAAATTTAAAAAATAAAAGCAAAAAATATTTTTCCAAATTACAATTAAAATGATTAAATAATTATTTATTAAAAGAAAAAATCAACAATCGTCAGTCTAATTATTTAAAATAATTAATTTAAAATATTTTCAATCAAGTTGCAATAAAATAATAAATAATTACAAAATAACTTTCAATCAGATCCATTCAAAATCTCTCATTCTGTTTTCCATTGTAATAATAATTTACTATTACGAGAATCTTGTAGACTTAGACACAAATATATGTTGTTCTTTGTCGAATTGAATTTGGAGAAGAAGCGAGAATGAGAGGAAAGGAGGAAATGGCGAGAGGATAAGTTGTGGGAGGAAAAAAGACAGAGGGAGAGTATAGGTTTCCGTGGCAACGCAAGAGAGGGCTTCTCTATACGGTTGCCCAGGCAACCCCTAACCAGCCATCCCTAAATAAACGTCGCAGAGCATAGTCAGAGAGTGAAACAAGGAGGGGATGCAAAGCTTGAGCATCTTCTCTCGATGGAAATACTTGGAGGATGGTGAGGGGATGCTACAGACGATAACTGTTACTCTCTGGCGAAGGTGAAGAGACCTAGTTAATTACTAAAGCGTTTTAATCGTCGACAAAGTTATTCCGTTGGCATGAGACCCACGAAAATGTTGGAGGGTGAGTTTAGTAAAGAAGCACACAGTGGTAAATGTGACTGTGTAAATTAGAGGATCCCTTCTTCTTCCTCCCCTTTCACCTCTTGATCCTCTTATGTACCAAAAACTTCTCGTTTCTTCATTTACCTCATCAGTGTCCTTCCTCTCTCTTTCCCATTTATCTCAAAGTTCTTCGGGTCATCATAAAATAAATGCCAACTAAAAGATTACGATTTCATTAAAACTATTAAATTGATCCTTCAACTTATTTTATTTTATTAGAATTTAATTAATTTTTTCATTATACTTTTTCACTTTAATTTCTTTTTCTTATGCTTTTTTATTAATAGACATGATACTTTTCTTGAGGCATATATAAGCTTACGAGATTCAGCTGAGTAACTTAACTTAATAAATTGCTACAAGAGTTAATGTGCAAGCGGCAGAATATAACTTTAAACTACACAAGAGAAAGAGAGTATAAGTGAGTGACGAAGTGCGCCCGGGGCTTTAGCACGGTGTCCTGGAGCCCGTGACTAATTAACTGCCGCTCGCGTTAATCGTACCACAGTAATACTGAAGAACATGTAGACTATGTAAACATCTAGCTAATTAACGAGCTTCAGGTCTACTAAGATATTCTTCTTTCGATCCTATTTTCCCTCTAACTACCAAACGAATTATTTTGCTCACTCAATGATACTTTAATTAATATAATCTAATAAATAATTTCAACATTCTTTTTCATCATCAAATTCTTTTATAAAATCATTCTTTCAACTGCTCTAAACAATAATTTATTTAAAAATAATTATTTAATACCTGATTTTTTACTCTAAATTTAATCGTACTTATTCCAAAGCATTTGAAATATTTTTTATTGTTGAAATAACAATTTATTGTTAAAAAATATTATCAAAAAAAGGGCCAATAAATTGTCAGAGTCTGTAAAAAATGAAGAAGATGTTGAAAGACTAAAGAAAATTCTTCCTAAAAAAAGCAGAGAAAAGAAGTCGTTGAAATAGTCTGACTTGAGCATTAGAGGAATGCAGAAATGGCTGCTGTGTCATACGAATCCTGTTTTTCCACCCTTATACTTGAAGAGAGTTTATACACTCTCTTTGTCATAGCTTGTTGTGAACTCTTGGCACGCAGCAGCGGTTAGTTCTGATTAGCGGCAGGGCGAATGACGTACCACTGGCTTGATGACGTGCCTGGAATACAAAAGTATAGTTGGACCGCAGAACGATACTTGACTGTAGTAAGCGAAAAGTCACCCCTCAAGGTAACAGAGCGTGCGTCGTTGAATCCTGTAAAAAATTCCGCAAGTAATAATCAACGAGGTATAAAGACTTTGCATCCTCTTAAATCTTCTTGAGAATATTCAGCAAAGTTTGCTTATCGATTCCACAGTCTTTATGGTACTTTACTTCGATAAGTCTTTATATTCCTTATAAATGTATGCTTCAAAGAGTTGGAGAATACACCGAGACCAAGATATAGACGTTGTACGCACAACCATCTCAGTATTCAAGTGTATATTCAAGTGTAATATAGTCTTCTCTTGATTTATGAGCTAATAGTTAACCGCTGGTAAATAACGCTAATCACATACTCTTATTACGTCCTGCTATTGCACGTCAGAACCCACATTACTTGAAGCTGTGGATGAAAATGTTTTGTCCGTTTTACTTAGCTATTGCTTTATAGAGACAATTTTCGACGAATCGTGCAATTTATATCTTTATTACACTACGAAAAAATTTTATTCACTATCTTGATGGCCAAATCATTGAAATAATCTTTTAAGATTATGATTATCTTTTTTTTGCTTAGTATTGCGCTCGAGGTATTTGGAACTGAAGGGTAATAATTATTGTTTTAAACTTGGAGGAAAATCGAATAAGAGTCAGAGGTTAAAATTTTCATTGAGGCTTTCAAGTAATACGTTTATAATTTTTTTTAACATGCACTTTAACTATTTACAGTAATTTATAAGTAAGATAAATGCTAGAATTTGTTTTATAAATAAACTTATTTGTTATTTGTTCATTATTTTAAAAGTAAATATCATGATTTAATAAGATAGTTAATTTTATATTGATGATCGTTGGGGGATGAAATTTGTCCTGATTTTTTTTTGTTAATAAAAATAGAAAACAGATAATCTTAGGAGAATTATAACTCTATTAGTTTTAAGATAAAATTTTTATCTTATTTTCTATAAGAATATAAATAAATTTCCATTAATTTTTTTCGGTTCAAGTAAGACATGAATCGGAGTATAATCATTTGATTAGAAGTTGATAAGAACTTTGAATTACTTCGAGTCGATTTCTAGTTAAATTATTTCTTATTGCATGTAATTATATATTGAACCTAGAGTTAAACATTCTCTATCAAAATTAATCAATAATTAAATTTATCTGTGGAGAAATTTTTAAGAAAAAAATATATTAATACGAAATGTTTAAAAAAAATAATTGATTTTTAAATAAAATATTGAAATTTGACCGCAATTTATCAGAAAAAATTATCTTTATTTATCAATCCATCGTTTTATGTTTGATAATACAATATTCTATTAACAATAAACAAATTTATTCAATTGTTTTTTACTTTTTTCGAAGAGTAAAATTTCAAATAATATCAGAAATAAAGTCTCGAATCTTTAAATGTAAAATGAATGAATAAAAAAAAGTTGACAGATAAAATGATTGAAAGAATATAGATAAAGTTTAATGATTCTATTAAACGAATAATCAAAATGATGACAATTAAACTTTCTTCTTGAAGTATTTTATCTGGAATATATAGCACAAGCAAGGTCAAAGTTTTAAAAAACTTTCCAACATTTCCTCTTTATCTGAAACTCAAGGATATGGAAGTTGATGTGTGAATAAAATGGCTCAAGTTAAAATAGACAGGGAAAAGATCAGCGAATTGAACGTGAGGTTAACCAATAGCACAGCCGGGAAGTAAAATACCCAATACAGTTTATTTCACCGATGCTCCCTCGCGCTTTCTCACCCGTCGTTTTCTTCATACCCAGCTCTCATGCTGACTCAACGTTTTTCTTTTCTACTCCTATTTTCTTTGCCTCACTCGTACATACCTATTCGTTCCATTGTCTTTTCTCTTCTTTTCTTTCACTTTTTCTTCCTATGATCATTGAGACTAAAAAATAAAACGAACAACTTTTCGATTTGCAGATCGCCATGGGACCAAGTTATTCGATTGGAAAAAGGTCAGTAGATAAAGGACTTTTTTAAACACTTTTTTATTCATCCTTTCGAAATAAATGAATGTCAATTTTTATTAAACTTCTTGATACTTTCGTGTACTTACATTTCGCCAATAACAGCCATTAAATAAAAAACATTTTAATTTAAAAAAGCGTCATATAATTAAGAAAAAGACTAAAATGAACAATAATTGGTCGTTTAAGGAAAAATACTGAACAAGTCGTGAGCTGAAATTTTAAGTTGAGTTTTGTCGTAAAAATTAATTAATTTTTTCTTGGAAAACATCCTTCCTTGCTCTAGTTCTTATCTCAAGACGATTAACAATATGGAAAGAATTCCAAATTTTTATCAAAATAATTCATAATATTATTTTTTTATTATTAAATTATTTTAATAATTAATCTATAATTCTATCTTTTTTAAATTTCATAACGTGATATAAATGAAGAGTAAAAATAAATGTAAAATCACTATCAACAACAACAAAACAAAGACTACGTCCTGATTTATAGAATTTTTCTTTCATTAAGTCTAGAAATAATAACAAGTTATCTATTTAATAGCAAATTAATAGTGGGAATTAAATTAATTTTCAAGAAACGTCAATTGTAAATCGATAGGAAAAGGAGCGGCACAAGATTATACTTGATCGAGATTGAGTTGGTGTTAGTGAACTGGAGATATTGATATAAACTGGGGGCAGGGCTGAACATATAGCGTGCTTTGTAATCAGGACTCCATTACCATCAGAGGTGGTCAATCTTCCGTGGACATTAACCCAAGAAACGAAAAGAGAAACTTAGACAAGGGGGGTAAAATGACGCAAATGTCTACATACTCAAGTACATTAATATCATCAATATGAATGCTTTTATTTATATCACAATTTTTTATAATGCCACTTTTTCAACATCCTTCACCTCATTTACTCATTTTCTCACAACCGCAAGTTCCGCGATAGCGATTATTGACGACTGCAATTTATTTGAAAAATCCATCACAATAATTCGATGATGAGAAATAAGAAAAAAGAGTGCGGCAGAGGGGTAGGAAAAAAGTCGATGGCGATAATCGACGCGATCAGACATCGTGCGCGATAACGACGTAAAAAAAATAATAATCTGTACTTTTCAATTTTACCAAGTATACTCTCGTTTATGCCGAAATCGTTATTACAATCTTTTGTGAAAAAGGCTCTCCCTCTTGGAACAACGTAATAACGATGGTGAGAACGCGGATGCCCATGCAATGAAGAGATGAAGAAGACTCATATCCAAGTGCATAAAAATTCGTCGGCCGGTTGTTGGAAATAAATACACGAAAATGCCGACGCCAATGGTCGATGATGAAGTTATCCAGCGATAATGGCGCCATTACGAGACACTGAAGTCTCTGGGGGAGATGAGTATATCCGGTGTGTGTGCCCGTAGGACTTGAGTTTAGCAAAGAAAAGAGATGCCAAGTGTTGGTGAACTCATGCTCACAAAAAGGACAAAGTAAAAGAAGCAAGAGAGGCACTCCTCACCTTATACTTACCATGGCGATTGTTTATGTTGGCTGATGGCCACTTATGTTGCACACACATCGCATTACCACAGCCCTCGACCCCTTCTTCCTCATCGTATGGCCGTTACTTAGCCCATGGCCTCAGTTGTAGGGTAATGGCGAACACGTTACAGGTAAAATGTATACTTAAGCAAGCCATACTCCACGATGGCACCGTTGTACACAGCCAGATTATCCATTCCTTTTTCTTATTTTTCCCTTATTCTATACTTTTTCTTATAAAACGATACGCTCCCTCATTATTTTTTCCCATCAAATCCCACCCTGAATAGCTTAATTGCACCTGCGTCCATTTTTTGTACCGATTCGGCTGCCGTTATTTCGCCGATTTGGTTGCTGATCTGTTATGTATACCGATCACGCTGTCGATCAGAAGAGAAAGTACTAATTGAACAGTTGCTCAATGCTTGTAATGAAATTATTGCTCTCTGACACGAATTGAGAGATTTATTTATTAAAATGAATGATAAATGACCAACAAATGATTGCAAGTCTATAATGCGGTAGTATTTATTTCATTTATTTGCCGGATGATATCAATGTGTATGGTATTGAATAGTTATTTCATTAAACTCGAATTCTGTTGGGCAGGATGCAAGGGGTCACTACCAAGAAACCTTGCGGCATTATTCAAAGGCCTTATCGCTTCAGTTGGGACCCTTCTTTAGCCTTCCCTTTCTCTTTACATCTCGACATTTCTCTCTTGTTGTCTACCATTCGTTTTCTTCTCCCACGAAGATGAGATATGAGTACAGAGTCTGCGAGAGAAACTAATTAAACTCCCGTCATATCGGTCAAAACTTTCATTGTATTTTTCATTGCACTTCCTGTTCAAGTTGTTCTGTAGATAGAAATAGAAATGCTCATTATTATTACATCGATAAAAAAGTTATAACGAGATAAACGAAATAAAAAAAATCCCTAGGCGAATAAAATCTATTTTATTTATTTATGATTACATGAATCATCGATAGAATCCACAGAGATATTAAAATGTCGATAGAATAAAAATGAAATGTATGTCAGGATAGATCAATTCCCAAATCATTTAGTAAGCTCACAATCTATATAAAACCATGGTGAATCTACGGCACACGCAATTCACTACGGCATGTTTTGCGTCATGGGAAAACGTTCAGTATACTGACACCTAAAGCCTCGTGCGCTCCAATTCTAATCACCGTAAAAATTGTTTTTTTTTTTATCATCTGAATACTGGTGCAGAGCATCAACAATGGCTTTTTGGATGCATATAACGTCCAACAATTACTCATGGATAATCAAAGTTATATTTACTTTAACAATTCGTTATGCTAGTTGTTTCATGTTTGGGATTCGATAATAAAGTTAGTCTGGGCCTGGAAAAAATGAAAGACAATTATTTACGGTCTGGCACACGGCACTGTATTTTTTCCCACTGATTTAATGTATCATTTTTTTTATCATTAGCTTGGTAATACGTTTTAGGATAAAAAAAAAAATTTTTTTTGTTAAAAAAAAATTAAATTAGGATATCAACTATTTTTCAAATTAAAAACACTTCAACTTTTTCGATTTATCATGAAGAGAGATATACATTTACTGTTTTGATAGTTTTTATTACTTTTGCAATATTCTTTTATTCACTCATAAAATAGTTTAGTTTAAATAAATGTTAGTTTTTTTAATAAATATAATCAGTAATATTTGTTAATGACTTGAATTAAAATTTTTTAATTTATATAATGATCATTTATTATTTATAATTAAAAATAAATAACGATGTAATTTGATTATTATAATTTATCAGGTTTAGAATGAATTTTGTTTAACAACAATCATTAAGTTACCAATTAAATATTTCTATTTAAATAAATTAATAAATAATTTTATTTAAAAGTTAGGGGATGAGCTTATTTTTATTAATAACACTAAAATTGACAAACTTTATTTTAAACTCAATTTTAACAAAATTAAAATAAATATTCAATTAATTTGTTACAATTATCTATCTATTTTGAAGTCATTGAAATAATATTTAATCACCAAAGTGTTTGAATAAATTTTATTTGATCATAAAAATGACAATTTTAGACTCTAAAAACATGAAAGATGTGGAATTCCCGAAATATTATTCGCGAAAAGAACATCAAACCAAGTGGTTTTATCGGCAATCACTTCTAGTAATCCTATATAGCTGCTTAGCGTGAAATCCCATAATCGATAGTTTGCTTAACCTGAAGCCACGTGCCGCCACGTGCTATCATCTCCATTAGAGAAAAGGAGAGACGCAAATATAAGCATCACAAGCTAAACTATGATATATTCCTTGATAGACAAAATGAACCAAAGAGGAACATCAGGATCATATCTACGTATGTTAATAGCAGAACATTGGTGTATACCCACCACAGCCACGAGCCAGTTCTACTTATGCTAGTATGCTCAAGGCAAAGCATAAGGGGGTGAGTTTGATAATTCGACACGCAGCCGGTATTTTGTATAGGGCTCGTGTGATTTTTTCCAACCCTCAAATGATTGTGTTTAAGAGTATAAGAGGGTCTAAAAAATATCACTCGATCACACGCTTATAACAAGTAAATCAAAGAAGACTATCAAATGATGGATTCGACAAATTTTTATGCGTATTTATTTTATTTTTTTACGCTTCCAGGGGATAAATATGATATATCTTTTAAATAAAATAAATTACATTTAAATCTATACTATTAAATTAAACAGTTTATTCTATAAATAATCAATTATTTTGATCTATGATTATTTTTAAATTTAATCTATTGAATAATTATTGAAATAATTTTTTTTGATTTATTTTAGAGTTTTGGGAGAATATTATAGAAGAAATTAAATGGTAAATATAATAATTACCAGTTTGAGTAGAGATAGAAATTGCAATAAATAACCGTTGAGAATTTAAAGATTAGCAAGAAATATTTGCATAATTTCATTTAATTTGATTTTAATAATGAGGTTTCCTCTCGCGAATTTTTATGACGTGTATTTATTTTCCATAATAATCGTGGAAAGTTGCTCCCACGCTCGAGGGTCCTCGAGGTCGACCTCACTTCCTCCGATAGCGGCGTCTTAAAGTCTGCCATCTCTGACCAGCTGCTAACTGTGTCTTCTTTTGCATCTCTTTTCGCTCTTGATTTTTTTCCCTTTCTTTTTGCCCTCTCTTTAGGCGGGATATTAATTACCAGTCAGATAACAAATCCGTCAGATCATTTGCATCATTCACTTTAGATTTCTAACCCTAGTCAATTTCATCACGTGATGACCGACATACACCGGAAATGGATATTTTATTTCAACTTTAGTGATAAGAAAGCAGACTAAAGTGTTGTGAATGAAATGTTTTAGATTAGTAGAGTTGATGAATTATAAATAAAATTATTATCACACTGAATCATTAATCAATTGGAAATTTTTATGTTTTTATTACTGAACAGTAATACAATGTAAATAATTTTATATCAAATGAAAAGCTTTTATAATCTTTACACTCAATTATTTATTTAAAGATAATAAATATTGGAAAATAATTTTTTTACAAAATTTTATTTAAAAATAAACTTAATCATAAACTATTTATTAGTTTTGACTACATAGAATAAAACAACACCCTACGGCCCTTTAATTTTTTTTTTATATTAACAGAAAAATAATGTTCAATAATTTTTTTTATTTCAATAAAAAAAAACCTAATAAAAAAATGATTTCAAAAAATCAATGACTTAAAAAAAAAACATTCAAGAATTGTGCTCCATATTTTTTTTTATTTATAGTATATTTATAATGGAATTAATTTTATCTGAATATGAATTATATAATTTAGATATTAAAATTACTGTAAATTCTAGAAGCTAAAGATAAAAACAACTTAATCGAAAAAAAAATCACTAATCATAGAAAGTTTTGAAATATGATTTTATGAATCGTAATTTATTTTTATCCGAAAAGATAATCATACAGAGGGGTGTTTTTTATAGATTTTCTCCAATATAAATTGAAGAAGATTCTTACAACAATCTAAGATGAAATGGAAATAAAATAGAGAAGAATTGTTTATAGTTATAATTAAAAAAAATAAAGAAATAACGTACGGAAAGTTAAAACAACAATAGTAGAATTTAATGACTCATTTTGTTGTTACGTTTACGATCGGCAAGACGACGAAGCAAATAGTTTAATGGCCAGAAAACCAGGAAGAGCCTGAAGCAGTTGAGTCGTCTGCATAAATCCTCACGTGGAAGTCCAAAGACCGGATGCCTTTAGCTTACACCAGTATTGAGTTTAATGTCCAGTGTGCAAGCCGAGAATATTTTGAAACCAGCCTCAGGCACTTTTGGATTATCTACCAACATTCAGAGCAAGAAGACAAGGCTCCATTCTTGTTAAGGTGAATTTCAAGCCAATGGGACGCTCTCCAGGGTGCCATGTATAATTCGTTGTTAGATCTCTCGGGATATTTGGTGGATAATCATTAATCATACTAAACAATCGTTGTAATTAGTTGTCGGATGGTATCGTTAAATATTTAATGTCTAAATAAGAAGAATAATTGTTCATTTAGAAGCTATACCTGTTGGTGGCGCTGACGATTGAAATAAGTCATTGTTCGACAATCTTTTGTTGGAGATTTTCTAGATGAACATTTCTTGGAAAATGTTTTCCATTTTATATTAATTTTATTTTTTTTTTTTCAATGTTAACTACAAGATACCAGAAAAATTTTAATATTCTTTTTCTAACAACTTCATCAGCATTTAAAATAAAATAATTAAATTGTTTATGTATATTTTTTTTTTATTTTTAAAAAACATTCTCTACATTTCAAAGCTTAATTATTTGATCTAACAGCAATTTTTTTTTAATAGTGAAAAAAATGAGGTAGAAAATAAAAGTAATTTGATTTGGTACAAGTAAGGAAAATAGACATAAGAGAAAAGTACTCATAAATATCATTAGTGGTAGAAAACTAAAAGGGAATTTAATTCAGGTGAAGTGTGAGGGCCTGGAGTCTAGGGAAAAGATATAAGGGTGTGAGAGAAGGGTTGTAAGAGAGTAGTATGAGATGAAGGGGTGCGCGCGCAAAGGGGTAGTCAGGGCAGTGATTTAAAATGACAAGCGCTCTAGATCGAGCGCTGGCGGGGGTAGTTCCCGGGGGTGCAGTGCCTCACGCTCGGCTACCTCCACCTAGCTTCCATGCTCTGCGATTAAAAAACTTCCGCCCCGGGCACTGCGGAGCCTCGCGAATTTATTAGCTATGGGCCGTAACCCCGTGGCTTCTCTCGCTCGTTATACACGACCACCAATTCCGACTATTCCACCACTTTATAAAATTTCTAACGTACGATCTCTCTAAACTATTCGATCTTTATGTTATCTCAGTTTATATTCAAGAAAATTCAATCTATTTTTTAGCTTTCCAATTTATTGGTTTTATTCAATCCTTTTTTTTTTAATTCTCTTGAAATATTTCCAATTAATATAATATTATTTTTTAATAACTAAAAAAAATACTTAGCAAATAATTTTTTTAAATATTTCTGTATGAACATGGTGCTTATTAGCAGAGTAAGAGTGAAAAAATGATAAATAATAAAAATACATTACAATTCCTTCTAATAAAAATTTTATTATTAATTGAAATTGTAAATCATAGAAAAAATGAACAATACATATTAAAATTCTAGGGTAAAATTGAATTTTCACGAGGATTGTAATGTATTCTAATTACAAAACTACTTAGTGTCATTTTTTTACCTGAAGAGACAGGTTAAAATTTATTAGAGTGAAACTTTCCACTCTTTTCTCCCTCTGTATTTTGTGGAATAACTGAGAGTAAAAAAGAGGTGTGGCATAAATAATCAAATTTGAAATAACAATTCCTAAGAATTCAATTGAATCAACATGAAGTGCCATACTTTGGAGTAATTTTTATTTTTGTAAATATGGTTTACTCGAAATTAATTAATATTTTACGAAAATTATTTTAATAAAATATTTAATATTATAAAAAAAGGATTTAGAAAAATAATAATTTTTCTTGAACATCAAAGATAAAAGTGATAAATAATAAATTAACTATTCAAGTACTTACTTCGGATGATTGATTGACAAAAATTGTCAGATAACAGTCAATAAAATTAATGAACTATCTCTCACAGTTATAATAATAATCTAACAGCATTAAATCTGCCATTAGAAGAGTATTTTCTGATTTCAGAAAAGCCACACGTGACTCAAGTCAACATTGTGACAATATTTAACTGGCCACTCTTAATCTCTCTTCTCTTTTTCTCAACATATTTTCGTTGACTGCTTGGGACCACTTGGGCACGAGAGTCTAAGTATCGTTTAAAGGGATGATGGATGCACGGCACGCGACTGGCACGCCTACGATACCCCTTGTACCATCACAGAACCTGATAACCCATACTTGGGATATTTGTGAAAAGACTGTGAAAAAAATTCCATACATAAGATCAATTTAGTTACTTCTCCTACATCATCAATGTCATCTTGAAGCCGAGAATCGCTTAATAATCATCTTCAGAGCAACTGAGATGAGATAGTGAACGATCCATACGTCTCAAGGGCGACGTAGTGAAATAATAGGGAAATGAATTTTCGTTGGGAGAGATTCCAGTTGAGAATTCGTGCATTCTGTGTCTCAGCATCATCGGTCACGTCTTTTTCGTCCTTTTAGTCACCCTTGACTACCTCTGAACTTCATAGAAGTGTCGCCTCAAGGCTTACAACGTAGAGAAATCATTTTTTAACTTCCAACCAAGCAATCTGTGAACGTGTGTTTGATCTTCTACGTCTTACCCAAAGGACTAGCTTCAACATCATCTATCAAATGTGGTTGAAAGACATTGAATGAAATTTCTTTTATAGGAAATGGAAATCTCATTTGATATTGAATTTAAACGAATTTTAAATGAATGTTTTTTTTTGCAATATGATTTACTTTAAAGCTTACTTTATAATCTACGTTTTTTATTATTAATATTTAATGTTTTTGGGAAACAATTTTGAACTTCTATGTTTTAGAAAAATGTCTGATAACAAATACTTTAAAATAACAAAATTATTTCTTTAGTATGCTTAGTAAATTATTGATTAATATTTTTAAAGAAGTAATAATTTCCAAGTCTCTAATTTTATTCTATAAATTTATTTAATTCAAAAGAAAATCCTATCTATTAAAACTCATGACTTACTGTCCGGCAAAGAGATACAATTACAAAAACCGTTGGTGTGAATATAATTAAATATTTATAATATTTTTTTTTATAAGATCACGGAGATTACAATTCAATAATGATATTAACCAAAAAAAATTTTTAAATTACCGTAAGAAATACTAAAAAACAATAATTAAAGAATACAAAATTAAATCGACCAATCAAAAAAGCGTAATTATTTTATTCGTGTGCTGATTGGTCAATTTTATTTTTAAATTTTCGAAACGAATAAAAATGAATTTTTTTTTTACGTTGTTGACTTGAGACAGCGTGCTCGAAGAGCATGCAGTATATTTCTATTTATTTATTATTTATTGAATGTTAGGATTAAAAAAAAACACACTATAACGAGTTCTTTTATGCTACACAATAAAAAAAAATTATCCTGAGTAAATATATATAATGAAAAATAATTAATAAAAAGATCAATCATTGATCACAGCTGATAATACTTTAATTTGAATATCTGATGTATAATAGTCATACGCTTGAATCTCATATCCAACCGACAGTCTCAGTAGATATTCATCTTGGTTCACACTCGACCGAGCATGATCTTCCTCGATGTAAATTTAGGGACAACAAAGTTGACCCCCTGACATTAGTGAATCCAACAAAAATTTAAAATATCTTCTTTTAAAATTTTAACCGACATAATTTACTGACACCTTTATTATTGGTTATTGATTTTATAATTTTATTCATTCGACTGAATTTATGGCTCTTCTAACAGATGTACATTAGACACGCTATCGATATTCTGATGGCAACTAATCAAACGGCTTCCTTTGCATCAGATATTACAAAAGTGATTTAAATAATTACACTGCATTGATATATAAATTTTCAAAAGATAAAATATTTAATGCAAAACTAATTTTTATCTTTACTTATTATTTTAATAAGTAATAATAAATAAAATTAATAAATTTTAATGTGCATTTTAATAATGATTGAATATAAAATCATCAAGCATAAATTAAAAAAAAATAGTTTTATTTTAATAAAATTAATGAGACGGAATAGAATAATATATTTAATGTTTAATGGAGGTGATAAAAGTAGTGGACAGGAAAAAAAATGAAAAACCAGCATTAAATAATAAATTAGAAATCATCAATAAGGTGTTAATACCATTAAACCATACATCTAAAAATCACTGGTACTCTATTTTCCCATTCTAGGAAATCAACACTCTTACCCTTGATGTAACTTACATGACTTTGTGATACGTAGACACATACAGATGAACGTTACCAACCACAAGCATTCACAAGGAATAAGGGTGAAAAGCACCCCTACTGTGAAGACTAACTTGATGTTCCTGTAGTATAGAATGAAGGGATCACCCTCCCTGACAAGAATTATATTTGGATTACAAGCATTATCGCTCATGCCGTAAACTTGACTTTTATGATTCTCGAATTACAATAATCTCTATTTTCCCTCTCTTTTTATTGTTCTCCTATTATCAAATTATTATCGAAAACATTCGATATAATACAAGATATGATTATGATGCTTGATAAATTATTTTTAGACATCTTATTCTTCCTCTGGTCGGCATGACTACAAGAAAATTAAGATTTCCAGGAGTGACGCCACTAGTGCGTCTGTCGGCGGTCTGACAGCCAAATAAAAGACAAATAAATTAAGTTAATATGCTCCTCACTCGCACACGCTTCAACACAATCTTCTTTCGAGCCTTCGTATATTAACGGTCTCTTTTTTTTTCATTTTATTTTTTTAATTTCTATTTTTTTCCTCACTCCAACCCCCTTATTTCTTGTCATCCTCCCTCGCTTCCCTCACAATCTTTGTGCGCCCAAGTCCATTGTGCGATGGAATTTGTAATTTAGATTGATACGTTGCGCCGGCGGTTCTCTTTCGACTCTTCATCGTGATAGCAAACGCGAGTCGTTTGTTACAACTTGCCATGGATTTCGAGAATTTATGTATCTATCGACTTGAAGCACACGCGAAAGAGATGAACATTATTCGATTCTCGTTAAGTAGGTGGAAAAGAAAAAGAAGAAAATCTCAAGACATTAATTCTGAAATTCGCGAGAAAAAAAGGTCACATTCTTGAGCAAATTCTTCTTCATTTTTCTGCATTTAATTTGAATTTAACTGATTTATATTTTTCTATGGAATTAGTGTGAAGGATAGAAATCTCAGGGGAATTGAGAAATTAACTAAATATAATGATGATGATGATGATGATGATCTATTTTATGAATCATGATGCAATAAAACATAATAGAGAAAGTATCTTTTGTGGTTTAGTTTTCAAGCTGATTATTTATGATGATTGAACACAAGGTATGACTATACAATTTTAGTTATTAGTTATTACCATCTTACCCACGACAAATTACAGTAGACAGTTTTATTTTTTTTCTCAGGTTTTTTTTAATGATTGTTAATTATAATTTTTCAAAACCAGTAGTTATGATTATCGATACTTGAATATATTATAAATTCTTACAGAGTTTAAATTCTGAATAATGTCATGAAACAATATATTTATTCATCTAGGCTTGATATTAATGAAGAAATTTATTTTGGAGATTAAAAAAATGCATTACGTGACTTAATAACATTTTATCCTTATTTTTACTCATATTTCCAAACCATTGAATTTTGAAATTAGATTCATTCAAAAATTGGATATTCTTCGAGCAGAATATTTTCAATTTAACATTACACTGAACTACTTTTGATAAAATATTTTTATAAAAATATTCTCTTAATTTTTTTTATTAGAATTTTAAATTCACTGATGAAAGAAGATTAAATTTCATGCAAAAAAGTGTGAAATATTTCGAATAACTTGAGGTCTGGGTGCATCGTTACAAATTATTTCTGAAAAGAAATACCCAAATTAGCGGTAAAATAACAAGAACGAATGAAAGTATAAAATTGAAAGTAATTTATTTGGAGATTCTTTAATAAAATAAATGTATTTTTGTCTCAAGTTGACTTCTTGGTAAAATGATGATAGCTCGGGGAAGCCGAAAATTAGCTTTGGGGAGAAAGAAGAAGGATAGAAGTGCTGAGAAGTAGAAAAAGATTCAACGTTAGCCACTATACTATCAGTTACACTATTATCTGCAATCGTTACTATGAGCATCAAGGCTACGATCTCATTTACTTGACTATCAATACCGGGTGTCCAAACGGAAAGTGATAATGAACTCTCATTGAAAATAATAACATAATTGACTAAAAAATCGATAATGATTTAATCTGATTTGATAAGTTGATTATCACGGTGCAAATAAATTAGAAGCGAAGATTCCATCTCACATCTAACACGTTGGAATCTCAAAGTAAATTGAGTGCAGATTACTCTTCGGTAGTGATAGTGAGACGTACGTACGTCTATTACCACGTTGAGCAGAGCAAGAAATTCCTGATTCGCTGTGAGCGTTGGTATTTCTGTGTGTGGCACCCGTTATAGAAGGGTGTCATGAGGGTGTTGGAAGGGATGAAGGTAATTAATTGCCATGGCAACCCCGAGCAGAAGCATTGAACGCCACCCTCGCGCGCTTTAACTGAAATATGGCGTCCCGTACGAATTTCTCGCTTGGCCCTTGTCGCTCGATCTCTCAGCCTTCTCACTCGCTCGTAGTAGTTGTGGTGGATCGAGACAAGCTACGTTTCCACCCATCGAGCCATCGTGCTATGCAACCGAGAGACTATCGATTCAGGTCCAGAACCTGACGACCTAGGACCAACTTGAACCGACGGAAATTAATTCCGACGTTGCTACTCACAGGTTCATTTTCATTCGATTATCTATTATGAGAGCTCTGCTATATAGATATATATCTTTCGCAAATTGGACGAGGAAAATTCATTTAATATCTGCATTATTTCCTTCATTTTTCATATGGATTTTAATTACAAAAATAATTTTATCATGCTAAATAATTAAATTAAAAGTAAATATTAATAATAATAATATTCAAAAAATGATGTATTTTTTTCTTAATTAATAATTTTATTATTTTTTCAAATTTATTGCATAATTAATAATACTGGTAACTTGTAATAAGAACAATAAAACGTAAAAAAACCTTAAAAAGCTTTATAATTAATTATTACAGAAAATCTGACATTATTGATGATTAATTCAAGCATTGATTTGATGATCAAATATTTTTTATTTCTTTATGAACAATGGATAAGATATAATAGTCAATAATAATATAATATCTGTGCTCATGGCAATAAAAAAAAAAATATAAATAAATCAATGAAGAATAAATTAATCAATAAATTTTTTTTATTAGCTGAATTGAATCAACTAAAATTGTGTGCAAAAAAAAAAAAAAAATTGAACAAAAACTTAACACCTAAAGAAGC
Organism: Chelonus insularis; assembly: GCF_013357705.1. NCBI lineage: Eukaryota > Metazoa > Arthropoda > Insecta > Hymenoptera > Braconidae > Chelonus > Chelonus insularis. The sequence goes on from NW_023276404.1 coordinate 171,836, forward strand.
TTCAATCCAAATTCTGCATCTTGAAAAGAGTAGAAATTTATTTTGATTAGATACCAAAATGATGATAAAAATTAATTGACTCCAGTTGATCAAAGCAACGAAAGAAGTCGAGTCATTCTTTTAATCAAGACTTAATTTCTCCCGCGTATAGCGAGACGGAATTCAAAAATTCTTAGTGAAAACAAATCATACATGAAAGGCTAGTAACTCTTGAGGTATAAATAGAAGCATTCAAGCTTATAGACCTGATCGAATTTCAATGAAAATATATTTCAGCCCATCTCTTCTTCTTCTTTTTTCTTATCACTTTCTTACACATGGATTAAAGTATCTTATTAATCTTCCACCACCAGGGAATTGAATTTAAAAAATAAAAAAGATGAAACTAAAAGTAAACATGAAAAAGGCAAGACTTTGTTCCAAAAAACATATTGCAAGGAAGTATCTACTGATGTCTTAATCTTACAAACTAAAACACTTAGAAGTTTATTGTTTCCATCTGATTCTCTTTACGACTTGGAGTGTCTCAGTTGAGAGGTTTTTATTCATGGAGCAACAGCAAAGTATGTTAGAAACGCGAGCAAGGCACACTTTATTCAAGTTTATATTAGGTAATTCGCGGCGTACAGAGAAATAACAAGGATGTTTCCGGACGTAATGAAGACCTCAAGGCGCCGCGCCTCAGCGATAATTACAGGGAGCTCCAATCCTTACAGCCTTCCAAAGGCTTAAATGTTAAACGTTATATGGTCGTATACGAAGGAGTAACTGAGCTCTTGAGACGCATCTCCAGTAGCTTTTATGCTCCAGTACATCTCAGTGCATTAAAATCCAAGTAACTTTAACGTCTTACGAGCTCCTTTCTATACCAACTGCTACAGAGAATACATCTTTATACTTGCTACAGTCTTATGCATTGACGCCCATCATGCGTGCTAAATTACTACGTGTCTTTCTCATCTTTAAAATCGTTTCAGTAGAAGTTGAACAAATGAAAAATATGTATGTATATATAGATTACATATTTTTATTCTCGTGTAAATTTCTTAATACTAAAAGTCATGTTGTGTGAAGGCTATACAATAAAATTTAATGCTGAGAAGGATTAAAAAAGATTACGATGATGAGAAGAAAGTTTTGTGATGGTGCGTTCAAAATATTCATTTCTTGTGGATCACATGGTTTTGCAAAAGAATCAAATTATTCTGCTTTTGACATGATCTAATTGAAAGTTTATAAATTCTGAGTTTGTTACTATTCTTTGACAGTTTGGAATCTTAATTAATAAATAAAAAATAACTCAATCCGATTAAGAGATTTTCACACAATGTTTTACTAGTGTAACAAAACAATTAATAATTAAATAACAAGGTTTTCTTGATTTATATTTTTCTTCTTCAACTTTGGATTATTTTTCAGCTCAGAGGATTCTTTTTTTTTTTCTTTATAAATTTGTTATTAAAAAATAAAATGATGATAATTTGAATAATTGAAAGAGTTTAATATAAAAATTTTGAGATTTGTTGTCTTTATGAAAAATGCAAATAAGCTCAAGGTATATAAATAAAAATAAAATTTACTTTGGAGCATTAAAATTGATGACACGAAAAAAAATAGCATAGAATTATGTAGCAAAACCATAAAAATGAACGTTTATAGCAAAGAATGATGAGAATAAATGTGCTAAAGAATGCAGAAATTAAAATAAATAGGCTTTGAAATGTTTTCTTCGATTTTCCTTGGCTCTTCATAAATATTTTTTTTTTAAATATTCTTTAACTCTACACTTTTACGATTCATTTTGTTCTCTTTAGCAATAACCGTCAAACGCAAATGCAGCAGTGATGTTTTACAACCACAAAACCGCAATAAGAACTTCAACTGTTGCAGGCTCGTATGCGCTTTGGCATCTTAATCTTCAGCAATTTACCACTAATGAAATACTTTTTATCTCATTCTCACAAAGACATTATTATTAACATCGTTATAAATAATGCAATATCTTTTAGAAGCAGACCTCAAAGCTAATTGTGAATAACAATAAAGAAAAGAAATGATATAATAAGGATGAATAAGAGAATAGAATACAAGAGAAAGAATGAGAGAAGCACGCGCGAATAGATCCAGCAGTAATATCAATTCGAGCACGTAATTCACTCGGGAGACTAGGCGCGAAGTCAAAGAGGATCGAGATGAAGATAAAGTCGACTCGGCGTAGCGCGGTCGAGATGAAAGTCCTCGTACGACGTCCCGGGGCGTCCAACACCTTGTTAGACGTTGCCGTGGAACGGCACCCCTCGAGGAAACATCCATTTGTTACATCCAACCTTCATTCTACACTTGACACTCTCGCCACCAGCACACACCGACCACTTTACCACTTTGTGCGTCTCTTTCCACCAGAAATCAACGCTGCAACCTGTATACTTAAACAAGGTACTGCTACGTCTTCCACATCAGAGTATGCAATATTTTTTGAACTTTATTAAAATAAAAGAAGATACATTGAGATGTTATTTCCTTCATGACAACTACGACTTGGAGTTTAAACATTTTACAATTAGTATGTTGATCATCACAAAGAATGTGTAATTAATTTCAGTTTGATCAATAGATAAGATGATTATAAGTCAAGAAAAATGGTACAATTATTTATAAACTTTGAAAGTCAAGGAGAAATACCTGTATAAAAAAATTTCGTTCCCCAAAGGTTCCCCGAATGTTCCACTCGTGGGACTATGAAGAACGTTTAGGGAACAGAATTTTTTTTTCTGAAAATTTTTCCTCTCAGATCTTTTCATTGTACTAATTAAAATCAGAATTGGAGCATAATTTATGGTAAAATTAAAACAAGTTCCCGTTTTACCCCATTTTAAGAGTGAAATAATTGATTTTTCATATTTTTGACCCGATTCCGCATTTCTAGGCATTGAGACGAAGAGGATGAGTGGTCAAACTTGAAAATCGGACAACTTTGATTTTTCAACCCCAAAAAATGGCAAGTGGTACCCCTTTCCATTTTTTTCACCCAAAAAATAAAAGTACTCCGATTTTCAAGTTTGACCACTCATTCTCTTTGTCTCAATGCTTAGAAATGCGGAATCGGGGCACAACTCGAAAAAATTCACTTTAACACCCTCAAAAAGGGGTAAAACTGGAGACAAACTAAAAATCATCATCCCCTTGACTTTAAACCCCTATAACTCATGAACGAATGGTCCAATAACTGTTTTTAGGGACGTTTTAAAAACCTCAGAATCTAAGCTAAACATAGATATCCATGAAAAAAGTTTAAAAAATTTATTTTACCCTCAAAATAGCCAAAATACTTGGAAAACTCCCCAAAAAGGCGATTTTTTTTATATTTTAGCGATTTTAAGGGTGAAATAAATTGTTGTTACTTACAGTCGACACATTATTTTAGTATTCTTCAAATGTCTGCATAGCTTGAACAAAAATGAACAGATAAGCTGTTGTCATCAATCAACCAATCATTATTTAACAATCAAATTTAGGATTATAATGAGATTATTATTAGTTGACATCTAGACTATTGTTGAAACTTTTTTTGGATAGATCTAAAGCACCCTGGATCTACGCTAGAACTTGAGGTAAACTAATTATTGGTTAATAATTGGTCTATTTATTATTTGACAGCAACTAAAACTTTGCAGGTTAGAAAAAGAAGAAAATAAACAGTTAATTTTGGTTAGTGATTAAAATGATCAGTGTTTCAAATTACAATCAATATTTGAACAGCTTGTGTGACCTAATTCTTTGACAATAACTACTTTTAAATGTCAAATTAAATTGAAAATTCATGAACCAGCTAACATATATTTAACCTGATATTCAAAAAGCAGAAAAAAACCATTAATTTCATGGACACCAGTTATCTTTATAAGGGACTGCAATTTACACGAATTTAAATATTCACCCACTTGTAATTAATCATGTTGTAATAATGACAATCTGTATTTACCATCATTCTACATTTTTCTCTACCCATCAAGGAAACCATGTTGAGACTAGTTTTTAAAAAATACTCAGCATCCTACAAACATTCTCTGTAATATCTTCAAATTTTATGCTGCCATATTTTATTTTTTATTTCCTCAATGAATAAGAAAATTCACTTTATATCTGCAGAAGTTATTCAGTATGAAGAAAAGTGATGTATGTCTCAATTTTACAGACAATTTTTAATGACTAAAGATTGTCATAAGCAGAAAATAAAAGGAAGAAAAAAAGCAGCAAATTATTGAGTCTCGAGAAGTAATAAAATTTTGCGATAATTCTTGAAAAACTTCATAACTGCAATTTTTCATGAAGAAAAGTGAACAGAATTAAGAGCGATAATGTTCATGAAAGGTATATCTTTTGCAGGAATTTTTTTAAAAAAAAGGAGGCCGCGAAATTACACATCATGAATGGAAACGATTGAACCTTATTCTGGTGAGGTGCTCGCAAATAAGACGTTTCTTTCCCGCTTTATTCACGAAACATCGTATTATGGGCAGTCACTTTTTATTAGAGGATATGATGACACCCGACACAGATATATCCGCTTAAATAACTGCGTGTGGTCTACTTTTTTTTTACTGATTTAACTTTGTAAGATTAAGTGTAATTCCCATACGAGGTATCCCATTACTCGTGTTATTTAATGACGGGGTTTTATTGATTGAGAGACTTGCGTGTTGATAATGACTATAGACAGATGGAAACAAAATTTTATCCATTAAAGAGAAATTTTTTTAATATTTAATAATTCTTTCATCTCTTTACTTATTTGATCATTTTTTAATTTTAAATTCATGTCAACAACCACGTATACTAACGTGTTTATAATATCAGCCCACTTTTTGCGAACATCATCATTCAAAAAATATACTTCTGGACCATTTTTTAATACCATTTGCGACAAAAAGCAATCACATCAACATTTAACTGCATTTAAAAATAACGCACAATGTTTTGATTCATGATTATGAATTTATTCATCAAATTTAGCAAAAAAAAATTTGTATTTATTGGAAAAGAATGAAATAAGAATTTATTTGCGATAGATATGAGTATCATTAACTCACTCCAATGCCAAATATTTCCTAGTAAAATATTTATATGCTTATTTATAGCACTGATGATTTTAAAATTCATGTCAACAACCCTCGGATAGAGTATAAAACAGGGTGGGTGTTTTATACAATTTTCACAAGACTCGTGATACTCATAAAATAATAATTATAAGCCGGAAATTCCGGGACATATAGAAACGAGAGTCTAGCGGGAGCAGTAACATCATGAGCAAGTGAAGGATGCTGTGAGGGTAGTAAGCGAGCATGTGGTGTAGTACTACCCCTAGCGACAGCAGTAGCACAGCTTTGGAGTGTAGAGACGCGTGAATCAGTGCCCAAGGTGATCATAAATCTGTCCCCTTGGAATCCCAACTCACTGCACCCTCTCAGTTTCTCTCTGATATATATAGTATTTGGCCTATACTACCCCCTCAACCCTCTCTCCAGTGCTTGCTCACCATACTGACAAAACCGCACCCCCGCGAAACCCCAAGTGAAGCCTCATAACGCCAACAGACAAGTGTTATAGTATGGCTTATAAGTGAATGCTGTGCTCTAATCGGAAAATACGAGCACGATTGTCGCGTTGAGGGTAGAGAATAATCTCTCACTTTCGCTTTATTCTTTTTTCAACCCCGAAAACTGCGGTTTTTATGGTCGAATTTGTAACTTTAAATTGAGATCTCCCCTAGCTACTTGCTACGAAATTATTCCTTCATCTTTTTCTTCTTTTGCACGAGATGTTTCGTCATATTTCAAACTAATATTTCACTACACTTCATGAAAGTTAATGGAAAATCACATTTGATATCGAATCTATATACTTTCAAGTGTGATGGGGAATTATCAATTGCAGTGTTTAATGTGCAAGGAAAAACCTTAAAAACTTTTTTACTTTAATGTGAAGGTTTTATTATTGAGCTATTCTTCAATAAATAAACGATTAAGAGTCTATAAAAAAAATCTTTCATAGAATTTTAATTTAAACACTAGATTCTAATCAATTATCAACAAAATTTTTAATTATCAGAGCATTGAAAATTTTTAAGCAAAAAAAAAAAATATTTAAAATAAAAACAAATGATTAAACTGATTATTTATTGTTAGTTATCGGATTAATATAAATTGAATCAATAAATTCTAAAAAAAAAAAAGCTTTGAAAGCTTCCATCTGTTAAAAACCATCAAATTATTCCATTAATCAAAAGCATAAAACCTTTTTCACCGTCAAAATAATGAAAAATATTATCCTCTAGAACCCAAGGAAAGAAATCAAATAATTTTCCAGTTGAAAAAAAATTAGCATTAATATCAAGTGCATGGCAGTGGTTGGTTGTTGGTGTTTTCACCCTGTTAGAAGCAGCAGCAAACCAGAGGGCTTAGCACCCTCGTAGCCAAGTATCACGTAAGCTCGTTGGGGTGATTTGCTAAGCCTGCTAACAAATAGAACGATAGATGGCGACGTTTCGACCCCTTCACTGCTAAAATCTCTCATTTTCCATCTCTGTTTCTCTCAGCGAGTGTTTCTGCTATCAAACAAGCCTACACTGGCAATGTTTTCTCGTGTCTCACCCTCTTTATTGCCAAGCGAATTACACGCGGATCACAGTACCAGCTCTTTGACTTTCGATTCGACACACTCGACGAGGCCATTAGCATGGATCTACGGTTTGGCGTGAATCTAAACTGTTTTCAAGCTTCACTGATCGTTTACTAGGATTTTCTCAATAGCACTAACAATTCATTGCCTACAAATTCATCTGGCATTAATTGTTAATTAATAAAAAAAAAAGAATAGATTAATGACTTTACATTGTTTTGAAATATCTTTGATGATTAATTGGTTAAAAATGACGTAAATAAATTAATTATTTACGTTGTCTTATCGCTTTATTCCTCGGTTAAAGATAGAAATTCTCGAGAGTTGTCAGTACCAACAAGACCAGTAACTCAAACCAATTAGCCGCGACAAGCTCGCGGCTGCTGCGGCAATTAGTGATCGAATTAATTAGGTCATTATCTCGTGGCTAGCACGGTCACCGAGCGACAAGATACCAGACAGGTTCTATAACATCATCAGAGAAAGAAAATAAATCACGAAAGGAGATGGAAATTCTAAAGGATTCAATCAAAATAGATGGATAAATTGCTATGATTTTTTCTCATCATTTTCTTTCTACAAAGAAATGATAATTTCTTTCATTCATTTCGCTTTTAGATAAGTTAATTAAAAAAGTGATTAAACCTATCAAAAAGTTCAATAAATCATTGGTAATTTAATTAATATAATCATTCACTTGGAAATAATATTCTGATTAACTTTGTAAAATTAAAATACAACAATACAGTTAATGATTTTTTATTTTAATTATTTATCGATTTATAATCAAAATTTTTAATTAAAATTTCTTATATTTTTATCATGAATATTTTTTTTTTGCTTTTGAGATTATTAGAATATTTTTTTTTTAATTAATGTGATAAAAAAAAATAAAAAATACAATACAAATATCCAAACTTCTGCTCTGACCTAAAAAGAAATTGTTTACAGAAAGTTTTTGTTTATTAATTAAATAGTTAATTATCAGGATAATAAATAAAGTTTGTTAACATCGGTATTTTTAAAGCATTAAAAAAAGTAAACAATAGTCATGAATAATAGAATGCTCTTAAATACACTTTAGTAAATAATAATTTTATGTAACAAAGAATGTTGAAATAGGCTAATAAAAACAGATTTCCAAAACAAAAAGAAATGAAGATAAATAGTGATAATTAAAAGTACTTTTGATTTATTCAGCCATTTAATCCCACTATTATACTTATTATTAAACTTAATCTTCGTTCTCTTAAACTGTTAATTTATAAGATGAACAATAATTTTTCTTTATTGAACTCAATAAAAACGAAATCGTCGATTTACCAAGAGCTTAGAAGAGGCAATTACGAGAGACCACAAGAGAAAAATTCCCCTCTTGAACTGTGCTCTAAATACACATGTATGGAAAACGAGAAATTTGTCGCCAAGTAGATATTCAACTTGTGGAAATCCCAACATATTGGTATGAGAAGGGGAGTGGAGATTCTGACGGGGCGCGAGTGTTCCCTTTTCATGGTGGTTTCCTCATAAATAAAAATAACCATCTCGGACTTACCCCTAAGGGAATATATATGCAATGTCGTCCTTCTTACATTTCAGATCTTTCCTCTTTTTCGTCATCCGCTCTCACTTTTTTATCATTTTTCCTCCATAAAGTTCACCCAAGCTTGATAGAAACATTGATGGCATTGATAAAAATTTAATTTATAATCTAATATTTTTTTTTTATTTAATTCTGGACAATTGATGGTGTGTCTAAAGTAACTATCAGTTTATCTTGGAGCTGATCTCAAGATAGGAGTTGATTTTACATACGTCTGTGCATATGGATAAACCGATAACTGATGCTGGAGAGGTCCAGGAGGGAGAGAAAGAGGTTGGAACACATTATGGGACCCTTGGGACTCTAGCCATGGGCTATACGTTGATTCAACATCTCTCCCTACTGTTACAGGTCTCTATTGCATTGTACAAGAAACCAGAATACATTTTCATACTACGTAGTTATGCATCTTGCGTATAAATCCTGGCCTGATAGCTACCAAGTGTCACTGATTTTTTTTTCATGAGGGTTGCATTTATTTATATCATCAACTTCCTCAGTACTTTCTTCTTGGATGGACTTTACCGGAAGACTCAGGCAGAAAAGAGAGTGAAGATCATGTGGATAACATCCCCTTGAGAATTTGTGGATCGACCTTTAAGGGTGGAGTTGCGGTCAAAGATGTAGCAAAGGGCACAAAGATTCTGCTAACTTGACAAAAATATGTTTTCCAAGTTTTTTATTTTATTTATTTTGAGTTTTAGAGGATTTTTCTTTTGGTCCCTGGAGATATTTTAATACATAGAAACTCTCGGTAGATTTTTATATCAAGTTTCTTCAAAGGAAATTAATTTTTTCAAGTTTATTATTGAGCATGAAGTTTTACTTAATTTAATCTTTTCCAACTTTTCAATCAATTCTTAAAAACCATTAACTTCCTAACACATTTGTTTCAATTTATTTCTAACATTTTGTCTTTTTTTTCTTCTTATTGTTTTCTTAGGAGGGAAGGTAGAGTAGTAAAGTTAGCTTTTTGAAATCAGTTATTGATTTATTAAATTAATTAAGATGTGATGAATAAAATAATAATGATGATAAACATTGAAGAGTAAGATGAACAATTCGATAATGTGAAGCAAAACTGTCCCATCTCTTGAAAAATCCTATCCACCCTCTTGGGACTCCATTGATTTGTGCATCATCGTAATTTCACGGCGCGTTACCTACGCGAAATAACTCGAGGGACAGAGTAACATGCCAACATCTCTGTGCGCGCAAGCTTCGAGCTCTAAACAAGCCACGAAATTGGTTTACTTTTGTACGAAACACGTGCTACCCCAAAGCAGAGGATGCTTTCCAACAAAGTACACTCTATAGTCTGTTATATAAACCAAAGCAGAGGACCTGAAGTGTGTAAGGGTATTTCGTATATAGAGAGGGGTTCAGTACACGACGTCCTGAATTACATCCGAGTGTTGGGCAAAAAAAAAAATCCAGCCTAATTTTGTCTGCCAACCTTCCTCCACTACCTAGACTATATATCCAACAGACTCGTCGTTTCCGTGGCTTTTCGCTGTGAAAATTAGCCTTTTAAATTGGCTCACAGTCTGCTTTCTAGTACTACTCTTGTCTACTTTATTTTTATTCCCTGATATTTTTCATTTCACTGTAATAAAAATAAATTAAACATTTTTAAATGTTTTAATTATATTTTTAAATAGGAAATTTACTTTTTGTTTAATTATATTTATTATCATCTTTTATTTAATGAGATGATATTTTTAATTAAAAAATGACTGCTAACATAAATAAATAATAATGATAAATTAAAAATTATTTAAATAAATAATATTGATAACAAATTAGAACACTTTAATTGGTGGAAAACTCGATTTGTTATTTCTTTTCTTTTATTATTAAATCAGAAAAAAATATTGAAAGGTTATTAAAGAACGTCAACGCGAATAATAGAAAATGATGTATGATTATTATTTGACACGAAATACAAAAGATCAAATATCCATTTCCGATGATTAAAAAGGTCTGTTAGAGTGGTAGCATAGGTGACGATGACACTTGAAAAAACTGATGAGAAGTTCTCGACTTTCCCATTTCCCTCAACAAACGAGGCCATGAGAGAAAAATTGAGAAGGATATTGTTGTCTTTTAACAATAGCCATTGGTACTATTTGACGTGTTACAATAGCTAGTACTTAACAGACCGGAAGTTGAAGCTAATGTGTTTGATCAAGGGCATAAGGCAGTCCAGGATCATCAACTTGAAAACTCAATATCCGTTTCAATCGATGACTTCATTTTTTTTTTTTATATTCACATCCAAACTCCGTAACAAATAGCCTTGGATATTACATCTTTTGTGACAATCATAAAATCAATATGGCAATTTTTTTCCTTGGAAAAAATGGAATTTTGCAATTTAACTCATGTAGATGAGAGAATATATCAATATTATGATATTGTGAATCTTATCGTCTATTTTCTACGCCTCGACGACCATAAAAGAATATATATGAGTCTATATAGAATTGCTATGAGAGTGGAGGAAAAAGAAGAGAAGTTAGAAACGAGTGAAGCCGGTAAGATGCTGAGAATTACGAGGAAATAAATGGACGGTATTACCAGAGCTGCATGCCGGCACTTTGGAAGGTGTTCAAAACGTCTGTGGCACTCGCGCGAGCTTGCTGTAAGCTACGTGAAAGAAAGGAAGACAAAAAAGCAGTATGAGCAAGAGAAAGAGGTAAATAAAAAAAATAAAAATTTGCCATTTCTCTTAGCTACATGTGACCTAACATAGCATCATCCTTATCTTGTTCGTGGGAAAGTTGACTACTCTCAGGATTTCTCGCGTATTCTGCGAAAGCTCGTGTGTCTACCAACCCTCTCATCTTCTAGACACGATTACATCTCTGCGCATAAGCACATGACACACACACGATGCTTACATACATCTATGAAAACAACCGAGAGACTTCACATTCAATGTCCTAGTCATATCTCAACCTTGGAAGACACTTTAATGAAAAATCATGCCGTGAATCCACGTACCGTCGGGGATGTAGCCCCGATATTTCACGCGAATGAGATTTTAGACGGAAATAAATAAGAAAATGGGGTAGAGGAGACCAAGTTGTTGGGAGAAAGGGATTTTTATTTTGCGGGAAAATTGAACAAGTCGCGTCTCCAACGCTCTTGGGAATTTATGCTGCCCAACGGGGGTAAATAAAGAACTACTGTGACTATAACTAAAAAGATTTTCAACTGTAAGCATGGGGGATTATTCGGAAGGGGTTGATTAAAAAAATTCTTTCGGATCCAAATCTTTATTTATTTTATCTTCGATGGTTCATTTGCCTTTTAATCTCACCAACTTAGGAAAAGGGATGGAATAATGACTTAAATTTAAATCAGATTATTGAAAGTAATATTTATGATAACAGTCGTATTTTTTTTATCCGACAGCTCATTAATTCGTTTCGAAAAAATATCTAGTATGAGTAACAATAAAATAAGTAGGTAATAAAAAATAGTAAACTGTAATTTTATTGATTTAAAATTAATTGAAATTATATTTTATTTTATTTAAAAGTGATAATTATTTTTGAAAACTTATTCATCGGTTGCATTGACTATTTTTTTTTTAAAAAACACTGATCTGTTAAAGTCAAAGAGTTTTTTTTCTTTAATCAGATAATTAAAAATTTTTCTTATTGTAGCCATGTTTCAATGTTTTTGCCATTATCAAAATAAATGCTTCACTTGATAGAATAATTTATGTTGCCAGAAGTAATTACAACTGAGACACTCAGCTTCGCTCTCCTTTCTCGCGGTAATAAATTTCTTTTCGATATCTCGAGACAACTCACCCCCGTTTTTTTTTTCTCTTTTATCTTAAACCAAGGGAGTGAGACGCATTACTCTCGATACGAGGCAGAAAAAATTAGCTTATCGCGTATGATAATCCGCATCCCACGGGAAACAACCCCGAGTGGGCGTGCGTCCACGGATTAGGGAACATATTTCGTAATCCGCGCGAGATACCATGGTCCTTTTGGTACCGCAACCCCATCTGCTTCACTCCGTTGCGCCACCGACGAATTATTATCCCTAACCACCAACCCTGTGTGTATATCTCAATGATACATCGCTTCGCACGAGACTTATGGTTTAATGGACTCATGTTACTCTATCTTGTGATCTTGATGTACCTAAAGGTGGTGCAAGATGAGCTTCTTTCAGCCAGAGTGTCGCTTTTTTTTTTGTTTTGGAAATAACAATTGTGATTGCATCACAATCGTTTCCGTATTAAAAAACCCTTCAATATTATCTGCCTCAAAAAGCTGTTACTAATCAATTAATAATTAATTTTAACTTTTTCTTTAATATCATTTTTTTATTTATATTCTTCAGTAGCTACAAAAGGAGTAGTTTTACATCACTAAGAAAATTCACCTCATTTCATTGTGATTTTTTTCAATGTCTGATAAATGTAAATATAAATATGTGTTTTTATTAATGTTCTTAATATTTATTAACGTTTATTTTTTTTAGCTAAAAAAGAGCATTAAAAAATGTTATATGTTTAGAAAATTAAGTGCCCGATAAATAAAATTAATTTTTACAAAAATAAAAACTATTGAGATTGAAAAAATTGTTTTGGACATAACTGTTGCGATGGCATAATTAGTAACGCGTCACAAATTTTAACAAATAAGGAAAAAACATCTTCCTCATCTAGAACGGTCTGACAGACTCTTTGATGGAAAAAATTTAAACGTTAAGACTGATCGGATATTTGAAAAATACCTTATCCAAAAAGAGTTCTAACCAGAACACTGCAAATCGTAGTGTTTTATTTTAAAACACTTCCGAAACTTGAGATTTGCAGTAAAGAAACGGATTAAAGGTACCAAAAACACTATTTACGAAAAGTTAATTACCTGGGTTCCAGCCCAGGTCGCAACAATATTTTTTTTCACATTGCTGGTAAAAATAATTGATAACTAAAGTATTTTTGTCTTTTCCAAATAATTCTGAAAAAGCTCTAATTAATTTTGTCCAGATAAGATTTCACCATTCTCAATCATTGTGAGTGTCGTATAATGTCTAATTGTAAATATGTGTATTTTCCACATATTATTTATTAATATTGATATATATTAACTAAAAAATAGATATACATAAGATTAAAGGAAAATTTTGTCCACGAATGTTGCGATGGCGTAACTGACAAAGTGTTCCGAACTTTGAGATAAAAAATCTTGTTTTTATTTATAACCTCTTTAAACCAAATTGTCTGACAGCCTCTTTACGAGTATATAAAATTAAATTTCTAATGACGACATTGGGCAGCCTACGACTTAATCATATATTTAAATCACCTGTAAAGAGACCTGATCAGAAGAAAACGGATTAGACAGCACAGAAGACACTGTGTTACGCGGAGATTAATAATAAAAAAATCCTGGTTCGAGCCCAGGTCGCAACAATTTTTTTTTTTGCTTCATGTTTTGTTGTTAATAAAAAATTCAATTTCTACTAGTGTTTTTTTTTTTTTATACTTTTTCAAAGGTTATTTAGAGTAATTATTTCTTCTAAATATGATATCATGAGAATTTATGTTGATGTCTCATTGTTAATATATGTAATTATGAATATTCTTGATCTTCATTAATTTTTTTTTTTTTTATGAACTAAAAATAACGTCGAAAAAACTTTTAATGTTTGAAAAAGTAAGTGCTCGATAAATTGGATTAAATATTATAAAAATACAATCTTTTTATATTAAAAATATAATTTTGATCTTAAATGTTGCGATGGCGTAACTGGTAGCACGTCACGAACATAGCAAAGAGAAGAACAAATTTTTCATACATTAATAACTTCTTAATCTTAACTATCTGACAGACTCTTTAACGGGATAAATAAACATTGGGAGAGAAATTCTTCCTCATTAAATCAAGTAATAATGAAAAATAATTACCCACTAAGAGTTCTGATCAGAAGATAACAGATTAATAAAAAGGCTAGCCAAAAACTTGTGATGCTATATTCGATAAGTGAAGAATCCTGGTTCAAGCCCAGGTCGCAACAATATTTTTTTCACTTTTTTAGTAGAAAATACTCTATCACTAAAATACTTTTACCTTTTTCAAATAGTTCGGAAAAGCTTTAATTAATTTTTAACAAAGGATTGATTTTTTCTAGATAAGATTTCACCATTCTCATTGTCAATGTTGTTTAATGTTTATTTAATATTTTTGATATTTATTAACTCAAGAGTAGAAATAAATAAAATTGAAAAAAAAAAATTTTCTCCACGAATGTTGCGATAGCGTAACTGATAAAGTGTTACACACCTTGGAAATTAAACAATCTTGTTCTGTAACCACTTTAGACCGAGCTTTTTGACAGTCTCTTTACGGGAAAATAAAAATTTTAAGTTCTCGAGCCATTTGCGATTGAATTTTATGTCTAAAATATTAACCTGGAAAGAGAACTGATCAGGAGAAATGGTAGATAACCAAACACTGTGTTACGTGAAGTTAATAATTAAAAAATTCTGGTTTGAGCCCAGGTCGCAACAATATTTTTTTTATGTTCTATACTTTGTAAAAAATTTGATTCTTACAGATGATTTAATTTCTTTCACGTTCTTTTGAAGGATTATTGAGAATATTTACTTCTTTTAGATTAGTTGTCATTATTCGTAATTTTTATGTATTTTTTCCATGTCTAATTGTAAATTCAGGCATTTTTCATTCACTATATATTGCTATTTTGACATCTATCAGCTGAAAAATAACTTAGAATAAATCTTAAATACTTCAAAATATAGCTGCAAAACAAATGATATTTATTATTACAAAAATTATTTAGAAAAAATTTAAATTCTTTACAAATGGCTCAATTGATTGAGTGTCGCAAATTTTGAAAATAAAAACCAACAAATTATTTTGACAAATTCTTTAAAAGAATAGCAAAACTTCAAAAATACCCAGATCGTGTTTCTCTTGCTAAATACGTTCATTCTTACACTTATTTAAAACACTTTTTTTCAAAGAGACCTGATCAGAAGACACGAGTTAAGATGCTACATTGATGATTAAAAAATTCTGGTTCGAATCCAAATCGCAACGATATTTCTTTCCACGGGTTTGCTGATAAAAATACTTGATGACTAAAAATGTTTTTACTTTTTTATTATAGTTCTGAAAGGTTCTAATAATTTTCGACAGAGTATTTATTCTTTCGAAGTACATGATCACATGAATAATACTGAACAATAATAAGATAATAATAAGTTATACACTCGTAATTAATTAATTGATTAATGAAAGCAAGTTTTAATATCTACAAAAAAAGTTTAATTGTTTCTACAGCTAATCGTTTTCTAATTAACTAGAAGGAAATAAAATGAAAGCACTAAAAGAAGAAAATACTATTTCGATTCCAATTGAAGCTTGACTTCGAGCACGCTGGGGTAATTCTATTAGACAATCGCGTAGTGTCGTAAAGGGTTGAGATGGTCGTAGATGAAAAGCACATGAGAGAGAAAGAGGTGGAATGAGAAAGCAAAGTGAGCACAACGTCATGAGTAGCGGGGGGTGTACGACCCCCTAGAGCACCCTCACGCTAACTGGCTGCGACTGTGGTACGACCCTTTACGATTTCAACTTAATTTATGTATCATCCGAGAGTTAAGTAATTTCTACCAGTGAGTCTTACCTTCATGTCGCCAGGGAGATACTCTTCTTCATTTTCATTATCAACTTTACTCTCTTCTCTGAACACAATTCATAAGCTTGTTTCACATTATTCAACTTTTTTTTTATTTATTTTCTCATACTACTATATCGTGACTCCAATGATGACGAAAATAAATTGTGGAATCGTGACTAATTCAAATGTTCTCGCGTAATTAATCTTTCACAACAAAAAATATTTATGATGCTGAACACCGATCTTCTTCAACCAGAGTGCTCTTATTTTTTTTTCTAAAAAAAAACATTTTATTTGCCAGTGTAAAATAGTTTTTGTCATGGGACAACTCAATGGATTTTTTATTGACTGTTGTAGCTTTCATTACATTTTTATTTATATTAATTTGATGTGAAATTTCCAATCTTACATTATTTATTCAATTCTTGACTAGTTGATCTTTAAAGAATAATTCATTTCACCTTACTTGGTCATTTCATCATACATTTTGATCATTGAATAAATAATTTATTTCACAATAATTAATTCTTCAACAATTCAACTTCATCTTCATTTTTATCCCTTTTGCAAAAATCGAAATGACATAATAAAAATATTTAATGTTAAAGTTTAATAATAATAATGTTGATAAAAAATTCATTGTGATAAACAATGCTAAAAATTTATCAGAAATTTCATTAAATGTCTTAAGAATATAAAAATATTCAAATTAAAATTCCAACGGGGTTTCAAACCTACTCTCGACGACTCCCAAGTAGTTTTGAAAAATGAGGGAAATTAAAAAAAAAAGACTAGATTTTTCATGAATTTAAGATATGTAAAATGGGTTATTTACATGATTTTCTAATTTATTATTTTTCAATGGTTTTAATTATTTTTTATTTTTTCTTTCAGTTGCAGCGAAAACGATGAAGATGTAGACCCTTTTTCTGTGTCGGAATATAACACAGGAACGAAGCCAACGGCAGTCCTCGTGCCTGGCAACTAATTAAAAGGCGGCAAACTTCCTCTCCGGAGCCCTGAGGAAACGAGTTTAAATCTGTTTCAGGCCAGTTTCTAACAGCAGTGTCTTAGTGGCTCCCTTGTGGACCGTTTCCGCTGTGACTATACCCCCAGCACTTTATTACGAGTCTAATCTGTCTCACGCGCGCACAAATCCGATGAACTTTTGGTTAGGTAAGTATTTAACCTCGTATCTAATTGCAAGCTCTTGAAAATTTACATTCTTATTTTTATGCGATGTTTCCACGATGAAGGAAATTTTCTTTTATGTTGTAAATTAATTACTTACTCATTATCTTCAACATTCTTAATTTCAGAGAATTTTTTTTAATCATCTCCACCAACATCATGCACAATTCAATAACAAAGAATATAACTTACACATCATCATCATCATCATCATCTAGACATCATTATTCCATGACTTAAAAAAATATTTTTAATTGTTTTATCAGTTAATAACAATCCTTATCAACTTTATAATTATTTGCTAATTAAATTTCATAAAGATTTGGAAAAAAAATTATATTTTTGTTTCAAAGTAACGAGCGATAAATAAATGATTAAAATGATCAGTTATGACGTGAAAATAATTCAGCACCTGCGATAGATTAAACGAAGAAATAAAAATAGATGAAATTGGTAGGATCGAAGGAAGACTAAGCAAAAGGACTGGAGCCTGCAAAGTGAGACATGTGGTGGACGTGGCAAACATTGGCTCGAGGGTCGATTCATAATTACGTCTTACATCAATACTCAACGAATTACCAGGTAATATATTACCCCAAATTATAGGTGATATCCGACAGGACATTACGATCGCCACTTTGACCAGATGGGTCGATTCACGGTGGCAGAGCGCACCCCTGGCTCGCGGGACCCCATAAATATATCTCACAAAGTCAGAGCTATGTTCCTCTGTTGTGTTATATATTATACCAGCATCCTACTGATATGTCATTGGCTTGACCATCTCGAATGCTTCAAAACAAAACTCTTAATCATCATTATTAGCTACCGGAGGAATTTTAAAATGAAAAAAAAAACTTTTCCTTCAGAAGAATCAAATTTTTGAAGGTAGTTTTAGAAAGATTGAGGCCCATTTTTTTGGTTCTTGTGTTAGTGATCTTATGAAAGGTCAGAAATTAATTATTAGGATAATCTAGGTTTATTATGGGGGAAAGGAAGCTTGTTAGAATGAAGGAAGTCAGTTGAGGTAATGATGAAATGCTTGAAATAATTTTTTCAATCTAGTTTTTGATGGTTTTAGGACTATCTGAGCTATATACTTATGTTGTTAGATATTAGACAAGATGAAAATGTTAACAGTAAACAGAAAAAAATTAATATATCATTTTAAAATATAAATATTATTTTTGGAGTATTATTATGTTGTTATATACAAAGTAATATAAGTAAACTATTTTTTACTTACTTTGGTATACCTCAACATTTTTCGATCTTTCTAAATAATTTATTACATAATTAAGATTTAAATATTTCTTTAAAAAATTTTATTGTTATTGAAAAATATTTTATTACTTAAACAAATTGGAGATCTGTTCCAATGTCTTTGTTATTTTAAATGGCAATTTTTTTTACACTTAGATTATAAATTGCCATTTAAAATAAATTTCTGATTTGCTTTAGGAAAGTATTCTCTTCTACATATCAATTAACAAAAGCTCTTAAACGTAGCAAAAATTTTTTCAATCGATTTCTTACTCAAAACGATTTTATTTGAAAGTGTTTGACAGTCTGTTTATTTTTAATACCAATTAGGAAGTGTGATTTCATTTTCGCTAGAATAATAGAGAAAGCTAGAGAGATTTGTATGCAAATATAGAATGTATGGAAACACTTGCACAACGACAACAACAGAGCAAGAGAGAAAATGGCATAGTGAGTCCGCTAACTTCGTTAATGTATAATCCAGGGTGGCTCCCTGGGGCTACGTTGCTCGTGATATAAAATCAGTAAGCTTTACTAAATTTCGTTTAAACAATCCAGTAAACAATTTTCCGGCCTGTGCACGGCAAAGTAACGATACCCTGGTGGCATCTATACACTACACCGTCGCTTCGTTGGCTTATATTACTCTCTCACTTGCGCTCATTCTCTATTTACTAATACTCCTTAGGTACTTTAAATATTTTTTCGTCATTTTTCTAAAGTCTCTTCTAGAAACTCAACTAAATTAATAATTACTTCTCCTTCGCTTTTTTATTTAACATTTTTTTTAAATAATTAAATATTTAATTTTAAAAAAATCCATATATTATTAAAATTTCAAAAATCTTTTAAATCAATATGATGATAAAAAATCTTCCAACCTTTGGTTGGTTAATGATAAAAAAAATGATGAATAATAGTAATTCTTGGATATTTATGTTTTGGTGAGAAAAAAAATTTTTTTACTGGCATTTTATGTATTAAAAAATACTTGAAAGCATGATAAAATAATTACAGAGATATTTTAAATGATTAAAAGAAAGTCTTAAATTGTTATTTGTCGGGACTTTTGTTGATATTGAGCGAGGTAAAGGTTTCAACAATATTTTATGCAATTAATCACCAAGCTCTTATGTAGCGTTTGGATGCAGGTCGTGGATACAATAAATCACCAATTAAAATATGTCAAACTTGTATACTATGCTTCTCAAATTAAAAGTGACGGTTTCGTGCGGTACTCTAACCCCGCGATTTCATGCACCCTCTCTTGTTATAAATAATTGTGAGTTACCGCGATCACGTTTATTTATTTATTTATTTATTCTCGCGTTATTCACGACTAGAACGCATCAACGGTCACCGGGGCAATATAAACGCATTGCAGAGTTTCGATTTATGCGCCAACGTGAGTTGCTATCTCCATATTTCATCAGCAAATTTAGCTTTGTATTCCTCGTTAAATTGCAAAGGTAAAGAGTTCAAAATAAAATGAATAGCTTATTTAACTGTCAAAAAAAAATGGTTTTTATTTTTCAAAAATATCTGAAGATATTAAAATTTATAAAATTTACGTAATTTATTGATTATTGCTATGTAGAAAGTTCACTATTTAGATGATTGTATTTATTGGTGCATAAAGTATGACCTAAAACTGTCGAAAATTAATTGTGGTTATAGAAATAGTGTTTTGTCTAATTTGAGTCAATAAGAAAATAGTCTTTATTAAACAATTGCTTGAAGATGAACGTTTTTATTAAATTGAGACAACCTGTTGATATTTGAGATAAACAAAAATTCATTCTTCTCACATTAATTTAGAAATTTTTAAATAAATCGTCAATCAATAAGAAATTGAATATATTTATTAATAATGAATTTATTTAAAATATTTTTTATTATTTAAATGTCAATGTTGAAAGAAAATTTTTAGACCTGAATTTAACAGAGAAATGTTCAAGTGAGAAATCTTTTTTTTTTTTATAATTTATTTTGAAGCAATAATTAATAAATGTTAATGTAAAAAATGTTTTAAATATACTTGAAGTGTAGTTGCATGCATAAAAATAATAATTATGTGTTCGAGAAATTTATTGAAGTGGATATACAGCTGGATTAAATTAAACAAAATAGCGTAGTTATTAATCATAATTAATTTCACAATCTAAAGTGTGGAAAATAAATAAAATAAATGACACAAGCTGTAAAATAAATTTAAATGAAACATATTAATTAGAAGTCCAATTGAAACGAAGAAATTTTGAAATTCATTGATTGAAAAAATTAATGGACCATACTATCAGAGAAATTACATGAATAATTGGTGCGTAAGAAACGACCCGAAGCAACTGTTGAAAATAAACATGAGGTATAAATGAAAATTTTGAAATTTTACGCTCGATTATGCGCATCTACACTGACATTTGGTACATTAAAAACATAATACCTTATCTCATCGAGCATTTATATACGAATAAGTTGATGTTCGTATATTCTAGTCGCGATTCTTGGGGTTGTAACAAAGGGGTGGGCGGTAGAAATATGTGTCGAGATATATAGAAAAAGAATGTGAATTGGGTGTACGCATCGACATATTCAAGTCGACGCAACTATAAACGACACGAATGCCAAGTGGCATATGAATTTATCTCCCAATGATCTTTGACACATCGAGAGAATAGAAAAGAGAGAGAGGAAAATCTGGACAGATGGTCACTAGCTCACCGACGGCTCGAGCCAACGACAGGTTGGTCCAGGGCACTGGCAGCATTTCGTGGTTCATTTGCGGTACCCAGGGGTGCCATTTATTATCGGAAGAGCAGAAGATAGAGAGGCTAAAATATCAAGAGAGAGAAAAAATATCAACTCGAGGGTTATGTGAGGACTTTTCTGTGTACATTGACAGACTTTAGGGGTTGTTTACACGACCGAGTGTCTCGATTTAATTCGGTGATTATTTTTTAACGAGTCCATCTTTCAACTTGAACTACGATATAATTCTTCCGATCTATCTACATACAGGGGAAGTATAAAAGCTAAGGGAAGTTGAAATAAATGAAGATGAAATCGATTAAAATTATTTAATTGTTTTCACAATCATATTTATGACTTATAATTATTCATAAATAATTTTTATTTTATTTTGAATTTTATTTATTTATTATTTGGATAAAAATAAAAGGAAGAATTTTGATGGAGTGGATTTTATTGATGAGTCATTGATAAAATAATGTTAAAGGGAAAATAGAATCTATAAGAAATCATTTTAATGAGCTAAAAAAAAATATTAGTCAGGTAATTAAATATAAGTAAATTAGGTTGATCAAGTGTCAAAAAATTTCAACATCCCGCAGTGTTGATGATCATTATTCCACAACACTTCTTCGAAGATCTTCATTTCGACTACTCATTTTTTTTCTCTCTCATGAAATTTCTCTTTTTTCATCTCACCTCTCACCTGACTCGCGACCACCAATTCACCTCATATTCCTCACGTCGGTCCCTTTCTTGCCGTCGCCCGTGGGCATTTCATTAATCTCAACCTTCTTATATACTTATTCCTCGTAAGCATTTATTTTTACGTCTCGTTAAGCTCATGCTCGTCGCAACGTCTTATTCACAATCAAGTTACGGATTTCTGTAGACTTTCATAAAAACCCATCATCTGCATCATGGAATGTCAAAAAATAATAATACTTTAGTTAAAGATTTTTATTGCTGTAATTTATCATTAATATTCGTTATTCGTAACTCCAAGAGTCATTTTTATTGCAGAGAGAGTCGTTGTAATTAAGGTGAAATCATGTAACAAAAATGGAGTCTTAATGTGAGTTGGCGAGCGATCAAAAACAGTCACCCTATCGAGACCATCGATCTTTCCATCTTGGTGCTCTTCTAGTCCTGCTTATCCTCCCAAGGGATATGTCAAGGGATGTTCTGATGCCAGTGAGGACAGCGTAGATTGCTGACGTGTCTCTTGCACATCAAATGTACAACTGAGAAAGAAGACAAAGCTACTAGAGGCATCATGAAAATGATGAACCAAACAGCCCTTGTCTCTTTCTCTCTCTGTATGTTTGGACTCTCCAAGCCCTGGGCTTTGAAGAAAAAAGAACAACCCTTAACGATCTCTCGTTTCAACCTTGACACGTGTTATTTTGGTGTTGCACAAAATGTATTAAGGGTGCGAGCAGTTGAAATGATCGAGAGGCCTTCCCGGGGGGGTGACTTTTCGATTAACTACCGACGTCGATTGATGATTTTTTATGTCATAAAAATATTTCATACGAAAATTAATTATTTATTAGCACATTTGTAGAAACGATTTTTCAGGGGGTTGAGAATTTATTGGAATGTCAAAAAAGCTTTTGTTGATTGAATATGAAAAATTATTGTAGAAAATAGATTATTTTCAAACTCAAGATTATCATAACAAAATGCAGTTTTAAAAAATTTATTAGTTCACTTATATTTGTAATTTTATAATAAAATAGTTAAAGTAAACTACGATAGCACGATCAAATGTTGTATCAGCATAAGATTAAATTGTTTTTTTTGAGTAAGTTCAAATAAAAATTATATTGATAAGAATTCTATAAATTTTAAAGAGTTGATTTTCTTTTAATTTAGAGATCTTCTATTGAAAACTAATTGAAACCCACCAATTGTCTGAATTAACATGAAAGAAACGTCCAAGCCATTAAGTAGTGTAATTAAAGAAAGCCATAATAAGGGCTGGAAGTTTGGAAAAAATAGTCCAGGGTATTAATCCCCGGTGGCAGAAAATTGCTATCTGACATTTTGGTGATTTCATTTCCACTTCGTTGGATATATCTTCAGTGATATAAATGCTAATTCGTCTAATACACACCACGAAACTCTATCGAGGGGTTGGCAAGAAGTCTACTCAAGAGCGCAGTCGAATGTAATTTCTAATTTCCCTTTAATTTATTTATTAGACCCCTGAATTCTCATACCGAGCAATTTTTAAAGCGAAAATCATGAAAAAAAATAATTAAAATATTTTTAGAGTTTGATTTGAACTTTTTTAATTTGTTCAAGCATAAAAATCGAGTTGAAATGAAATTTATAACTTTAAAATAAATAGCCAATTAAACTCTGTGACTCAATTTAAACGAGATTTCGCTTACGGCATTCCAGTTCACGGGAGAGTCCGCTAAATACACTCGAGGAGTTATCGCGTGAGAGTTTCCCGAAGCTTGCATGCACCGAACTCGTTACCGGTTTTGTCCCCGCGTAAATTAATTACTCCACCCACCTCAGCGTGTTAGAAGCTGCGAGAAAGATAGCGAGGCCAATGTTATAGAGCTTTAAATATACCTTTAGTTTAGTATATATTTTCCCTCGCGTTCATTTATCGCCTACGAGAGTATACACCAAGTCTAATCGAGTTACTCGTTAATTACATTCGCTCATAAATCTTTTAATAATGAACAAATTACATCTAATAATATCTTGGAAAAAATAGACCAAACATTTTAATCTCTTGCCATCAGATTTTATTTAAATCTAATATATCTTCATTATAGATTACACCTTATTTAAATTAAGAAATTTATTTGCAATCATTTTTCACGATTTATTGGAATAATTTTTTTGTTACAACAATTACAATATATTGCAGATAATAAATTGTAAAGTGTGTCGTATATATTGAAGCATTTGTCGACAATAATTGTTAAATATTTAAATTAAATTTTTGTTAGTTGAAAAAAATTATTCATCCATATAAATGATTAATAAAATCTGTGTGTGATTTTATTTTTGTATGCAATTGAGTTGCATTCATTTGCATTTTATACAATAAATTTCATTTCTACATACATTGATCGATTTGTTATAATAAATTTAACAAACTGTTAAGAAAAAATAGCTAGAAAAATTAATTCCTGTATAAAGTACAGATGATTGTAAGTAAAAAAAAAATAAGAACTTACAATTATTTAATTAATTACTTCTCATTTGTTTCATCATAAATAAAACAACCCTAAATGGATTCTTTATATTATTATTCTTATTTCTAATAAAACCTTCCAATTTGCAAACAAAAAAAAATCTAATTCATTATTGAGTAAAAATGGGAACAAATAAATTCTCAGATAAGTTGAGAAGCATATTTATGATTCGTAAAATGAATAAATCAATCAATTTTTCATTTGGAAAATATTTCAAGAGGAATGGAGATGCATAGGAATCACGAAACTGAAAAATCCAAGAGAGCAAGTGGAAGGATAATAACGTGAAATTAGCCGCTAATGTGGATCGATGGTCGGTCGTGGCTCGGTTGTTTTAAGAGCGATAATAAAAATGAAACGATTCACGTTGGCGGCGTTGGCGCAAAAGAGGACGTGTATGGTATGAGGGTAAGGATGAAAGAGAGAAAGAGAAGGGGATGAACGGGAAAAGGAGGCGGTCCTGGTATATATACACCCAGGACTTGACTTCTTCGTTGGGTTCCGATGCCACGCCCATTTATAACCCCACTGCTTTCAGCTTGTTCCTATGAGAGCCACGAAACCCCACTATTCGTATCAAAACTCGCGGGTTCAGTCATTCGATTTCCTTCTCTTCGCGGGCACCAAGATGCGTCCTGTGTTACCATGACAACCTCATCCCCTTTTATACAATATACCAAAAGCGCCCCTAGGATTGTTCGAAACAATTATCCTGCGCTCAATTCCATTCGGACGCGTCTGTTTCTACTCTTGGTCAGCCCGTGCGTTCCTTTACTACTGTTAAGACTCTTTCCCACTAAACGACAAATCGTTTTCACAAATAAATCCTCTGCAAGCTTGAAATTATTTTTAAATTACTCTCTAAACTTTACTACATTCACACTCTAATCGAATAAAAAATATCATCATTTATTTTTAAATTAAACCTACTCATCAACAATAAATTCTAAAAAATAAATCTTCTACAGAATATTACAATTTTTTTACAATCAATACAAATCAAAGTTGAGTTTAATTTGTTAATCTTCCCAAGAACTGGAAAAAATAAACTATAATGAAAAAAAATGTTTATAACATTTATCTATTGTTTAAGTATTTCAAGAATGATAATAAAAGTTTTTTATTGCTGATAAAGTATGTTGTGGGGAACTTTATTAATTAATGATGATTAAAATGAATATTATTGCTCACAATTTTTTTTATTGAAGAATATCTTGAAAGAGATTTAAATTCCTCAGTTTCGCGCGTCAATTCACGAACGTTTCACGCTCAGCTAAGCGACGGCTCCATTTGAAAATCGACAAAATATATGGCAACATGACATCGTACCTAGAATATAAAATAAGAATATACAAATATCATGAAAATGATCTTTCTACTTGGATATTACACGTAGATCCATAAGGAAAATATTTTTTTGTCATGTAAAGTTATGCAGAATATTTTAAATTGCAATTCATAAAATATATTCCACTTGTAGTAAGAAGATACATAGAAAATCACACAACTATTTTAATAAAACATTCAACTGTGAGTTGGATAAAAATTTGTGTTTAATAATATTTTTACATTTTATTGGAGACTTTATAAATTTAACAAGAAAAAATATATATCTTCCTTAGCTGATACTTTAAAGGACATTGTATTTCCTGACACGTTTTTTCCATTCGATACCCTTGGAGTAGAAATAAATACATTGGATCCCTCTATCGCTTCCAAGAGTCTTAAATCTTCTCATCTCAATCTTTAAATCCTCTGTTCCTCATTCTTTTAAAATATATAGTTATTAAAAATGAGGTAGAAGGATCTCCATAACCATCAGCCAATTATTATTTATCTGAAGGATTATTTTCAAGTCAAATAAATGATTAGTTTAATTATATTATCTAATGAATAATATTACTATTATTTATATTCATTCAATAAATTACTGATCAAGAACAATCAGTGAGACGAAATAAAATGAATGAAAAATCAATGACAAACATTTTATCTTCCAACCCTTCAACTTAGGAAAATTAGTAATTGATGAATTAATTTATTTAATAATAACTCAATGATTTTTAAATTTAATATAAGAGCTTAAATGATTGTTAGAATTTGTTCATAATTCATTATAGGAATATTTGAACTTAAAAATGTATTTACTTATTATTTGCTGAGCTTAATTAACTCTAAATGGAATTTTTTATTTATTATTTATTGACACTTGAAACTAAAATAAGCTATATTGATCGAAAATAAAGTCAACTAATGAAAAAGTGAGTTCTAACAGTGGTGTTATTACTCAAATTATTGTCATGTAAACGAGCGAAATTATGTAAAATAACTCATTAGTATCTCCAGTGTGGCAAATTATCTCTCTCTTAATAAGTAGTTAGGAAATAGTTTATTGATTAATGTTGTGAGTATTTTTTTTTAGATCTTTTTGTTTATTCGTAATAGAAAATTTTTTATTTAAACGTATTTATTGACTTGTAAAATTAATTAGAAACATTTTAAGATTAGAAATTATCAATTTAATTACATGATGATTTTATTTCAAATCACTTCAAATGAAATTTCATAAATAATTTAAAAAAATTAAAAAACAAATTAGCTTCTAATCAATTGGATTGAAGTCAAATAAATTATTTATTTAGTTTATTTAGAAAAATTAAATAAATAATACTTTGAATGTTCCAATATTTTTTACATCAAATATCCAAATGGATATTTATTTCCAGAATTTATTTATTATTCATGTTAATTGTTATTCATCTAAACAATCGGATTTCCCTTTGCGTAGAAAAAAATTTCATCAAAATGATATAAAACTCCTTAACTAGAACGAAATTCTCCGGCCGTTAAATTTCGAGAGCAACTGAGAATTCACGATTACACCAGTTAAACACGAAGATTAATGGTGGTCACAAGAGGCCAGTTTATTCAAAGCATTTGGAATAGATATACGTGTAGTAGAGGTACATGTAGGTGGTGTACATGCTTCTGGATACATATATGACAGAACTAGAGAACGAGCAGACTAGCAAAGAGAAGAGAAAATCATATAAGAGAGAAGTACATAGAGAGGACGTGGTTCACCAGGACACTAGTGGACTGGCGTTTCAGGAACGGACGGACGCAATAATTCTCTCTTAACCGCTCGCTGGAAATAACGGCAGAATAACGATGAAATAACGACGGAGCTTCCGCGAATGCTTTCTTTCTCTCTTGCTGGTCCTCTCTTCGGTCACGATAAATATCCGCTTGACTCGCCTATGAACTCCCGTGTACGTGATATATATAAAATATATAAAGCAGAGAACAATCTCGAAAAAAAGTTGACTATCGGATAAATATATAGGTATGTATCACAGCGAAAGGATCAGTTTTATCGGATTATTGTGTTCAAACGTACATATATAGATCGCGAATCGAAAGGATAATCAGCGGACTCAGCAGATTAATTGTAACTGCGTCGTATAACTACCAATTTGGCTAATCAATTCGATTAGTGATATTGTATGTACGTGTGCAGTCTATGGCCTATGGGTCTGTACATATATACACCAGAAAATCGTTTGTAATTCTCTACTAAAATTTCCCAATCTCCATAAACCCATACCCCACGCCTTCGTAAATTATGTTATCGTCCGCACTGATCTATACCCTCATGCGAGACTCAAATGGCGTGATGAATCATCGAGAAACGATATCGTATAATTTTCCTTTTCAAATCTATATCTTTTATTCTACTTCCATCGCTAAGTCTGGAAGACAAGGCTCATTCACCAGCAATTTAATTGAGGTCCAGGTGTCTTAAAAATAGAAGTAGGATAACCTGATTAATAAATCATCACACCACATTTTCAACCAAATTGTTTTCGTTGTGATTTTTTTATCACTATTTTTCTTAAAATTAATTAATAAATTATTGATTACTCCCATATATTATATTCTCATTTCATTCATTAATATTTCATTTGTTGAATTATTTTCACTGTCAATTTTAAACAATTGTTTTTTGTTCTTCTCATTTAAGAGTAAGATTAATAAACACTGTAAGATGAATATCATTAGCATGATTGATGAACAAAATTTATTTTCGGCAATTTTAGGGAATAAATTAGGCTGTAAAAGGGTGAAACATTGCAAAAAATGTAATATGAAGTAAACTTGAAGAGAAAAGAACAGGTAACGAAGACCGCCAGAGGTAAACGAAAGTTCTCTTACAGGTCGTTCTTTATTCAAAGTTGTAATAACATTTGGCAGATGTTTCCGATAATATATAGTGCACGTGGCAACTCGCGCGAGCTCCTGTTACTCGGCGCCGCTTTGTTCCACCAACTTTTATCGAGCCAATTTAAGTTGCGGCATAGAAATACCCACAAGTTCACCCTCTCCTTCATCTGCGATTTTCTCCCATATTTCAGGAAAAAAAAAGAGGCAAAAAATCTCCGAAAATTTCGTCCATCTAGTGAGAAAATACGGCAAAGTATTATATACTCCTGTAATCGCTAAATTTTTTCTTGGCAAAGTGCCGATTCCGATGTTATTACCGTCACCTAGTAGAATACTCGAAAAATTTTGTTTAATGAATGCTTTGTAATTTTTTTAAACGGTGATTAAAGTTAATGAGAAGTAATAGATTCAACAAAAGAGGTGAAAGCAGTAATTTAAACAGCCATTATTTAAAACTTTTTCAAGCAAAGAATAAATTTAACTGTTATTATATTTTTAACTGATTTTTTTCCCCTCCAATAGTTAATTCTAGTGATTAATCAATAATTTTAAAATGTAGCAAAATTTTTAAACAACAAATTCATCTGAAAGAAGATCATTAATTTTATTGTTATTAAGTCAAATAAAGAATTTTGAAAGAAATGATTAATAATTGATAAGTACATATAATTGATAGAATAAAATAATTAGAATGAGTTAAGTAGGAAAATATTTACTGTTGTTAGAATAATTTTTTGTTTATATTTTCTTCAATCAAATTGAGAATTCATCTTGGGCATCGCGTTACGTTTGTTCAAACGAGCGAGAAACTCACGGCATTTACTTTATTTCAGCTCACGTACAAAATCCAATCCAGACATGATTTTCCATTTGAAATTGAGCGTACATCAAAAGTCGAGCGTCTCATCCATATCAATCGAAAAAATTGCTTCACCTCTGCCTGGGCAATGCACACTTTTATTCTCAAATATATTATATACCGATACACAAATTGGATGCTTTCTATTCTATTCAACATCTTCATCTATAACACCAGAAAAGAATAACTCTTTTGTTATACTTTTTCCAACTTATTCTCCTATAGAAAAGATAAAATAATGATGTCTTTATATTTAACTCAATGTAATTACATTTTCATTATGAAAATAATAATAAATTCATTAATAAAGTTGTCATAGTTGATCTTGATAACGAGAAATAATTTATTATATATCCAAGTGAAAGTTATAATGATTTACATGAGGATTCAATTTCAATGATCGCTCCTATATAGTCTTTGTCAGACTCCGTATCGTTATGTTAATATCGCGTGTAATTACGAAGATTAATTACTTTGAAGAGGTCATTAACTCAATAGAAAATCATACCGCATTTTGAATTATATCATACATCCATTCCATCAATAAAATATTACCGATTACGTGTGATTTAATTAATTTTTCAACTTTAATCTTCTCAAAAAGAAATTCGCAATCATTTTATCAATTAACTTTGGCTTGCAATATTTTTATGTTACGGATTAACTACCTTTTAGTGTCCATTTTTTACTTACTCATATTTTTTTTTAGGTTTCTTGGACCTTGGACTGTAATTCTGGTAATTATTTGGAAATTTGCATTCTGCAGTTTGAATTCCAATCAATTACGTGATCCTCAATGCCATCTATTGAATTGGATAAAAACTTATACCACCACTGGGTAATTATCCAATTTATCTTATTCAACAGTCGATAAAATAGTAGTTAATGTAATGGTAATATACCAACGCACGTTAATTAAAGTCGGTAAAACGAATTTCTGCTCAATTATTTTGATTTTTGAATTATGAATATTTTAATTCAAAAAATAATTGAGAAAAATATGTTTTTCATGTCAAATAAATTGAAGCTTATTTCTTTTTCTAGAGAAAATGAAATAACATGACATTTATTCAGTTAGTGTCATACTAGACTGCCATCAAGTATTTGGGATAATTAGAAAGTATAATTACATTTCATTTGAACTCTTCTATAAGGCTTCGTACTAATCCTCAATATAAAACTGTCAAGTTAACGGTGAACGAAGATCTATGGGTGCATTGTTTGCATATCTGCCATATAAGCACACGAGGTATGCGGTCATGTCAGTCCTACTTAATAAATAATATATGAAATCAGTGACTTGGCTTTTTTGTGGCCACTGGATAACCATGGTGTCAGGTGAATAATATTCGCGATAAAATAATGCTAATAAAATGATCTTGATCACAGGAAATGTAAAAGTGGAAAAGATTATGTCAATTTCATATAGAAATTATAAAATATTTTCTTGACTTCGTAGCGGTGAAAGTCTTACTTTACTTATACAAGCACCTAGTTTTACCATTTAACTTAACCAGTTCATTTACGATTATTATCACTAATAACAGGGTAATAGTAGGGTGTTTTATAAGAAAGTCTGATAACTTATTTCATTAGTATTGCATCTTACAGTAATAAATATCAGTATAATTAATAAATTAATCATACAGACGTGTTATAATTCCTATCTCGATAACATCTTGGTGGGTCGAATAATTTATTCATTATAATTGAACAATAAAAAAACATTTTTGTTGAAGGAAAAAATTCACGAATGGATTATTAACGTTTTAAGGGCACTCTTGGAACATTTTTGAATATTTCTCAACCCGCTTATTAATTTGTTATTTAGCGATACTTTAATTCATTTTTATAGCATTTTTTGCTGATACTAACATTATCATCAGTTCCACTGGTGAAAAAAGTATAGGTTTCTGACCAGAATTTTTTTTTATAATTATGAATTCAATTAGTCATGAATAATTACCTGAAATTATTTTAAAAAAATATACATCAATTTTTTCTGAAGAAACATTGATTGAAAAGAAAAATGAGAAAATTATTTGAGAATGTTTGGATTTTTACCTTTGATCTCCGGCACCATCAACGAAATTTTTTTCAGTTAATTAAAAAGTCGACGACTGAGAATGATGCTGAAAAGAAAGAGTAAAATATTTGAAATTTCAATAAATTTAGGATTTAAGGAGGTTCCTACAAGAATAAAAATCAATAAATACAAGTTTTTATTTAAAAATGACATTATCAAAGCTAAAATAAAACTGTCGAGAGAATTAAAATACTGTTATAAAGTATATTTCAATGAAAGAAAATTATTTCACGTTAGAATTCTTGAATAAAATGTGTTGAGAGAGGAATGATGTATGAGTAAATAGTAAAATATATTCACTGATAAGAAAATAATTTTCTAAAACATTAATAATAGAGACAAAATACTGAGAAAAAAAGAAACTTATCTAATAAAATGAACTCCAAGATATTTGCATAAGAATAAAAAATAGAAATAAAGTATTTGTAAAACATTTATCTATTCTATTTTAAACCAAAATTGGGCATTAAAATTCATAACTTTACCTATTTTCCATCAGACCAGAAAAAAAGTATTCCATTTATTTCAATTTTGCTGAAAACTGAAAAAAGAAGAGTTTAGTAAACAATAACTTACCATTTTATTTACAAATAATTTATTTTGCTGAATTGCATAAAAAATATAGCATTTACCTGAAATATTTTTATCGAAAAATCTCAAAGAAAATCCTGCAAAGTAACATGTCTTTTAACAGCTCTCGAGCCAAGGTCAAGAGTCTCTAAAATTTTATCTGAATGAGGTAAAAAAATTCATAGGGGTCCATTAGAAACTTATCTCTATGAATCTATGAGGACAACGGCCTTACGATTAGGCACAACCAACATGACCCCCTTCGACGCATGTCAAGTCACCATTTGTTATACCTTGTAAGTGTCTCTACAAGTCGAGACGGTAGAGACCCAGGAAATTTGGAGGTAGGGCGTAAATAAAACTAAGTAAAGGTGGTGGTGCAGGTATGGGGTATTCTCAAAAGCACTTTCAAACACTTTGCACATCGAACAGGTATACCAGCCACCTGTAGATCTCATAACGGTATTGCAGTGGACTGTGGCGCCAATTCGTTGGCTTTTTGAACTACTAGGAGGCGAGGTCGACCGCATACCACGGTTTGATCCGTGTTGAAGCGGCAGACAGTCGTCGTCAGCCTCTCGTTTATTAAATTTGGTGGTTGTAGTGTTTAAATCTATTTTATGTTGTGACTCTTGTAAATATCTCTAATCAAATGGACATTATTTATGATGAATTAAGTGAAAATAAATACTGAATAGTTTTATAAATATTCACTATTGTTTTAAAGTGGTTAGCTTGTGATCTTCAACTGTTTTCTTTCACTTTTTTTCATTCCTCATTCTCTTTCTCTTCGGTCTCAGTTGCTTAGTCAGTCGTGGAGTGGAGAATTACAATCGTGCTTCGCAAATTAATAAGGTAAATAAATGGAAAATTCATATTTTCTGTGAATTTATATACTTATTTTTAATTCAACCAGTGATTTAATAATTGCTTAAACACGTATACTTTATGATGATCAGTGTAATGATGTGGAAATTAATGTTACAGTGAATTTTCATTGGAGAAATTTTTAAGATTATTAAACAGTTTAATTGGCAAGAACCTTTATAATTTAATCGACTGCGAATTCATTATTACTTGAATAATTTTAAATAAGTGGTTGGATGTGAAAAATATAAAATCAGTAAATGTTGATGGAGTTGATGCAACAATTGTTATAATGAAATTTCAAAAGCTATTATTGATTACGACCATTGAAATGGAGTTTTTCTTTCATTGAGTGTTAGAAAGATGAGTGAAATCCTCAACGACTGAACGTTGGAGACTTCGATGCTACACTGCTCCCACGAGCAAGATTGTCCCACGGAAATTAAATAGCTCCAACGGGAATACCGGTTTACTCCTCGTATTCTTCGATGATTTCATCGCCAAACGATACTGGAATTTCTTAAGGAATTACTTTTACCAGTTATCTTGTAGTAATACTCTCGATTTTGGATTATTCTTCTTCCATAAATCACTATAACCAGGTCTATTTGAAATTCAAAAGGTTTTCCTTTCGACTTAGATGGCTTGGAAGATGGCGTGTGACACGCGAGCAAGTCTAGACCATTTCCAACACACCACTTTTTCAACCGAAACTCAGTTGTTTTATGGTCTTCCAAGTCGTGAAGAGTTGGACTCACTAAAAGTCACCTAGAAGAAAAGTTGTGAAAATAATTTATTAAGTTTCATCAAATTATCTCTGCTATGATTACAAAGTCTAGAGTAATTGCAGTTTAAGATTTTTATTCGTCACTTGAAAGATTACATACCAAGTCGCCAAGCTGTTGCTTGAAGATGATCGCCTTGAATGCCTTTCTCCAACGTCCGAGACTGTCGTCCTCATGACTCTATGCTTGAGATGCTCTTCAGAGCATCGTCATTTGAGAATCTTCAGTCACGTTGTGATTACTTCAAGTCCTTTCGAATTGTGCAATAAAACATTAGCTCATAACATAAAGTATCCGCATTTTTCTAGCTTGTTTTCAACTTTATTGTTTGAATTTAACGATTTTCTTCAAATTCCTTGGAGAATTTGCTAGTAAAATTTACAATTCTCATCAGTACATACTTTAAAAGGTATAATAAACCAGAATCAATGATTGAAAATGATGTAAAAAAAAAAACCTCAAGAATGATGTAAATGAATTTTTACAAACTTTTCTTCGATTTCATTTCCTTAAATCCTCGATTATCTCTGATTTGCATTGCAAATTCTTCACCGCTGGAACATTAATCATTGAGGCATTTAAATGTCATATAGCAACATAAATGATTATCCAAATAATAGTTTTATTCACAGAATATTAACTATATTGGAGAAATTAAAAGAATGATTTACATAAATTGTTAAAATCTTTCTGATTGCATTATTCTAATGAAATACCTTTTTTTTCTAATCATTTATGGAATCCATTTAAGTTATTTTTTAAAATGAATTAATTACTCATTTAGTTGCTACTTTATCTCGTAATAGAACAATTAATCATGATTGAAAGAATTCCAAGGATAAATAGTCCAGA
This sequence comes from Chelonus insularis, assembly GCF_013357705.1. Lineage (NCBI taxonomy): Eukaryota > Metazoa > Arthropoda > Insecta > Hymenoptera > Braconidae > Chelonus > Chelonus insularis. The sequence continues at coordinate 206,466 of NW_023276404.1, forward strand.
TTTTTCAAACTTGTCTGCAATTCTATTACTCCAGTTTCATGATTAACTTTACACTTTAAATAGTATCTATTAATAAATACTTCTTTGCATGATTCATTGAGTATTAAATTTTTTTTTTATCTTGTAAGAGCACTATAAAATTCATTATAGTAGCTCATATCATAATATTTATTGGCAAAAAAATATAAAAACAACAAACATGACTGAAAGTTTCAACAAACGTGGGAAACTGATAAGGTTTTAACGGTTATCAGTAGTAGTCATTTTGGTTTCATTGTAATGTATATTCTACTCAACTTGAAGTAAAAGTAAAACAAAATAGAAAATGAAAAGATACATATTTGGATAGTGCTTAGTTTATTCTTCTCATTGAATATTCAAATAAAAAGATCACTGTACTTCTACGGAAATGCAATGACCGTGCAGTTCATTAGTTTTCCGGTATTTGCAGCTCGTGATTCTTTAATTTTGATATGCGAGCGTAGCAGGCAATTATGAATTACGTAAGAAGAGTCTTGTATCACCACTAGGGTATCTGAGTAGCTGCTTTCTCTGTCTGACCTCAATATTTTCTCGAGGAAACCCTGATTCTCTGGACTTCCACAGCAGCTCCTGCAACCACAAACTGTCTAGATACATCAGGATACCTTGAGGCGTGTTCTGTCATAGTCCTGCCATTCACTAACATAAATTCTCACGTGAGAATGGCGTTTATACAAGGCCACTCTTCTGTAGTAATGATCGTAAAGCTCTAGTAACTCTTATGAATCACAAGAAATAATATTTCAATCCATATCTTTCCTCATAATATATTCCCATGTATTGAGTTAATGATTCTATTCATAAGAAAGAAATCGATTTATTAAACCGTTCATTTGCACGTATGGAAAAAAAAATTGATACAATCTTTTGACAAAATGACTTTCTTTTATTTTTTTAAAAGAAACTGCTCTGAATTATTTAATAGTTGTTCTTTATATAATCACTATAATTTATCTATTTGTTTTTCACTTTTTTTTTTGTTTTTATATGTATGTTACATAAAAGCACTCAAGCTGATTTCAAATTATAAAACTATGAATTAATTATTTTCAATTTTATTTTAAATATTAAACATTTATATAAAATAATATTTTTTATTCATCATTCAGCTTATTGTTATTTTATGCTAAATAATAGAATTCAGGTCATTTGAATACCATAAAATTAATTCCTGATGCTATTTATTTATGGATAAAAATACAATGAAAAACAATCACCTATTGCTCAATTTGTCACAGAATTAATAAATTTATTATTTACGCCTTCTTTCTTTCCTCTTTAGCTGCTAATAGACTGTAAATGATGACTTGGTGGCTTTTCTGAATTAGATACTCTCATTGGTTGACAACAACTTTCCCCTAACAAAAAAGGATCAAAAAAATGAATGACACGAGAAAAGAGTTAAAGAGTGAAAAATGAAAGAATTGAATCTGTAGGGCCTTTCTTTCTCAATATTTTTTTCCTCATTTTTTATTTCGAAAGTGCTGGAGAAACAACAGCTTCCTCCATTTAAACCACTAAAAGTTCTTCACTTTCGAAGGTACAATGCACAATCGTTCATGTCGAAATGTCCAGCAAATCGCCATTCTTTGGAGCATTTTATTTTTATTCTCTTTTTTCCCTATTTGTATATACGTTTATTTATTTATTTAAGTGTATAAGTACGTGCTTAGGTATTTTACAGTCTACGTGTATGTTGCAAAGCCTATCTTAAACCCACTTGAAAGACTATTGTTCTCTCAGCAATGATTTTTTAATTTCTTCTTGTTAACTGGTTGCACCTACGCTTCGATCGAGTGTGACCAACCCAAATGACCATAAAATTGCGAAATGCATTCTTCGCCTTGGCTGTGTCAACATCAAAGGAAGAAACTAATTTATTTTGTACTTTTACTTGCATCTTGTTCGTTCATTATAATGAGGGATGATAAACTGGCAGAACAACTGGCTTAACTTCAACTTCACCTTTAATGTAGATGTACAATAAATCCACTTCCACTGTAATTTAAGATTAAAAATGCACTTCAGTTTTATCTTCAATGTATATAAGTCTTCAAGCAATTGAAATTGCTTACAAGAATTTTAACTTCGTTTTTATCTTCGACACAAGTCTTGTCTTCCAAGAAGAATTTAAATCCAGTTGTAATCATTAAAGTCAAAATTACTTCCTGATGGGTGTTAACTTGCTCCGAATCGTTTATAACTTGTAATATTGTCTGTTACACTTTGAAAAAACTTTCATTTATTAAATGACCAATTGTTGTTCACATTTATCTTCTAGCTTTTTCTGTAATCAATTTTGTACTTCAATAAAAAATGAGACATAAATAATTGATTAGCAATTTGTTCCAGGTTACAGGAGTCCAGGAAGAAGTAGTTTCAATAAAATGATGATGATTTTTATGCATCTTTAAATACTATCCAAAAATGCACACCGATTGGCAAGTGGTAAGACATGCAATACATACTGATTATTATCATGTTACTAATAAAATAATAATTTTTGCTTTTATTAATATTATCATTATTATTACAAACTCTACGTGCATTCTGCAATAGAAGTGTTTCCGGTTTGTGATTCACAGCTGTATACACTCTTATGACATTCACACAGATAAACAGTCGATGGACATACAAAGGCTGCATCGAGAATCAAGATAGAAGTCAATGATCTGTTGAAAAAAGTGTGCACGTGTCCACAACTTTCCAGTAGCATTAAACTATTATTTCTTGTATTGAAAGTCATTTTTCTTCATTAAAAAAAATAAGAAGCAAAAAAAAAAAAAAGAAATTTATTACACATGCTGATGTTTATGCTTTGCATTTAGAAAATTCTTTATGTCTTCAGTTCACTCGCTATCAAGCTTGCATTATATTTCCCGTTCTAATGCACTTACTGCACATATGCGTGGTTATTTAGTGCGTAATTTATATAAGAGAAGAAGTACGCTTGGTTCCACCCCAAAGCACTTCGATCCAATGGCGCCAGCTAATTTTTTTATTGTTTATAATAAAATAAATTTTACAACAGGAAGTAGAAGAGTAACTAATGGCATAAGCATTGACGTCTATTGCTTTTAATGAGTGTTTGCTCAAGAAAGAAGAATAAGGACGGACCTTCATTTATTTAAATGATGAAAGCTCGTGGGTGGACTCCAGTCAAGATCCAACGCCTCGATGAACGTCCAATTAAGTTGAAGAATTAATTAAAAACATCTACGCCACTGTGCAACAGGAGCAATCGTTGCAAGAAAGACTTCTAGACTTCAGTTGCGCATCGAACATCCTGAAGATCGGATTAAAAATTATTTTTAAAATTTCGTGAATTACTTTCAAGATTTTTTCTGTCATCAAACAATACTGGCGGAATTTATTTGCCTATGTGACTCAAATATTTGGATCTCAAGTTTGTAAGGATTGATTACCGTTACCGATTTGTACGTGATCGGTGCTAAGACCGTGAATTTTTTGAGCCAGTGACCCATTGAACCCGATAATCTTACAGTAGTTCATGGTCTCTACACTCTCGTTGTAAATTTAAAACACAAAATGTTAAAATGCACGACGTAGAAGTTAAAGCATGGCCCGAATGGGACTGTTCGTGTGTCGTTTATTAAGTGGATCTAGTTAGAAGTCAAGTTAGCCGAGACATTGGCGGTTCCGGGGTGCGATGACCCTGAAGAAGTGTCATCAAATGTTGCAAAGTGAAATAAATTTATGACACCAATTATTCATGACAGTGACCTCATTGGGAAAAATATCACTTGTTCTACTCTAGATTGAGCAAACGCAGTGAAATTTTGTGTGGCGAATAAAAGATGATGATTCTAGAAAAAAAGCAACACAGTGGAGAGTCGTCGCACTCGCGCGTGGAAAACGCGAAAGAGAATTCTACTACAAAGAGGCCACTGGTACGGCAATCCCGGTACTCGCTCGTGCAATGACCTCGGAGTGAGCGGAAGTGAGTTGGCTCTTGAGAGTCGTAGCTCGTTTCGATTAAGAAAACATCTCGGCTGCGCCTAGAGTTGGAATGCACACATAGAGTCAAGAGTTTATCCTAAAACAGCTAGCTAATGTACAGCCAAAAGATCGCGCTGGACTCTTAAGGCAGCTTCTGATGAAACAGACGATGATCCCCACATCAGATCAACATTCAGCATGGATCATTCTTTCAGAGCAGCCCAAAATGATCGTGCATCCACTAGAGTATCCAAGAGTTATCCAAAACTCAATAATAAGCCCACGAGAGCGGAAGTTTATTCACATAACGAGCAGTTGTTTTATGAACGTAACTTGCATACTAACCCAGACCTAGATCCTACAAATTTAACGCCACAGAGACTGAGAGTGACACTAGGTACCTCGAGGAGACAAGAGGAGTTTGCTAATCGTCAGCTTGTTAAGCGTTACAGCAACCCGGAAGGGTTCCGGTCGAGTGCACAAGTTGGGATATCTCGTCGAGAGATACTAGAAAGAAGAAGAGACCCTTCGGGTTATGGAAATTTTACCCAAACTCTTCAACACCCCCAGTATCCGTGGAGACATTCAGAAAATGAATTTCGTAATTATTATCTGGATTCAAGACCTCAGACTCTACCATCTATTGGTAGAAGGTCAAAAGGTTTTGTGGAAAATTATTCCTCAGGGTATCCTGAAACTCGAAGGATCTCCAGACAAGATATTCTAAATAGAAGAACTAGCTTTGAAGCCCCTCGAACGCCTGTCCAGGTCGTGCTACGTAGAAAGAGCAGTAGCTTACTGGAAACTGGACGTGTAATTAATTCAGAGAGAAAGGATGAGACTAGACGAATGGAAGGATCCATCAGACCATCTTTCACATATGTAAAGAATGCTGCAACTTGCAATACCGGAAAAAGGAGAGAGGGATCACTTGATAGAAGAGAAGGCGCTAGGTCTGTCGCGGATTTTCTTACAGTTTCCAATCGACTTCGGGACATCACTCGTTTAGTTCCTCGACCCTCGACATTACCAAAAATTGTGCACACTAGTAAAAATATTAATCATAACGTTGGTGAAGCCGATTGGAGTGGACATAAGTCAAGAGAGTCTGCTAGCAGAGAAGCACCTATCTATGGGAGAATTCGAAGGAGAAAATATTCTTTACCTGTTGTCTCACGTGAATCCATTTTGAGAAAATCTTCGACCAGTCTACAGCATTTTAGAGAACGTGAGGATTTCTTGGAAGAAAAACTAGATGTTAAAAGTTTAAAGAATTTTACTTATAACTCGTCTCCTAACGAAACTAATCAGATCGATATGAGATTAGACTGTAAAAAAATATCTGGAAAAATTTTAAGAAAGTCGTCGTCATCGAAATCATGTTCTTTAACTCAAGAGAGTGCTGACAAGAATAAAAATGTGGCCGGTGGAGATAAAAAAAATCAAATGCAAGAGTTGAAGGCTGTTTCAAGGAGAAGGATTATTAATAATGCTGAAGAAAAAGATTTCGAGAATAAACTTAAGGTTAAATCTTCAATCCAGGATAAATTCAGAAGTCAAAAGGGGCAAGATGCTAATTATGGAACCAACCTAGCTTCGAATACTCAGCAACTTAGTCAAGGAGATGAAAAAAAATCATCACTTCCTAGACGAAGTGCTAATGAAAGTGAGAATCGAGTAAATTGTGGAGTAAAACCAAAAAATTCACACTTCAGTACATCAACATGGCATAATGTTAAATCTGGTAGTGATTCTAAAAATACTATAGAACGAAAAAATAAACCAGGCCAAAGTTTGATACCTTTAAGAAAGACTCATGAATCTACAACTCTGCCACTTTACACAAAAAGTGCTAAGAAAATATCAAGCTTTACAAATTCAAGTATTCCACTTAAAATTGCAACAAAAACTTTAGAAAATCGTCAAAGTGAAACAAGAGTCTCCAAATTATCATCGAAATTTTTAAAAGACAAAACAAACACAGTGAAAACTATTAATGTTCATTCAAAATCACTTTGTGATATTAATCGGACTAAATCGTTATCTCCAGCACCTTCATCATCAATTTTTGGATTCTGTACAGGAAGAAGAAAAGTTCCTAGTGCTCCAAAAAAACAAACTAGTGATGCTAAAGTTGATAATTTGTCTGAGAAAAATATTATCTCAACACCTACAGGAGATATTCAGCTTAAAAAAGTGCGAAAAATAACTATTTACTCTTCTCCGCGTAATTCTTTACAGCACGTTCATTTACATTTAAAAAATTTCTAACATGAAAATATTAGTATTTTAAAAGTCAACAAAAGGTTATTCTATTAAATTCCTGTCTAGTTTTAAAAGTATTTATTTAAAAATAATTTTGTTCATTCTTTCAAATACTTTAGTTGACTTATGAATCCATAACTCATTTTAATGAGTATTTTCATTATTAATGTAAGAAATAATAAGTGATAATAATTTATATAAATGATAAAATAACACGTTTAGTGATAGTAATTGATTACAAAACATATAACTTTCTTCACTGAGTAATTTGTTTGTAAACAAGAAACAGAGTAACTAATCAACGTAATTGTTTTAGGGAGAACTGGTGTGGTTCGACCCGGGAGTCGGCCATGTGCTACCAGGAGAAGTATTGGAATACCATCGAGCAGCCAACGTTCTTTCGGTCCAAGCTGTTATCGCTGGCAAGGTAAAAGAAAGGAATACATTCAAAACAATTCCTAGTGTACATTTATTTATGTTCTATGGAATGATTTCAACCTCCAAAAATTTCGTTATTTAAGACAGATTTTTTCTTCGAAAATTCTTGGTACATTCCTGAACCTATCTTTGATATATGAACAACATAGCCGACCTTGAATAGAAATGAAACCAACGAGTTTAAAGTTTCCCGTGGCCACGTCCCATAACAATCAGTCAATCTTTCCCACCAGTCGCTTTTTGTAGAGCCATTTAAAAATGATTCGGCTGGTAAATAAAAGAATTAAGAGATGATTGATACTCATATACTTATGTTAATATAAAATGCATTTTAAATGCATTTATTTATCTATTCATCTTGTCGAAAATCACGTGTTGTCAGTAGACATAGTTTTAGTTGTCTACTAAGACATTCCAATTCACTTAAAAAAGGAAAAGAGAAACGAGATCCAGATTTGTATGAAACTATAACGGAAAACTAAACAGTATAAGTAGTTAGAACAGAGTTGTAGAAAGTCTAATTCAATTCTAGATTATTGAAATACTTCAAATGCCTCATTATATGCCTCGACACTTCCGCGAAAGTGCTCAGTATTTTGTACTTTAATTATAATCAATTGATTGAAAGACTGATTTATTCATTCGATTTCTGTTGTTCCAACTGTCGGAAGGCTGTTCATTAATAATTCAATATTTTTCTTTTCCTATATTTCATCATGATGAAAACTCTGTTCCACTGCTATCATTTGCCAAGTATATTCATAAAATATTCATTTAATAAATTATAATTATCTTGAGGGAATTTTTATATCAACCAATGAACAAATAGGTCAATAGAATAAAAAATTAATTACTTTCATTAATATAATTATTTATTAATTTGTATTTAAAGCTCATTTGTAATCGAGTCCAACTATTATTAGTCTTGGTAATAAAACAAATTTTTTGCCAACATAATTATGCTATAATGAATGATCGTAAAGAATATTATAAAAATACATTATCTGAAGAATACTAAACTCTTTGTAGCTTATAATAAATCTTCGCAAGACGAAAGATAGTCAATAATTAACTCATTGCCTATTATGAATGAGGGATACAATATACAGTTAATGGTTTTGCACTTTAATTACAGAGTAGTGATTGAAGAGTAATAATTCATTTTTATTGATTCTATTGTTTTAGTCACCAGAACATTATGCCAATAAAAAGTGAACTAAATTATAATCTCAAACAATGAGTTAACCATATCTCTAATAACGCCAATAATGAATAGAGTTTTCAAGGAGAAAGAAAGCCAGTATGATAATTAGGTGATCTCTTATTATAAATGACGAAGCAAAAGGCTCTGTAGTACTTTCCATTTTTAATTTTAATTACAGTCTGATATACAGATTAAAAATAATTAATTCACTTTTATTGATTTCTATTGTACACTTTGATGATGAAAATTGAACAAAAAAAGTGAATTTCTTGGACTAGTTAAATGGAGTTACGTAGTTAATTTTATAATTGACAATAAACAGTAATAATAATCAGTTATTTTTTCATTAAGAACAAAGAAAAAGCAACTTTTTAATTGTTCTTTTCTTGTAATATAATTAATACAATCTACAATATTAATACTTTCTATTTTGAATATGCTGCAATGATTGATAGATAAGTTAATAATTTTATCTGACTTAGTTGCTCTTAAAAATTAATCTGAATTCTTTAACCTACTTGTGCTTTACTATAAGCATAAATAATTTTATAATTAATGTAATAATTAATTGACGATAAGGAATAAAATTCTTTATTTAATTGTATATTAAATGAATAGTTATATGAAAAAAATAAAATTGTAAATTTATTACATTATATTCATAATTAAAAATTACAATAATATTTTTCTCAAGGAGGAAGAGAGTTGGCGTTTGGATGATGATTCTCTATAAATGACAATGCACATCGGCGTGAAATAATATAACAAATATGTCATAGATAAAAATAATTTTTCTATTGCATAATTGGATACTGAACATAAAATACAAAGTATTAATTTACATTGATTCTTTATTGTTATATCCAAGAATATATTGGAAAATTTTTTAGCTAAATGTTTTATTATTATTGCTGTCATTTATGTGTAAAAGATAAAGATAAAAAAAAATATCGTGGTGAAATAATGGCAAGAAAAAAAGTTCTACACGTCAGTAACTACGCCTATGTGTCCATCATTGCAAAGTCAGGTAGGCTGGTATGGTGCATCCGGTTAGGTTTCACGAGAGCGACTCTCAAGTAATTCTGTTCACTTGTGAATTTACAAGCACCGTTAATTTTTTTTTATATTTTTTATATCAAGTTCATATCATGGGTACATATATATCCAGGGACAGTATTGTACATTCGAGTATTCTCAGGAAAAAAAATAAATACTTTCATGAAGAATAATTATTGTAATATAAGAAAGAAAATATGACAGCCGGTGCATGATTGAGATTGATTACACTTTAAATCACGCAATATAAAAGTACATGTCATCCTTTACACTTTTTTTTTTTGCACTGTTATGAACTTTTACTAATCCTCCATGATCAATATAAGATCGTTAAATTTTATTAAACATTTATTATGATGATTAATATCATAAATAAAAATTATTACATCATCAAATTAATCAAGAATTATTTTCTGCTGACTTTTTATCCTTGTTCTTGACCTTTACAAGTATCTAATATAATTAGTATGTAGAATCTGAAACCTTAAAACTTGTAAAGTGATTCAAGATTTATTTTAGAAGGCAAAACACGTTGATAAAGTCTATTTATATGTTTACCTTCATTACAAATATTTAAATTAGCCAAACAAAATATCTGAAACATTGGATTTTAGCCCAAAGAATTTTTTCCAAAGAAAAATCTAATGAATACAACAAAGCTCTCTTTAAAACTCTTTTAATTTTTCCCATGATTCCAAGTTTTTTTTTTTTATTCCAGCCACAAACGTTCACACTCACAAACCTAAGTGGAGTTCGTCCCAGACAGGATCTTGGACAAAATGGAGTGGAAGACATGATTCAATTAAAGTAATTATTTAGATTGTTGCCAATAATATTTACACTTAATGATCAAAATAAAAGATAAATATTAAATGTAAAATATATATCATTTCAGTGATTTAAATGAGGCGTCCTTACTTTGGAATCTAAAGATACGCTATGACAAAGAACTTATCTACGTAAGTTATTGAATTGACTTCTTGATATGGAAATAATTTTTTTATTCGTCAACCGGTTTTGATTATTTAAATTGCAGACCTACACGGGTAGCATCCTGGTTGCAGTGAATCCCTATAAAATGTTTGACATTTATGGTTTAGACCAAGTTAAATTATATGAGGGAAGAATTCTTGGAACATTACCACCGTGAGTTTCAATAAAACAAACATTAGACTTTTCATAACTATTTAAAGTTTACAACAATCTCTGCTATTATACTTACTTGTGATAACTTGAGAATGATAATAATAATCAAATTCTATCATTCCTTCTGATAGACACTTGTTCGCTGTGGGTTCATCAGCTTACAGCCAAGTTTCTGCAGCCAATAATTCTAGCGCCAATCAAGTCGTTGTGATTTCCGGCGAATCTGGATCAGGAAAGACGGAATCAACGAAGCTAGTGATGCAATATTTAGCTGCAGTAAACCGTGCTCCCAGTAATCTTGTTACTGAACAAATTTTGGAAGCTGCTCCACTTCTAGAAAGCTTTGGAAATGCCAAAACTCCACGGAATGACAACAGTAGTCGATTTGGAAAATATTTGGAAGTACATTTCCGAGAGTGAGTTAATCTTCATTATAAATTTATTATTAAAACACAACAATAACATTAAATGTCATCATTATGTTTTGATAATTTGAAAAAAGTTGATGCCTACTCTTGGCCAATGCGAGTGATTGCTCGCATTGCTCAACGGAGACCACGAGAAGGTGGTAGGCGTCCTCCGTCGGGAGGGGAATGGGGAAGGAAGATAAGGATAGGATTGGGAAGGGTTAGATGGATTATACTTACCTGGGTTCATGTAGAGGCTTCGGACGAAGCCTCTACATGCCGTTGATCCAGTTCAGCTCCCGGCGGAGTTGGCGGGCCATCCTAAGTTGTCGGCGAGCTGCCCTGCGTCGTTGTCTCAGGATTCTCCTTCGAAGTTCGTTGGCCGCCTTCACCAAATTAGCACAAAATATTCACGATGTGAACAAGTTGAAGTATCACGAGGATATACAGTAATTTCGAGGTCTTAGCGCTTAGTTATTCCATTAAGGACCTCCTTCATCCCTTCTCAACCTTTATTCTGTTTGATCTTATTGGTTATCATCCACCCCCAAAAATTTTTGCACTTGGTCAAAAATTTGTCTACCTGTCACGAATAGACTAAAACTGGGAAATTCCCACAACTGGGAAAATTTCTAGAGCCTAATTTTACTTTAGAAAAACTAAAAGTTTAAAAACATATAAACAATACGGAGCAATAAAACATCCCTACGAAATTGTGACATGCAATAAAACAAATCGTCACGTTCAGCGAATTTCGAAAAAGGATCAAGCGGCCAGGTAGATGAACGATAGGGGCCAACAATAAAAAGGTTGAAATAAGTACATTTTGTAAAGGATATTGAACTATTTCAAAACAATTTTCTTATGTTTTTCGTTTAAGAACTTGGATTTAAATTTTAACATTTAGTTTGTATTTTATGTTTACTTAAATTCTTGTTTCTTTAATTGCAAAAAATTTTTTCACAGTGGAGTAATTGTTGGTGGCCGAGTAACGCAATATTTGCTGGAAAAAAGCAGAATAGTGACTCAAGCACAGGATGAAAGAAATTACCACGTCTTTTATGAACTTCTAGCAGGCCTAGATCAACAGTTAAGAGATAAATATGGGCTTTTAACTCCGGATAAATATTTTTATCTCAATCAAGGTGGAAGCTGTGAAATTGATGGTAGAAATGATACTCAAGGATTTAAAGCTCTTTTATCGGCAATGCAAGTTCTTGGATTTACATCTGAAGAACAGGACACTATTTTTAGGATTTTAGCGAGTGTTTTACACCTCGGTAATGTATACTTTCATAGAAAACCAATGAGACATGGTCAGGAAGGGGTTGAAGTTGGTTCAGATGCTGAGATACGTTGGGCTGCGCATCTTCTCCAAATAAATGCTGATGGAATTATTCGTGCACTCACCACAAAAACTACAGTATGGTTAATCTTACTTTAAATATTAAAAGCTAGAAATAATTTCATAGATTAATTAATTTGTTGTTTTTTTTTATTTAGGAAGCAAGAAATGAAAGAGTTTTTACAGCTTTAAATATCGATCAAGCATTAGATGCTAGAGATGCATTTGCTAAGGCACTTTATAGTTCCCTCTTTTCTTGGTTGGTAGCACGAGTGAATCATATCGTCTATAAAGGAACCAAACAAACATCTGCGATATCAATACTTGATATATTTGGCTTTGAGAATTTTACTGAAAATAGCTTTGAACAGCTGTGCATTAATTATGCTAATGAGAACCTTCATTTTTATTTCAATAAGCATATTTTTAAGTTGGAGCAACAAGAATACGCTAAAGAAAAAATCGATTGGACTACGATCAATTATACTGTAAGTTATATTTATTTTTATTTGCCACATAGATTTATTAATAAAAAATATAAAATTAACTATTGTCATCAAGAATATAATTTACACATAATTTTATAAAATTTTAATCGAATGATTGATCATTATGACAGGATAATTTGCCAGTAATCCATTTAATTGCAAAGAAGCCAGTGGGAATTCTTCATCTATTAGATGATGAAAGTAATTTTCCAAAAGCGACTGATCTTTCATTCCTCGAAAAATGCCATTACAACCATGCGTTGAGTGAACTTTACTCTCGACCGCGAATGAATTCCGCAGAGTTCGCAATCAAACATTACGCAGGACAAGTGTGGTATAATGTCGAAGGCTTTCTAGACAAGAACAGAGATACTTTACGACCCGATGTCGTTGAGTTGCTTATCAGCAGCAAGATTCAAATGGTCAGCAAGATGTTTCAGCATGTCAGATCAGCACATGAAGCAAACAAAACTGTGAATAAACCCAACGGACGATTTGTTACAATGAAACCGCGGACTCCAACTGTTTCTGCAAGGTTCCATGATAGTCTCCAGCAATTGCTTGAATCCATGTCGCAGTGTAATCCTTGGTTTGTGCGTTGTATTAAGCCAAATAATGACAAATCATCAATGAAGTTTGACATGCCTTGTGTCTTGGAGCAACTTCGATATACTGGAATGCTGGAGACCATACGCATTAGAAAGACTGGTTATCCAGTTCGACTCCTCTTCAGTCACTTTGTAGATCGGTATCGATACTTGATACCTACACGTTTACCTCGCGGTGCACCGAATAAGGAACTCTGTCGCATAATCTTAGACAAAGCTGCCCCTGCCGATGCTCATGATCAATATCAATTAGGTTTGACGAGAGTTTTCTTGAGAGAATCCCTGGAACGAAACCTAGAATACAACAGGGCGTTGATTCTTGAACGAGCAGCAATTACTGTGCAACGGTATGTTAATTTTATTATAGTTATTACCTAGAAAAAACTAGATACAAAAACCCAGATAATAAAATGAGAAATGAAACTAAGAGAAAAGGATACATAAAGTTTTTAGTCAGGAAACTGAATATTGACGAATCATTTTAATTGTTTTTAAAATAAAATTATATTATTTATCTTGGAAATAAAAGATTTAAAAAGATAATAAGACTTGATACCAATAATTCATCTTACTAGAGTAAAACTTCAGATGAAAAAATATAAAAATATCTTTCTTACAATATTATAAAATTTTTGCATCATTTTCACAATATTTTATGACTATAATCTTTTCATTTTAGGTATACGAGAGGTTTTCTTACAAGAAGGAGGTTTTTAAATATTTCTCGAGCTACTGTTCTTCTGCAAGCAGTTTATCGAGGATATCGAGAGAGGAAAAAATTCCATGCTTTGAAAAAAGGTGTAATAATGGCGCAGAAATTGTATCGTGGTAAAAAGCAAAGAGAGAACTTTAAAGAACTCAAAGAAGAGATGGCTAAAAGAGCTGAGATTGAAAGAGCCAGTAGAGAAAGAGCTAAAGCTAAGCAGCAAAGAGAAGAACAGGAAAGAACTTCACGAGCTGTTGCTGGTGTCAATCATCTAGAAATTCCTGCAGAATTGGCTTTTATTTATAGTAAACTTGATGGTAAATTTTCTTTCAATTCTTATCCTTTAACATTGCATGGAACTTCATTTGCTTGAAATGTGAAATTTTCTTCTTAAAATATTATTAGTAATAAATAAGGTTTTTATTAATAAATTAACCGAAACTAATTGCTTAATAAGTATGTTAATTTTTTTGCAGATTGGCAACCTGTACATTCAGAAAGAAATCTTCTTAAAGTTGTTGGTCAGGTTATTCCGCTGCCAATCACATATTCTCTACCTGCGGACATTGACCAGCATCAATTTTCAAAGTTTACAAACATTTACTTTAAAAGCCATATTTTCGGAATGAAAAGAGAGCCTATAAAAACTCCATTCCTGGCAAAAGCTCGAGATCAGGATTATACGGACTCTTTGATGATATTTAAAATGATTTTGCGATTCATGAACGAAAATAATTTAAGTGGAAAAAGAGAACAGGCTTTAGGAGATTATATTGTAAATAAAGGAATCGTTAATGAAAAGCTGAGGGATGAAATTTTATGCCAACTTGCTAATCAAACTTGGAAAAATGAAAACGATGCAAATAATGAAAGAGGCTGGTTACTTTTAGCCAACTGTTTATCAGCCTTCCAGCCTAGTCCAGTGCTTTTCAAATATTTTTTAAAGTAAGAAATAATCCAAGTTATTTTTATAATAAAGTATTAACAGTTATTTTTATAAATGTTTGTTTGTTTAGATATGTTTCTGATTACGCTTATGATGGTTACAAATCATATTGTCAACGAAAACTGCTTCAAGGCGAAAGAACCGTGCTAAGAATTATGAACAACAATCAATTAACAGCCCATCATGTGCCAAGAAACTATCCTCCATGTGTTCTTGAGTGGAGAGCAAATAGAAATCGTGTTAATATGGCTCTAACTGTTGGATTTTATGATGGTAATTATTTATATTTACTTTTTAAACATTATATATGATCAAACACGCACATAAACACTTACTCTTTAGCTATAAGAAAATAGCTATTATCAATATTTTTCAACAATATATTAGAAGCTTTATTTATCATTATTTTTCTACAAAAATCTCTAAATCTATCAGAAATGTTATGTATTGTATTTTTACTATTTAAAGGTGAAACAACAACTTGTGCAATCGATTCCTGGACAACTTGTGAAGAATTAGCTAATTTAGCTGTTCAGAATCATGGCGTTGATAATTTCGGCTGGACAATTACTCTCTGGAATCAATTAGGTGGACCAGATGCTATAGTAACTGAAACAAATGGTTTTGATT
The DNA here is from genome assembly GCF_013357705.1 of Chelonus insularis. NCBI lineage: Eukaryota > Metazoa > Arthropoda > Insecta > Hymenoptera > Braconidae > Chelonus > Chelonus insularis. The sequence continues at coordinate 221,707 of NW_023276404.1, forward strand.
ACGTTCTTGATTTAATATCTGAGATGGAGCTCGCACCGGCGTTTCCTGCAGCCAAGCACATGTTCCTGGAACAGCGAAAGAACAGCTTCCCGCCAATTAAGAAGAGAGAGGTAAGATTGTATAAAAGGAAAGACACGTATATCTGGTGAGAGTTTGTAAATCAGTATTTGTTAAATCAGTATATTGTTATATAGTCGGCGAAAATGAGAATGCGAGCGTGAGAATCTTCCGTCATAACGTTTGATTCTTTCAGCACACTCAAGTCATTCGAGAACTGGAGCAAGACATGGATATACCAGTGCCTGTATTGAAGACCTTCCAACCATTGGAGAGAAAACCTGTGTCGAAGGTGGTAGATAAACCTGTTGAGCCGGAAATACAGTCACCAAGGAGACCAGCAGTACCTCCACCTCAGCCACCCGTTGTAAAATCACCTGTTAGTATTTTTTACATATTTAATCTTGTTTATCAACATTTAAAATATCAATAGGCTAAAAATTAGCCAATCAACTTGGAACATTTACAACAAATCTGAAGTCTGCTTTCTAAAATGATATCAATATTTGTTCGATTTAAATGATTTCATTTATACCAAATAGTTGTTATGCCTTTAAGAGGCTTTTCCACGGTGGTAAGCGCTACTTTGATAGAGATTTTCAGATAATTGTTTATTAATAATATAACCATGTTAGAGATAAGATTAAAAATGTATTACAATTTCTTTCATTAATAGTACAAATTTTTATTAATCTATTTATTTCTCATGCTAATTACAGACAAGAAAGCAGTCACATGAACCAGTTTTAGAGTCTTCTGGAGAAATAGGTCTATCGCGACAATCGGCCTTGAACGATCGTTACTTCGAGAAAGAGAAACAGCGGAGTAGAAGTCTAGACAATCTCCTACAATCTGAAATTGTTACTTCCCCAAGTAAACTGACGACATTAGGCCTTTCTTCATCAAAACTGAACGAACGATACCACAGTCTAGAAAGGATCGGCGAAGTATCTGCCGTCACAAATGCGGAGTACATGAGTAGATCTGAAGTGTCTCAAGAAAGAAAATACAGCAGGATCGGCAGAAGTACGGAACCAAACATCGTTGAAGAAGAAGATTTGACTATAGACTTTGAATATCCGGATATACAATCTGTAAGCCAAACTGGAAGGTCTGAGGATGATAAAAGCAGTTACATGAGATCTCAAACGCGATTTATCAAGTCTCAGTATCCAGGTAAACGAGCACTGCCTGGTAGTCAGTCTAGTCGAGCTTATATTGAAAAAAGTGAATATGGAGTCAAGTCTTCGGCAATGTCTGATACCAGTGAAGCTCCTTCTCTTGCTTCTCATGTCAGAAGAGTACGAGTTCCAAGTCAAGCTTCAGATGTAGATCAATTTTTGGACGAACTTTTTATGCCAGTGCTTGATGGAAATCTTGACGAGCTTTCTGATGCTAGAAGTCTTGCTGCCAGTATAAAAGGAACATTGACAGATGATTCCAAAGCTTCTGCGAAAACTCTAGATGATTTTTTGGATGGAATTACGGATGATTTAGTGTTGAAAGAACTCTCTGGTGCTGATTTAATATCTAAAATTAAGGGAGGAGGCAACATGGATATTCCAAATCAGAATACAGCTTTCAATTTTAGTCCTTTGTCACCTGGAATGATGTCGCCACCAATGATGATGCCAATGTTCTCTCCTTCTCAACAAATGCCTACTGGACAGAGTCAAAATCTCAATATGAATTCTGGCTTCCTTCCGATTCCAATTTATAATATGCAGGGACTTAATTTACCACAATTTCCGAATTCACCACCAAATCAAAATGCAGATATGGTTGCTTATCAGCAAAATCTACAAAGAGCTTTTCTTCAGAGTGCCATGGCACAGAATCTGCAAATTCAACAGCAACTTTTGGCTCAAAATCAAGCATTCCAACAACTGTTAGTGCAAAATGGCGTACAGCAACCGTTGTCATTTGTTGAGACTGAGCAAACACGTGCCATGACTTCGAGTTCTCCCAATGGCCAACGACTTGAAACGGTGACTGTTAAAGCTCAAGTACATCGATCACAAAGTCCACCTAAGAAAGGTCTAGACCTCGGTAGGAAAACGAGTGTTGAATATTCAGCAAGGAAGGTGAGCGTTGAGAGAAAGGTCTCTGCAACACCAGAGTTAAAGAGAACGAGTTCAGGACGAGGAAACGTACAAAGTAATTTTACGAATGTATTGAGTGAGTTGAAAAACAGGAAAAGTAGCACAGAATGTAGTCCAGGCATTAGCAAAGGTGTTCCACCGCCACCACCTATGCCTCCACCATTACATGCACATGATCCTTCGGAGTCTAGGCCATTTTTGGACCCCTACGGACGTGCTAAAACCGTTCGGATTGGTAAATGGCGCTGGCCACCGCCCAGTGACTCTAATGAGACCCAAAACCAAGACACTTTCAGTGACTTTAAAATGAGACAACATCAGCAGCAACGTAAGATTACTCCTCACTATCAAGAGTATAACAACACGAATGGAAATGTGAACGGTGAAGGTTCTGTTGATTGGGAAGAGTTTGAAATTGAAAATGTAGTGACTGAAGCTAAAATTGAAAACCATACGACAATTCAAACAAATATTATAACAAAAAAGCATGAACATGAAAATGGATACAAAGAAGAGGGAGAAAAGAAGAAAAAGAAGTCTAAGTAAGTTAATTATTTATTATAAATCTCAAGTGCGTGTAATGCTTTAATTACATAAGGGTGTGATGCGTTTGGAATTTTTAATTCATTAGAAAGCAATAAGTTCCTATTTTTCCCATAAAATGTAGGTAAGGAATTTTTTCTGAATAAATAATTTGTCTTATTGCGTGAATTACTAAAAAATTAGAGACGAGAAATGAATAAATAATTGTGTTTTTTATGATAACTTATTTATAATGGATTTACAATCAAAATTTTATATTTTCACTTTTAGATGTGATTGAAAAAAATTATTCTTTAATTAAACAATAATTTCTGTTATTTCTGAGAATATTAAATACATATCTCACATCCTAGAAAGTTATTTCATCTCCTATGGGGATCATTACATCCTCTCTTAAAGATCTGAGATGTAGTCAATTAATAATTGATTTATAATTGCTATGTCCTAGGGCTGGATATGAAGTTGGAGCTCAACGACCATCTCCTGGCAGCATAGGTAAATTAAAACTCAGCTCAGAGATGCGGCAACGATTGGAGAAAGTTACAGCAAACCACAGCGTTCGTTCATCAAAGCCGAGTGAAAAACCTGCGTTACCTCGAGAAGATGTAAAGGTCAATCGACTTGAGGACAATCGAAAACTTCTTCTACAACAGCAGTTAGGTAATATCTTATTCATTCTTTACCTTTAAGGTCTATGAAACCTATGAGATAAATTAACTGCTTGTTGATTAGCTTTTTCTAACTCATCTTAACACAATGACATTTTTCATTTAAGGCGGAAGATGGGATGATTATGCATCAACGGCAGATGATGCCCAGAGTGTGACTTCAAAAGGTACTACGGAGATGTTGACACAAGTTCATGTTGTGAGAACTCAAATTGAAAGAATGGAGAGTCGACCTGTTCCTCCTCCACCACCAATTACACCTCCCCAACCTCCGAGTCCTCGAACTGCTAGTGTTTACAGCAATAGGTATGTGCATATGTTGTTTTTAATAAAAATCAGAAGAAATAAGAATAATAATTTATGTCTAAGATAAAGAGGATAAGTTGAATTACTGTGATTAGTGATAATGCCCTTGGCATAAATGTGTCGTAGTTACTATATAAACAAAATAAAAAACAAAAGTCCTGTTATAGGTCATTTTATTTTTATTTAAACAAACAAACTAAAATCTAAGATTTTATACTCAAATAATTAAAACAAAAGAATACCGATAAAATTCACTACTAATGAGGTAATATTTTTTTTGCTTTACAGTCAATCGGGCGTACCACAGCCACGTTCTCCACCAGCTCCAGTGGAACCAAAAACTCGTGATAATTTCCGTACATCACCTGACTCTGATACCCATGATCACTTCTCTAAAAATCAAAATATGTTTAGTCAAAGTCGTGATATATTTGCATCTCAGCAACACCTGAGAGATGATCACAGAGAAAAATCTAAAGATTATTATGGTAAAGATAGCATAGACATGGCTAGCACAACTAGGGGCGATAGAAGCTCTGATTTTGATTCTCGACGAGATCTTAACTCTGATATATTCGACCCTAAGTATTCTCGAGATATATTTGAGAACTCTAAAAGAGATTCATTTGGTATGATGAGAGATTTATCGCCTAAATCTCGAGACAGTTTTGGTCTACCTTCGACACGAGAGTTTGGAGTTGTTCCTAATACGAGAGAATCTTTTGTGGTGGCAAGACAAAGCTACAAGAAGTTAGATCACGATATAGATAGAAGATCAAGTATAGCTTCGACTCATCAGACAGATAAAATGGAGAGAATTGAAATAGAAGAATGGCCAGAATTTCTTAAACCAGTTTTGCCGCCTCCGGAGAAGCCAGAGATCGAGAAGGCCCAAGAAATCGTCGATACCAAGCTTCATCCACCAACCTCCAACACACACTTTACTTACAATAGAGTTTCTTGGACACTGAGAGTAAAAAAAGAAGTATTTGCACCCAATGAAACTCTTTCAAGTCCTCTAGCTTTGCATTTAGTTTTCTGCCAAGTTGCGTATGATGTTCTTGCAACCTCGAGCATCAGGATCACCAAGGAAGAACGACAGAATATGCTTAAATTGCTTGATAACTATGGAATTACTTTAGATAATCTCCAAAGTACTCAACATAAAATTACTATGAAGAAAAACGTTGTGGATATGGCTAAACAATGGCCTTTGTATTTCGCTAGAATATTCCCTGTTTCTGTAAGTATATTTTTTTTATCCATTTTTTTATTGAATCGTAAAGTAAAAATGATGAAACAATTGCCTTTTTAAATTATTTTTTAATAATAATTAAACGATTGTATCATACAGTGATATTATCAAAATTATTTTTACTCAGAAGATTATCTGCTGTTTTAAAATTAATGTTGGATTCTTTCACCCAGGTTGGACCCCAACATCCTGACGCTCAACACGTAGCAGTATCCCATCACGGGTTGAGGCTAATTAAAAGAACGTCATCAGGCGAATTAGTAATTTTAGAGACTCTTCCATTAGAGGACATTGTCTCAGTAAATTCCACACGAGCAGGTGTTTGCACTTTGACGATTGCTTCAGGTGTTCGGCTTCCTCTTCATACAACACGTGCTCCTCAGCTTGCAGAAATGATCAGCAATTACATTCGTGTGGTAAGCACAAAATTTTTATAAACGCAATTATTTTGCAAATTACTTGATGTGTTGCCAGAAACGTGTATTATAAATCAATTGAAATAACATTTCTCAATATTTCGTTATTTCACAGCATACGTAATGTTTACCAATGAATAGACATACACTCTTAGATAGTGCGTTCAAATGAGTCCAATAAACTGTTACACAACCATGTATTATTGCGTGAAAGACTTCATGAGAGACGCATGTCACTTAGAAGGTAGATATGTGTCGCGTAAAATGTTAGTACAAACGAGTGACTTCTGTTAGGTGGAAAATTAACACTGCGTGCCTTCGTGGACATTATTTAGGTGCGGCCGACCTCAAGATGCCTTCTTACGATCGAGAGAAGACATTCTCGTATAATTTTGCATCGTAATAATAAATTTTAATGAAGACATGATATTATAAAGCATTCAAATTTCTTTTATATTTTATTCTGCTACTCTTTCACTTCCGGCATCTTATCGTTTTTACTTATTATTATTATTATCACCATTTTTTCACTTACTTTCAAGGTAAATACTACTCCGTTCATCAAACAAATCTCTAAATGGTGCAAAATAGGTTTTTATGCCATTGATGATTTTCGTTGTTCTCAGAGAAGTCTTGTAAAAATTTTACAAATCATTTCCGATGGTATTTGATTGCTTCACTGTAAATAATATGATGATTGATGCAATATAATTGGTTATTAGTATTATTCTCGGGCCGATCATGTAACACATATGAGTTAAGTGTCAATCGTCAGTGACGAAACCCTTCCGGCTTCTGATAATATACAAGAGAAGGGCGTTGGCGATCGTTCATCCATGAAAGTTCCACTAGTTTGGTGGTCTATTGCAATCCTGCTAACGATAACGGTGGATAGAATCGCTCGTGCGTACCTAAAAAATGATGGTAATCAACCCTGAAGTGCCACTGAATTATCAACCCTCTTCTCAAACATTACAGTACTTGCAAAATGTAGAGAGACAAAATTCTAGAAATAAACGGATAAATGAATGAACAAATAGCCCACCTATCTCGTCAACAGCCCGTGACCAATAGCCAGGTTGGGGCCAAAGCAACGGATACTTTGTATTGCTTCTGCCGATTCATTTAACCGTTACTTTAGTTCCCATCGAGATGTTCCAAGACCTCCCGACCTCGTTAGCCAAAAGAACGCCCGAAAATCATGCTAATTCACATCTCACGCTCATCTTTTCATCATGACACACCTGTACTTAGATGATGTGTGAAGAGAAATCGACAAGAATGAGGCGATTAGACATCATAATAAGCGAATAGAAGGCTTCTACATGGTTTTTATCTAGGACTTGTGTGTGTTCGACTGAGCTGAGTGGCAATGACTCGAGGAAAAGGAAGAAAGAAGTATCGTAGTTATGATGAAGAGGCTCAGTGAAGAGGGAAAAAGGAAAATAAGTAGCCAGCATATATGACCACTCACTGGAAAGCCAATTTACACCCGGAGTTACCTTGACTTCTTACATGTCCCGATTATAGATCACACTGGATCTCCCAACACATCTCTACTCTATCATTGATCAAATAAACAGATTAGCAGGAGAAAAATTCTTATCGTGTAACACATGCTTGGCATTTTTATTGAATAGCTTCCTATGTTTGTAGAAAAGTTAATTAGCACTCTTTCTACATTAAAATATCTTTTATTTGTTAATAAATTTTTCCAAATTAAAAGTTTCTCATTTTTAATTTTTTATTTAATGAATACTGTGAGCAAATTGATGAAAAGTACTTATAGTCATCAGGGCGTAATTAAACTCATTAAAACATGCTGATGAGAATAGTTATTTTAATTATTGCTTTAAACTTATTCTGTTGTAGATTATAAGAATTAAAACATAGAATAAATCTACTAAGACTTCTTCTTCCTCGTCTTCTGAACTTAGATGACAACGATTTAATGCATTTATGTTTACATTAATGTTCACATATCTTGAGAAATCGTGGAAGAATCCTATCTATCTGCCTGGTTTCATTTTGAATATACACTTAACATACTCCGATTTATCATAGATCGTTTTATAGGATAGAGAGCCAATCTTTCCGGTTTCTCCCGTTAACATGAAAAATCTTTCACTTCAATTACTGTCAAATGATAAGGAGTCTTAGGTCACTTGGGTTAAATGAAAATGACAAATGATAACTCTTCAATTAATTTTTTTTCCTCATTCTCTATACTCACTTCAGAATCTATTGAATATATTGAATAATTCTCTTGTTCTTCACTATGATTCCAAGTTCAAAAAACTCTTGTTTACCTGCTATATAACACCTCAGTCTTACGGTAATGCGTGTACAAATGAATGGGGAACGCGCAAACCGGAAAACACATTTGAATTGTTAATGAGCATCTACTATCATTCCTCTCCCAGTTGGCCCAAATTTTTTTTCCATTTATTTCCCCTAAATCTCTTTCTCACATAATAAAGTATTTAATTTTTTTTATTTACACATTTTTTTATTTTTTAAAAATGAAACATCTTTATTTTTATTATCATTTCACTGATGCCGAGAATTGAATGGACAAATAAACTACTTATGATTTAATATCGGATTTAGAGATGAAACTTGATCTTAAGACTCAAATCTATTGAGGAGAATATCACGTGCCGCGATTTATATGAGAAAAAAGGCAATTGTACACGTAGAATAAAGTGAAAAAAAAGCAATACTAGAATGCAAGGCCTTCAGGTATTCGATGCATGCTCAGCGAGAGTTTTCTAAGATCGATCAAGGCAGATCGACCGGTCTTACTGGTATGCGCACGATTCACTCACAAACATTTTATATAAACTTTTATATGAATTTAAGTCTACTTGAATTTTTTATTATTCTAGTGACAGTCAAGTACGTAATGTGGTTTGAAAATTATATAATAAAAATTAACTTGGATTTTTTCCGCGTGTGTGGAATGAATGAAAATGAGAAAGAAAATAATAGATTCCATTCTCTTTCACTTCAACAGTTAATAGTATTGTAGGCATACGGAAAATACCGCAGGTTAATTTTTTATTACATAATTTCTTTTTTTTTTTTTTTTGTTGTAAAAAAAATTGATTGAAATGAGTACATGACAATTCGAATGGAATTTTTTTTAATTGGAAAACGGAAAGAATAGTTATTACTAAATTATTAATGGGAATTTCGAAATACAATCATTTTATTGATTATTTCTATTTTAAAAAGAATTTTTTAAGTGAAATTAACGGAGAATTTGAAATATTTTTATTCATTCTTATTTTTATTATTATTTTCTTTTATTATAATAACCGTTAAATAGAAGTAATAATGAAATAATTAATTAAATTCATTGGGAGTTCGCACTTTCATTAATTAACATAATTGGATTTAAATGCAATTCAATGAATTGTTAACTATTTATTGAACTTTTCTTGGCAATTTTTCTTTTAGAAAAAAAAATAACAAACAGTTATTTTTGAATAATTCATAAAAGTGTTTCAAATGTTAATTTTATAAATTTTATGTAAAAAAAGGATTTAAAATTTAAACAGAAAAAAAATAGAAATAAATGTACGAAAATACTATTATTATCTAATTCTGTGAGAAAATAATTCATTATTCAAAACAATTACAAAAAAATGTGGTAAAATATTTTAGCAGTTGGAACAATGCATTGTAAATGTCCACAAGAGACAAACAGAATTTCATTTTTACACATCGTAAGCACGCACCTGCCGTGAACCGGAAGTGGACGGTTGACGTAAATGTAATAGTTCAAAAGGGTAACCCAAAATGCTCCAAGAGACAAATAAAACCTTGGACCTCAACTACAATGTTAATCTATTTTTACAAAGTGATTTAATACAAACTATATTTTTATTCCATCATCATCAACAACATTATATATAATCCTACAAAGTCGAAAGGAGTTTCGAGATCAAGGCCGATTTTCCTCGATTACAATAAAAATCTCTCGTGTTTTTTTTCCCACGTCTTCAACTCACAGACGACCTCTTGACTATTTTTCATTTTTATTTCTCATATTAGAGCCTATCTCTCTCTATAAGAGACAGTCGATGAAATCATTGGCTTGGTGATTTAGAAATTACTGCGCAAGAGAATGCCGCGGGATAGTCGTTACGTATTGACGCGAGAACGCGCAAAGCAAAGAAGAAAGATGGAGATTTGAATGCAGGAACTATCCATCAGATATATCGCAAGACGCAATATCAGACTTTACTCTTTTAATCCGGAAGTTGGAAAAAATAGCCAATAATTACACGACTTTCTATTAGTGTACAGTGAATAACTCTATTTAAAATGACATATTTTGCTGCTTGGATTGCCGTTTATCTTGAACTTAATCAATAAAGAAAAATGAAATGAACATTTCTGATTTTCTCTTACTGATAATCTTTATCATATTAAAAGTTTTTATTTACTACCAATAAACAAATGTTACTGAAGTTTATTAATTATTCTGGAGTCAAGAGTTGGCTAAAAAATTTTACTCTGGATTCTGCTAAATAACTCCAACACCTGAATATCTAGCAAAACATTGATAATCAGATTAGAAACTGATATTCTATCAAGGTTGCTATGATAGAAACCATGCTGACTTAATTTATGCTGCTCAGTAGATCTGATGAAATGTTGGAGTAATGAAGCATCTTCTTGATCCAATGAAGGTTTATCTGATATTAAATAAGTTATTTTCTAGTTTTATTACATATGCAGTTCTTATTATCCAATGCATTAATTCAAGTTAACGCTCATAATTATATTCTATTAAGAATAAAGAGATAATGATAGTTAATAATTTTGAACGTTATTACCAGCTTACTTTAAACATAATTAGAGTTATTTAAAAATTATTTATTATCCAAGACATAATCTACTTATCTCAATATTTATTTTAACTTTATGCATTGATAGTTGATAATAATTCAAAAAAATTTTGCAACTTATTTATTTATTTGCTAATACTATTTTATTGCTGTAACTTCACTAAATTTTTATCATTATTCGGTATAATGAATGCGCATATAAATGGTGTTATTAAATTATTTAAGATTACTTCCAAATCAAAAGTTACATAAAGAGTTTGAAGTTTATTTTGGTCCACCAAAAATCTCAATGCAAACCTGTATAATTAAAAATATAATTTTTTTTAATGCAGTCTGATCCACTTGATAGTTACATAAAAAGCAATAAAAACTGTGGCAAAAAAAGGTTACAAACATGAATTCGAGAAATTAGAAAGAGCTTTTTTTCTCCAAACACCTGCAGTGGAATTCAACCCTAGCTTCCTGTTACGATTTCTACTTGATGTCGATCAGTACAAGATGATGATAGTGATATGGAGCTGATGATGATAATAATTTCCACGATAATGATGAGGTCTAACATTGTTTTTGAAAAACAAAACAGGCGTGGTTTTTATCGTGAGATCTTTTTGATTCTTTTCCACACAAGTTCTTATGAACGTATGATCTCGTCAATTTACTAACTTTCACGAGATTTATTTGAATTCCTCTAATACCTTATGAGCACAAGAATTCACATGAAAATCATATTCAATAAGTGCTTAAATTGTTTAGAAAATAGAAGCAGGTATGAATCAGAATGAAGGAGAAGAATGAATGTAGGGGAATGGGTTAATTTGATCCACGATTGCCTGATTATTCTTCCTTTCTCTTGTTAATAACGCTTATTAATTCAATGAATCGATTAAGATCGATTAAAATCACATCATGGTTCTAGGTTGTTGAAGTCAAATACCGAAAATTTATACAAATATGCAAATTATGAAGAGTTTTTAATTTTTATTTTTCTGGAAACACATGAAAACAAACTGATACATTCATACATTCATCTCAGAAATGTATATACTCTTTCTGTGACTTGATTTTACGTACATACGACATACCAGAGACCACCTGGTGGGGTACGACCCAGATAAACGTTGGAAGGTTTTACTACTGAACGACCACGAGCTCACCAGGGTACCAGAAAACCAACTATCGAAGCCCCCGCTAGTTTATCGGCTACCGCCGTGCCGAGAAGACGTGCTTTCAGTATTTCTCTTATTTTTAAAACACCAAAACACACTTTACTTCTTCAGTATTCTCATTGATAAAACTTGGTTTTCCATTTTTATTACTTTATTATTGTATTCACGTTTTGTTTGTTTTCAAGTGTGAGTCATGACATGATTGTCAATTTGGAACAACCATGACATCTTTGCTGGAAATAGTTTGGAAGATATTGTGAAAGAGTAATTATGCTAAAATGATTGGATATGAAACATTTTCACGTGCTATTTCTTCAGTAAAAGCCACAAAGATTGATAGTAAAATATTGTTGAAAGTGAAAATAATGATTTTTCTGAGTAAAAAAAAAAAGATGTTTTGTTATTTAGTTTCTCATAAACTTGATATGATTATTTTATCTTGATGGAAAAATTGATATTATCTTTAGTTTAAATTCTTTAGATATTTTCTTCGAATTGGATTACATGAGTAGTTGTAGCAACAAAATAATTATATAATTTAAAAATAAAAATAACAGAGTACTCATAGCAATTGTTTACAACTAAATATTAAAAAGTTGAAATCTTTCTTCAAAATAAAACTCTGTCTATTGTAAAATATAAAATATAAAAGCAGAAAATCTCTGATATTAAATAATGAGCCATAGATGATTGTAATGTAGAATAGATAATTAAAAGCTAAAAACAGTTATTTTAAAATATATAATTTTATAACACACATTTTCACGCAATTAAAAAAAAATACAACAAAATTACGTAAAGAAAAAATTGTTTTCTAGACTAGAAAAATGTTTACACTTTACCTACATGCTTTTATATTCAATTGTCATCACATTTAGTTTCTCTTGGTTTACACCCCCATAGATTACAACAATTTTAATCTTACAGTGAAACGTCACGTGAAAACTAGCACGCGAAAAGCGTAAGCGAGTCTTGAAAAAAAAAAGAAAAAAGCTATTATATTGATACACACGGACACACGTATGAGGGGCGTGCGGTTGAGACCGCGATTTACAAGAAAGTTTATGCTTTTCTCATTGCCGGCGACGAGTTTTAAAAGAGTTTGTTAGTGCTGGATAATTATAATTAAAGCCAACCAACTAACCATCATTGTCTCAATAGCTCCCACGGATGCTCTTCCCTATGATGTTTTTTCTCACGTGTTTCAAGTCTCTTGCACTTCTAGAGTACTTGTAAATAAAATCCAACCTGCTAAGAATATTACGAGGAAGAGGAAGTAACAATGTTCTTCGCGCGTGGCAGGAAAAGACGAAATGGAAACTCTGTTGTAAAAAATAGATAATTTTTGCTACTGTAGGGATTTATCAAAGTATCATTTTTTTATTAGTATTACAGTTACCGATTAAGGTCACAATTTACAATTATATCCCCATTTCAATGTGAAAAAGAAACGTCTTCGATGCGCTCTGTCATTCCCATTAAATTAATATCAATCTTATGGCTTTCTACTGTCAAAGAAAATTGCTCGCGTGAGAATGTTATATTATACGATCAACATTAAAATAAAATTACAATTTTTGAATTCATTTTATAGAAAAAATCCAAGTGATGCTCGAAAACAGTTTTAATGTGCAGTGACTGTTAAAATATTCAAGTGCCATTTTTTTCCTTTATTTTTCATTGGAAATAATTTTCGTTCATCATAATGGAACGTGAAGTGGTTGATGAAAGAGTCTTCTCCAGAAATATGTCCAATAATTGGAAAGAATTACCACAGACGCTACGAAGGAAGCAAAAACATCGACCAGAACTTTTAAATCAATATACAGATTTTTTGGATTCTTCTGAACTGGAATTCAGAAAGGGTGAGAACAAACCAACTTCAATGAATGTTCGGAGAATCGTCAAACGATCAGAGTTGATAAAAAAATTTGAGATAAATGATCATAAAAAAGATACCTCTATTTGGGACAAAGGTTGGGAAAAATCAAAAATAGAAAAAAAATCTTTCTATCAAGATGACTACAAAAAGGTTCATGAAACTCATGAGCTACGTTATCAGTCTCGAGTTCAACCAAACTTTCCTAGCATGATAATAAAAAACGATTACAGGAGTCTGTCTGATGAAGAGAGAAAGACGAACTCTCCAGATAGTCTACTGGTAAAATCATCAGAGTCCGACTCTAGTAGCGACGAGTATGGACATACTGATGACTCAGGTGCTTTTCTTGAGAGTCAAGTGCCCAAGTACGAGCACGACAGACTTGGTCAAGTGGGTCAGAGAGGCCGAATTGCCAAATTGTTTTCTCGAGACGAGAATGAGAAGAACAAGTGCATTGGACAGCAGAACCGAAAGTCTTCCGGGTGCGAGACCAGACTGGACGTGAACAAGAACGTGACGCGGAAGACCACCAAGGATGTGCAGCCAGTCACGAAGAGTCCCGATCATCTCGAGCGCGTCGAGGAATCTACTCGCAGGAGTGCTTCCTTAATTCCGACTTACGAGTACGAGAACATTCCAAGGATTGATGTGGCTAAAGTACTTGGAGGATCTGGGGAATCAAGGTCTTCAAGAAACGAACGTTCAAGACAGCCGACCATTGAAGAATTGAGGATGGAGGTCGGATGTCAGCTGAGAAACAGCCGACATTCCTCAACATCTTCCAATGAAACTCGTGAAGATGCGAGGAAAAGTATCCACGACTCATCTCCAATCTCATCTCCATCTCCTCAAGGAAATAACCCCCGAGTGGAGGACTTGAGACATGAAGGACTCAATCAGGATCTGTATAATAAAGGAGACCAGAGAGGAGGAAGTGGTATGAATGACAGGAAAAAAACCAAAATGGAAACCATTACTGAGGAAAAGCAGGATGGAAGTAAATTGAGTGTAAGGGAAATTTTAAGAAGGTTTGAAGAACTTAGAATGCAAAATGAAGCTCAACAGGCTGAAGAGAAGCAACAAAACAATGATAAAACATTAGCCACCATTCAAGAAACGCTGCAGAAACTTGACGAAAAGGTCAAGCGATCGAATAACCAGGTTGAGACATATTTTCCTCTAATATTAATTTACTTGTGGATTATTTATTTCATTCACTTAAGTAGCAACATATTATTAAATTTAATCATATATTAATGACTCTATCAGCAGTTTAGATTAACTGATAGTGCTTACAACTTCAGTGATTTACATTACAAGGAAGATACTGAAGATGGATACTTGGTATATCATTAATTAAGAAATTCTTGATCGAAATCAATTAGCATGTAATTTTTTTTCATACTCAATAATGTTAGGAATGAATGTTTACTGACGTTATCAAGAACATTTTGAGCTAAATCTATGTAAGCGAAAAAAAAAAATCTAGGAATATTCGTAAAACAGTTATAAATATCATGCAGTCTATATATTAAAGAGTAGCTTATTTATATGTATTTATGACTAGAAAGACGTAGTCGAGTAGCCATTCGGGACGATGGGAATAAAATGAAATGTAAAAAATTCATACGAACCGAAGCGTTAATTATATTTACTAGCCCGAGACTACTGAGTGTAACGAATCGACTGGGTAGTAATAGAGTAAAAGATATATAGAACGCACTTGTTAATTCCGTGTAGGGTAACTGTATATATATATTAGCGCACGTCGAAGGTGCAGATTACACTCTCGGTGTCAATGTCTTCTTTGAAAGTTCTCCAGTATCAGTTTACCCTTTATCTTTTGCTGTATTTAAAAACAAAGAAATCAAGCAACCTACTGATAGCATCAATTAATTTACCAGCAATTAATGTTCATTTATTTCTTATACATTTATTCATTTCGTATTATATTGATTGTTTTTTATTCAAATTGTTTACTCTATTGAAAAGTAATCTAAAAAGGCTTGCCAAGTAGATTACGATCGATGCATTCCATGTTTGTGCTGTCAAGAATTGCATTCCGTTCTAAATGACCAGAGGAGATCAGCACACGTTTGATCGCGTGGGGAACTTGTTCTCTTGCGTGCGCGAGATCGAATGTGGTAAGACACGACGCGTGAGAGTCCCCCGTAATCACGAAAAAATAATTAAAGGAGAAAAAGTTGCGAAAATTTTTGCTAAAATGCAGATAATGATTACACAATAGCTATGATAATGCTAATTATTTTAATTCCATTCAATTTCAGTCTTGTTTTTGCTTGAAATCAATATCTACTTGATGATTAATAATTTGTTTTTCTGTCTGTTTCAGATTGATCAAAAACCGCAAAATAAATTAATCCATCATGAGAATCACGTCTCGCAAATCTCAAAGTCGATTCAATCACAAACAAATCATACCAATTCTCATATAAATCATAATCAAATCCACAATCAATCAAACCACATCAGTCGTGAGACTAATCACTCACCAATAAATCGAATAACTGGTCATACATCTCCAGTTATTCAATTAAATGGAACGGCTAATCATCAAAAGAATCAGAGAAATATACAACATCACAGTCATACTCAAGAGTGGAGGCAACAAGAGGAAACTAGTAAATCTCCGGAAGAAGGATTTTATGAATCTGGACCTGTTATGCATGATGGAAAGCACTCATTGCTTCAATATGCCATGCTAAATTTCAGACAAAGTACAGAAAAGTAAGAATCACATTTCATTTTTTTTAATTAATAAGCATGTTAATTATCATGATTTATTTTTCAATAAAAATTAACTGAAAATTGTTGAATTTAATTAGAACTAAATCTAATTCCTAAATTACATCTCATTATAATCATTATAATAAATTTCATTTTTATTGCAGTTTTTTAATATTTAACTTCATTAAAACATTCAAGAATTTAACATGAAATTTTTTATTGCTATTATAAATTCTTTAATTTAAAATTCACTTAAATATTTTTTTTTTCATTTAAATAATGATTATTTTTATGACTATCCTCACACGGAATTTCATTAATTAAACTTACTGACAATTTACTTTATGATTTACACACGCTAATTGTATGAAATTAGTTTCACAAAATATATCGCGACGAAAAATCAGCAAAAAGACGAACACTCTCATCTATTAGAGTAACTTTCACAAGAAAAATGTCGATGGCTCGTGTGGCCAAATGCCAACTTTGATTAAAAAAAAAGAAAAAGGTAAAAAAGTAAACGCGGAAATCAAGAAAGCAATCATGAATTGCATGTGAATATCAATCAGTTTAAGATGTTTGACGTGTTAATTCATACCTGTCCTTGCATGTAAAACATCTGGATTAAAAGAAAAGTGGTAGATAGTCTATTATTACGCATATTAATCACGACAAGTTATGATGAAAAATGAGATGTATCTCTTTAAACCCTGTCCCAAATACATGAAGACTGGTCGTTCGACTTTCTCGCGAAAAATGTCGTCAATTGATGACGGTAGCTAAAGAAGAACTCGTAAACAAGCTATTTTATGTATTCCATACTTGAATGTTTTAATCTTTAATCAATGCCGTTTATCGGTGATAATATTTTGTAGGAATGGTCTTTTATAAAATTATGATGAATAATAATGAACTGACTTAATTTTGGAGGTTGTATATTACAAATTAAATCTTTTAGAACTTCTACTAATTTATCACAATGAAAAATTACTAACAATATCTAGAAAAAAATTCCAACAATTCTTTCATTTACAAAATACTTTATCTTTACAAAAAGAGCTGCATTAAAATTAAAACGATAAAAAGAATGAGGAAATGGAAAGAAATATCTAATGTTTTGACATTTTTGGTATTTATGGTCTATTTCTAAATATAATAACGGAATCCTAGATACATTTCTTAAACAAATGATAAAAAAAAGTCGGTTAATTAAAAGAATGATTACAAGAAATTTACACGATGATATAAATAAAATTATGGGAATTTTTATCAATGAAATAAAATTTCTGTATCTCATTACATTTTTCTCATCATTACAAGCATTAGTTCACTCACCATTACGTAGAAAATCCATATGGAATGTTCTTCTTCGCCTTCGGTCAGGGCTTACGCAATATACAGTCCATCGACCGCTCAGGTACACTGTGTTGAGAAAGCATAACACAGCGATATCATCATAACCAGCTTTTTACACAGTAACCAATCGTTTTCCTGTATTACTCGTCAATTCTAACTCAAAACAAGTGCTTGCAAGACTTTGCTATTACTTTCAAAGCACCTTATTTGCTTGGTTTATGAAGCAAAATAACTGATAAAATGTCAAAAAAATATTAAATAAGAAATTTCGTAAATCCTATGGCGCCATGGTATGATTGTAGGATAAGATGATTTAGAGAAAATGATAAAATAACTGGTATTGTGTTGCAGATTCGAGATGATGAAGACAGCCGATGGTTCGATAAGCGGTTCATTGAAGGTCATTGAGTCCTTGAAAAGTAAGAAGAAGGGTAAGAAGAAAGGACAACAGGACGGCACCGATTGGACTTGGAAAGAACAGGTTGATCTTGTTAAATTTTCACCAGTTCCAATTGAACAAAGTCTTCTAAGACTGGATGCCGAGCTAAGTTCTCTTGCTGTCGAGTGCTTTTTGTGCCTCATGAGGTACATGGGTGATCAACCATTACCTCCAGACATGAGCGAAGTCAAGTGCGTTTATACGGTACTCATGGTGAGTGAAACCAATAACTTTCTACGCTTTGAAGAATTTATTTGTCGCCAACACGTTATTTATTTGAACACAATAAATTCTTTATTTGTTACTTACCGAGAAACACGATTTCTACTAATGACAAATGATTTCTACATATAAATGTTGATTTATTTAATTAATTAAATGCTGATTTCTAATTTCATTCTCCAGCATTGTCATAAATTCGAGCCTCTCCGAGATGAAGTCTACTGTCAGCTGATGAAGCAAACAACGAATAACAAAAGTTCGAACCCTGACAGCTGTCAAAGAGGATGGAGACTCTTCAGCATCGTTGCTGCATACTTCACTTGCAGTGAAGGACTCAGGCCATACTTGATTAAATACCTGGAAACTGCGGCTTATGATAAAAGACGAGCATATCACGGTACGGCTACAGTTTGTCTCCAGAACCTGAGGAAAACAGTCAAGTATGGTGGAAGAAAGAATGTGCCTAGTGTAGAAGAAATAATGGCCATCAGTGCTGGAAGAAATGCCAAGAGACAGATCTATAGACTACCTGGTGGTACAGAAAGAGTTATCAACACTAAATGTACTACAGTAGTTCAAGTAAGGCTCATGAATAAATTCTTACAAACATAAAAACTTCGATTAAAATCGATAAAAAGCTATCCAAGTCTTGACATCAATTGACATTAATACATTTAAATTTATTTATGAATTAATAATTGGTAACTCGACAGTAAAAAAAAATTGTGGATGAAATTTGATTAATGTGTATATTAATTTTTTTTTTTTAAAGGATGTTATCGAAGAAATGTGCAGTATCATATCGGTGAGAAATCCACATGAAATGGACGAGTTCTCCTTGTACTGTATTGTCGATGGAGATGCTTTTACAATGCCTTTAGCTAGAGATGAATACGTCCTTGATGTTACTACAGAATTACAAAAAAATCATCAAGTCTTTTACTTAATATTCTGCAGGTATTTAAACACCCATTATTTTTTTAATGCCGCATTAAGTGCTTATTTAATTACCTGAAATTGAAAGTTAATTATAGGTGGCTTAATATTTTTTTCTCATGACTTTTAAAATTTTTTTTAGGTCTGTATGGTACTATCCATTGAGACTAGACGCTCCGTTGTATATAGAAGTTGTTTTCAATCAAATTGCGCCAGACTATTTAGAGGGACTTTTACTTGTAATACCTGGAGAACACTTGCCCCAAGAAGTCATTGTAAGTTTCAATATTTAACTTACAAATTGTATTTATTTGTTCATTTATTCTTTCTTAAATTTTTTTAAATCTTTGTTTCTTCCTTGTTTTGATTTCTTTTTTATTTGTAATGAAGCTGTCATGAGTCTAGAATATTTATACTGAGGTGTGATTAATTACTTTCCACAGTATGACATGGCACAAATTGCTGCACTTTTACATAGAGCAGCTGATATGACACATGATCCTTCGACGAAGGAAATTAAATATCTCCTGCCAAAGCCTGCACTCAGTCTACGAGATCCTAAGCCTCAGCAATGGGCAAATATGGTTCAACAGGCATGGAATAATATCCAACATAATAGTTCAGCAGTTTGCAAGGCTCAAGTGCTGGGTGATTATCAAATTTTTCTTTGACTTTAGTAATTAATTAAATAATCAATCATTAATATAGCTAAAAGAAGTTGTAACATCACAAAAAATAAGTCAATTTAATGAGCTAATCATTAATTATAAATGATAAATCTATATCAGTTTATGAAAATAGACAGAAGAGGTTTTTTCCTCGAAAATCTTTCGAAATAAATTGAGCAACCAATAATAAGTGATTGATGATTTTTATGGTTCTTTTTGTTACAGAAATACTTTCAAAGTGGCCACTATTCGGATCGAGTTTCTTCGCTGTTAAACGAGTGCCTGAGAATGCAAAAGAGAAAGGAGTTGATCATATTTTGGCACTCAATAGACATGGAGTCCACTTCATTGATTTGATGTCACATGTAAATAATTTTTTTCTATTATTTCATTGAATTATTTCATGATCTGATTTTTTACTGATTCATTAAGAGAACTTAAGAAACTGGCTTGTGAAAGAATTTTACTTTCAACCTAGAGTTAAATGAATTGCGTAAAAAAATCTTTAAACCCAAAGTTGAATGGAATGTTGTTACTTTAAATAGTTAACGAGTATCTTAAAGGTGTAATTAAAAGAAAAACAGTTCAATTAAAGAGTTTTTTTCTTTTTTCAGGAGACAATTTATCATTATCCTTACTCAGAAGTAATCTCCACTCGAAAAGTAAAATCCGAGGAAGGAGCTCTTTATTTGGACATGAAATGCGGTAACTTGATGCAGCAGAGAATTACTCGATTACAAACAGAGCAAGCACATGAAATCTCACGGTTAATCAGACAATATATCACCATGGAACAGCGAACGACAAATAATCAAACTTCGGGAATGTCCTATGGTTTAAGATAAGATATTCCAAAGAATTTCTATTTTTTTACTGGAATGATTTAAAATTTTTGAAGATTTTATCTATTTTAACATGATAAATCTTATAAATTGATCAATAATTAACATTATGCCTTGCAATTAGAAATTGTTGATACAGATGAATACAAACACAAGATGCACGATGAATTGTAATAATGTATGAATTGGAATGAAAAATGAATGCTCAAGTCAACGAATTAACGGATTTGTAAATATGAAATAAATATTAATTTTTAGAATGAATAAGAAAACATGAGAAAGAAGTTCTTAAATAATTAAATAATTGTTAAACTAACATTAAAATAATTTTTTAATTATTTTTGTAGAACAAAAAAATTATTAATAAGAAAATCACTCGCTGCCAAACTTTAGAAAGGCGCTACAATAGCTCAATAATTTTTGATTAATTTTAATTATGGCTATTATCATTATTACTATTAATTCTCATACCCGACAACTGTTTATTAAATGTTGGGGTATGATTATTATTGATTTAGACATATAATATGTTGATATAAGTCTAATGGCGATAAGATAAAAAAGCTAAGAAGCTTTAACACCGAGTCCATCAATAAGTCATAAACCGTTAAATGATAAAATAAATATTATAATTTTATGTATTATTTAAAGAGTAATCTCTTTATACTACATAATACTTCTTATAACACAAGCAATCGTTTCTCATAATCAAGTTGATTTTAAATGTTTTATTTATAAAGTGTATAAGAAATAAATTACACAATATAAAAATTATACATAATGGAGAAACGTGAACACTAATCAATTTAAGATGAAAAAGGTATTATGGATTTTTTTATCTTGAAGACTAACAAATTTTCTTTGTTATGATCACACATATGAACAAACAAGACTCAAATTTGTATTAAAAAAACGTTATATATGTATATTAATTAATTAAATGAACAAAAAAGAATTTTCTTTTGTTTTTATATTTTATATTGTTCAACGATTATCCTCGCGATTTGGACTTGATCCTGGAGTCTTGTACTTGAAATCTCGAGGCCAATTATTGGCAGTGTGTTTCACGTAGCCAGGATCTGTAGGTGATGATGGCAGTGCTGAAGGAGTCTGAGTTCCTGTCGTCGACTTTCGTAAAACTCCAACCCATTCTTCTAGCATTTCTATTTCATCCTTTGTTCTATCAGGTATTCTGTAACTTCGACCTGTATGTGCATGGTAAGCATCTCGTCCACGTTTTAAGATTCCTGGGGCTAATCGTGTTGGGACATTGTCATATTGACTTGAGTCGGAATACCTGATATAATAAATGTAAATAAAAATAATTTAATTCAAAACAAAAAAAAAATAAATTACCGAACAATAGTACAATTAATATTTCATTAATTGATGATGTTAACATGATGTAAAATTATGAAAATTAATTAGTACTACATATGATTAAATTAACAATAATTTGATGATTGGTTGTATTGGATATAAAAAAAAAACAAAAAAGTAATTAGAGAAAAAAGTTTATTAGTAAGAAAATAGAAATAAAAGAGAGTCATGATTAATTTTAGATATTGTTAAAAAGGACCCAGTGTTTATTCAACGAGAAAATAAATTGAGTTCAAGTTTAAAAAAT
Source organism: Chelonus insularis (assembly GCF_013357705.1). NCBI lineage: Eukaryota > Metazoa > Arthropoda > Insecta > Hymenoptera > Braconidae > Chelonus > Chelonus insularis. Next base: position 243,799 of record NW_023276404.1, read on the forward strand.
AAATTTTCACCTTCCATTATTATCAAAATTGTCGTTGTCATGATCGACCCTCATAATCTTTACACTTGGATTAACAATCTTAGAAAACATAGATTCAGTCATAGAATCTCGAGATGTAGGGAATCGAGGCGTATCGGCCTCGTCCAAAGGACGCATAATCATTTCATGGCCTTGATAGTAAGCCCTTCCATCATCTCTCTCATGCATGTATCTATCTCTTGTCATTGTTTCTGCATCTCTGAACTTGCTGGAGCCCCCGGAGTGATATCTACCATTAGAATGACTTTGTGTTTGTCTTTCAGCATCGATAAATTTGATGTCTTCATCGTCGTAGTCCCTGATAGGTTCTGCTAAGGTTCCAAGATCAGTATTGGGAGGGTATTGAGCTGTTGCATGCTTGTCTCCATGATCTCTTGAGTCTGATGATTTCTCCTTTGATTTGTGATCATGTTTAACAGTAATTTCATCAGGATTCCCGTTAGGCTTATCTTTGTCTTTATTATTTCCATTGCTTTTTGATACCTTCGGCTCCTTTTCTATTGTCAGGGTCGTCATTGGTTTCACTACATTTCGAGAAATCGAAATATTCATGCTTGTTCTATTATTAAATAAATATGTAATGGAAAAGCATTGATTTCTTAGCAAATAAGCCACGAACTTGAATTAAAGAATGCTTAATAAATTATTCTTTGATGGTTATTTATTATTGCTACTAGTAATCGATGCCATATAAATAAATATTACAACAATAGTATTGAAAATGTGCAAAAAAAAACTTTGACTCTTTAATGATACAATAAAAAAATCTAGTGACTTAAATAAATTTTGTCATGGAATTCAATGTGCTGTATCATTAGAGAGTTAAATACTAATTTAATTTGAGTAATTTTGTCAAAACATTAAGACACACATATTATAATTATTTTAAATCTAAGCAGCTGTCTCGAGACGAATTCGAGAAGGTGTCATTCCTTCACTTAACTTGCCTGTATTTCTGTCAATTAAAATTTGTGCGCTTTCTGGTTTTTGCTTCTGTTCAGGTGTGGTCATCAACAAGTCAGCAATAAAGACAAGAACAGTGATCAAACAAAGAGCCCCCAACACTGCTGCATTGTCCACAAGATCACTTGGAACATTTTCAATTGATGCTAAAGACAGGCCACCAACTATTGCAAATAGAATTACGCCAAGTCCAAGGAGGAAAATTTCCTTAAAAATAAAAATAAACTTATTAAAGGATGATTTATAAGATGGTCAATGATGTTATATAAGAGAGAAGAGAAAAAATAAATGTTGATTTATTATGAATCAGTACAAAAGATCACGAATGTACAGAAGAAATAATTTATATTCAAGAAAAAATACTATATGTGAATATGAATAATTTTTTACTTAACAATAATGAAGCTTCTTCTTGAAAAAGTTAATTTTAAAAATAAGTAGTTGAAAATTCAAATAACAGTAAGCAGATTTCATGAAAATTTGTGAAATGCATTGATGACAGAGTGAAGTGATTGAAAAAAAATGAGATTATTAATTATTCTAAATTATGTTTCTTCGCATTAAGTCTTAATTATTTAATTTCTATTGAAGGTCAAACCCAGCCCAGCAATAAAAGTTTTAATTACATCACTTGTCATTCTAGACTTGATTATTCTAGGTATTTATACTGACTAAGAGAAGACTAGTTATCCTATCTAAATCTTGCATCGATTACTTTGATGATTCGGATGAATGGACGAGTTCCCACGATTTTCTTACAGGTTTGCTTGTATACACATAACAAGTGTACAATAAATGTTTTATTACGTGCGACCGCGATTCCTCGATCTCTTCAGGATCAAGGATTGGGCGGAAGCCGTTGGAATCTACTGGCGCTCCAATTATGAGTCAGAAGGTGAATAATGTAATACTATAGTAATAATGAAAACAACATAACTAAGTCATCGTAGAAAAAGAAAACATTACGTAGCTTTTTACTATATCACCTGTCTTTATCTTATTTACAAGAAGTATATTAAATAAATGGAATGTAATTATACGTTAGTTTTCAGCTCGAACGCTTTTGTAAACATGTGTGGTATGATTTTTATATTAAAAAACCTTCAAACTCCTATCTCAATGTCAACTTCTTCAATGTCTTAGCTTTTATTTTCATTCTCACGCTGCTAAATATTTCTTTCATCATTAATGTCAATTAAATTAGCTTCAGCGAGTAATAATAATGACCAAAAGTAGGGTAATGTTAAAAATTAATAGCGTAACTAAATTTTATTAATAATAATTTAAAATAATGATATGAATATTAATTGCTATGATAAAATTTGATTTGAAAAGTTAAGGTTTGTTAAGGTTTGTTAAGAAATAACGATGTTAATGAAAAAAAAGAACTTGTAACCATGATATTGTAAAAGAAGTTAAATATTATAATTTTGTTTTTGTTTGAAACAAACATAATCTGAAGAGATTATATTGTCATTAATTTAATGTTTTAAATCAATTAAAAAATGATTATTAATGAGTATGATGACTCAAATATAACACTAGCACCAAAGTGAACTTTTTCTATGAAATGAAGGCAGGAAGTATTGAGCAACGGAAATAATAACGTGTTTTGATATCTGACAATGATTCAAGATGACGATCCTGAAGACTCACCGTCTTTCGACCTCGTAATTCGCCAGTCGCTGCTGCAATCAGAAGACCTGCAGTGATTATCACGTAACCACCACACGTCGCAGTTGCCAGTGCTGCACCTGTGACATAAAAAATAGGTCGAGGATTTCTGAAGAATAGAAAATATTTTCTTCCTACATTTTTTAGTTTAGTTAACTATTTAAATTTGTTCAACTCTTTGTTTCTTTTTTTCCAGCATACTCTACCTATAGTTCCCCAGGTTACATTATTCAATAGAGACCACTCTCTACTACGATATCTTAAGTAATTGAAGACTCTCCTACTCTCATCATCAGTCACACGAAGTGCTACCACGCATGCAATGCACAGGAGCTGAAACATGAGAGAATCTCAATAGTTTCTATACATATGAATAGTACATATATATAATGATTTTAAAAAATTATGTCTTCATGCAATCGATGAATAAGAAATTGAAAAAATAAAAAATTGAAATTATGACGTGCTTATTTCCTAGGAATAGAATTTAAAGCCATTTTTTATGAAGTAGGTTGAATCATCATGATGATTAAATATACTTGTTTTTAACTGTCAAACTGTTATTTAAAAAATTTTGAAACTATTTATTACCAAATAATTTCTTCAAGCAATTTGGCATTCAAAAGCACAAGCGATTTAGCAACAAATTGATCAGTCGACAATAATTATCAAATTTATGCATAATTTCTTTCGCATTTCGTGAATTTATTCGAAATGCGACAGAAATATGCAACAACTTAATAATTAATTAATTTTTTTTTCGATTATTGTCCAAGCAAAGCTTTAAAAATTCTTCCTAATTTGAATTCAATTCCACTTGTTTTTGATGTTTATATTTTTTCATTTCTCTTAAATTTATTTTTTTTTCCATCCATGCGATTGCAATTTTTTAACTTACCACTTCGACGATTCTAATAAAAACTTTTCTATTCCACATGACGTCACTACTTTCTTCCAAATTTTCAACTCGAAATGAATTATTTACCGCACTTCTCACCTTTTTTGCATTACTTGCCGATTTAAATTTACTCCAAAATTTTTTTCCTGATAATTACAATCATATCATGATCATTTTTCGTTAATTAAGAAAAGTCAACACCTCAATCAAGTTGTTAAATAAATTAAAAATATTAATATTTTAAATTCTTATAAAATAAGAAATTCTAACACCTTGTTTATTATGTTAATTCAGTCTCTATTTATTTTTGCAGGTGGTAGATCCAGTTACAGTGATTCAAGTCAGTAGATAAGTAAAATAAACTTGTCAAAACGAGTAATAAGATGTTAGACGAGACCAGCAGACTGTCGACGACCAACTCAGACTGACGAGTGAAAACATAGCGGGGCTTGTGTTCAAGTTGCAGGTGGACCAGTGTCACGTAATGAGGCTTGCGTATGTATACTCAGTTTAGCTTCGGTTGAAGAACAATGCTACTATTGCGCGGCGCAATGACGTGGGATAATGCAAGGCTCTTCATGGGTCACCATAAATAAGGATATTAAATACGTCAATCACTCAGGAACCTTTTTCACCTTTACTTTTATTTTTTCATCAGTCGTTGAATATTAACATAAGTTTCAATAATGAAGTCATGGTGAAATAAAGAACAATTTTGTCTAGTTTGTATTCTTCGAGACATCATTACAACGACCTGAAGTAGAAAGAATAAACACTTAATTTTAATGGAAAAAATAAAATGAAAATGAAATATGCTTACATCAATCGTTATATACTTCTTATGATGCAAAAAGATTGGGAAAGGCTGCAGATTTATTATGACAATTGAACATATGATGCTACTTTGTGAATTAATTCTTTCCACGACTGAACTAATTGCTGAGTTTAAAATGAAAGCGAATCTAACCTAAGTTCAACTTGTTCACTTTGTTACATTAAGTGGGAATAAATTTTGAAATTTGCTCGAATTATTTAAAAAAAAAATTTTTACAATTTGTAATTGTAATTCAACATTATTAACAACAATTTTAGTTGACTTATAAAGAATAAAAGATAAAACTTCCCACTAGAAATAATCTAAAAAAAGTTCCTGACAAATATAGTAATAACTACGCCTCTAAGATTTTACATATTTACATTTATTCATTATTTAACGATAATAAAGAAGAGGTCAGCGACAATGTATCGGAATTTCCACGAAGAGAAAGATGACTGTGACATTATATCATTCGCAATAAAGACTTTCTCGTATATATTATTCGAAGAATCGATGCCTTCGATAAAGAAATGACTATCGAGATCTCGAAAGTTCTGTTTTTTTTACCAACAAAACTGAACACATAAACAGTGTCAAACATACGATGGGACCTAACCACTGTTAGTATCCCCACTACTTGTTACATATACGCCTGACATAAGTGAGATGAGTTCAGAATCCTTTAGGACTTACACGTGTTCGTTGCCTAATTCAATCAGGGTGATCTGTTGTGTCTAGTGATGTAGAACGTAGTAAACCGTAGTACGATATCGTAATGAAATTAAATGGATGTTTGAAATAATTAATTGAATTATTTTATTTTAAATTACCTAATGTTGTTTGGAAATCTTTCTTATTAAAAAATTTAATAGCTTTATTTTCTGTCATTAAAACATGTTTTACATCATTTAAATTGATTAAGAACATTTTTGTTTGTTGAATTATCTAATTGGATATTTTAAATTTATTATAATTACAATGGCATCGAATGGAAGTAGTGGAAATCAAAATGAAAATGCTGGTTTTATCAAATCCATATATCAATTAGGGTCACTTTGGGAAGACCATAATAACGAACAATCACGAAAACAACCTGGTAAAATAAATCAACCACTTTATTACTTCAACAATATGTCAAGTAAGTTTTTATTTTAATTATATTAATATTATCATTATTTGTTGTTGTTCAAAGTGAATTAATTTTTTTTAACGTTACGTTGATTTACAATAAGAATAATAAAAATTTCAAGAATTTTATCTAATTGGTGATTCTATGAATGAACTTTCCAGAGCGTACTTGGAAAAGATCAATTCCAAATGTTCCTGAAAATATTGAAGAAGAAAAAGATAATAAAGAAGTTGAGAATCAAATTGAAACAGTTAAAAAAATGATTCAGTTCATATCCGATTGTGGATTTCCAATTACACAAGTAAACGGACAAAGGAAATTAGGACCACCCCCTAATTGGACTGGGCCTCCACCAGATCCTGAAAGCGAAGTTTTTGTTGGAAAAATTCCACGTGATTTGTATGAAGATGAAATTTTCCCAGTTTTTGTTAAAATGGGAGAAATTTATGAAATTCGTCTCATGATGGATTTTTCTGGAAATAATCGAGGCTACTGCTTTGTAATGTACACTAAACCAGAATATGCAAAGCGCGCCATTAAAGAATTAAGCAATTATGAAATTCGTCCTGGTCATCGGATCGGTGTTGTAGCAAGTATCAACAATTGTCGACTATGTGTGAATCATTTACCGCCTAACCTGAATGTCGAGACGTTTATCAAAGTAAGAGCCCATATAAGTCATTTATTATCTGCTTATTACTCAACAAAAAATTAGCATAAAAAAAAATACTGGAAAAGTTTAAGAGTCCAGTGTAAATAAAAACATACTGTTCTGCACATTAATATAAATAATAAATAGCATTAATAAAGCGAACAGTGCATGCATTTATTGAATAATTTATTATTTAATTTTCTTTGTTAGTAATAATTTTCAGGAAAGAGTGAAGACATATCCCTTCAATAAGTTTTTTATATTTTATTAAAGTTATTCTTGACTTCAATTGTTCGCAGAAAATTTACGAAATCACGGACAACGTAGCTAAAGTTTCAGTATATCGCTATCAAGATGGCCGAATAAAAAATGCAATAATTTTATACAAAACGCACATTGGGGCTGCTATGGCCCGAAGAAGATTGGTACCAGATAGGACTAATTTCTTTAAAGGAACTGAACTCTCGGTTGATTGGGCTTGCCCTAATGTGAATGTTCAAAATGTTGTAAGTATTTAATGATTTCAATATATAATTATTAATCATTTTTTTCAAAATAACACTACAACCAAATTTATGTACTTGGTGCACAATAAATATTTCAATAGATGTGCCATTAGTACTTAATATGTTGTAGACTAATAGCATGATAATTTAGTCATTGAAATAAATTAATCTTATTAACAATAATTCAATTAGAAATTTTATTATAACATATTTTATTATTATTTTCATTTTGTAAAAATTTGAAAAGAAATCATAGAAATATTAATTTAGATTAGAATTAGTGGATAAAATAAAGAATCTATCATGTTTGCAAAAATCAAGAGAAAAGACAAACGTCTAAAGATCGTTGCTTTTTACATTGTATTGTATTGGCCATGAACGGAGAACAATAACTGGTCACTAAGAATCTCACGCGAAAATTAGAACGTGGGTACTTCCCTTCTTAGGATTTAAGAATCTTTTACTCAACTCGGTGATCATTATTCACTGGTGAATATTCTTTCTGATAAGGCTATTGAAGTAGTAGTTATAGACATTACGAGACTTGAGATTTGACTTTAAACGTAATCGTGATTATTCTACTACCACTGTTTATATAAATTAAAGATAATATCGATCTATTGTTAATTAATGAAAAAAAAAAACATTTTAATTCATAATTAGTATACCTTTCATATTCTTTTCACTTGAAGCACTCACAAATAACTGTTCTGTATGTAAAAGTTCTCACAGTTTTCGAATAGCATCGTTTTTATCGCTTTTCATATATTCTGTTATTTATCTTTATCTATTGCTTGCTCGTCGTCAACTGTTTCATATTAGCAAGGGAAGAAAAAACTCGTCATTTTTCCTGAATGTTTAATCTTATCATTTTTCATATATTTTCTAATATTAATTATATATTGACAATTTTTTATAAAACGAATAAAATATTAATAAATTTAATTAGAATACGACTAATTATAATTAGGAGCCAATAATAGAGATTCAGGCTAATAAAATTGATAATTAAAAATTTGAATTATTAAATTATAATAAAAGAAAATAATATTATTTTTTTGAAACATAAAAATTAGATTAATTTTGTAATTATGTTATGATCAAATTCTATGAGATAATAATACATTTAAAAATTATTTTGAATATTAGTTATCATTTTTAAAAACTTACTGCTCAGTGTTTTATCTCATATACTTCAATCTTTGTTCTAATGCCATTTTCATATTGTTTATAGAAAAAAAATTAACACATTTCATTAATTTAGTGGTCATTATCGTCACTTCTTGAATTTACTATTTCACGAATAATATTATAATTTTTTAAATGTATCTTATGAATATACTCCATTTACTAATTAATCGTCATAATTATCTCATTAACACGTGGCAGTCAAATTAAAAAAATTAATATCAATAGTTACCATTTGAGTATGTTCGATTTTACCGATAGAAATAACTAAAAAGTTGTGTTAGTCGTCACTACGAGCGCTGTTGCATCTAATGGCGTTTTAGCACCGCAATTGTTTGTTACAATTGTTGTGTACATTTCTTCCGCGATTATTACAAGTTTTATTGAATAATAGACAATAATGGCTGACTTTAGTGAATATCAAGATTACCGTAGTCCATTATCGACGAGATATGCATCGAAAGAAATGCGTTATAACTTTAGTGATCAAAATAAATTCAGCACGTGGCGTCGCCTTTGGCTGTACTTGGCTAAAGCAGAAATGGTTCGTTAATTTACATAATTTACAATAATTTGTTCATTATTGCATGTACGTTCCATCAAAAATTAATAATTTTATTTAATATCAATTATAATTAATGGGAAAATTTTTAAATCAATATTTTAGCTGCCGGTAAAATGACACAGTCAGTCTGATTATCAATCAGAATTTTTTTTGCGACATAACAATTAATTAAATAAACTAATAATTTTACTAAAACGTGTTTATATGAGATTATGTCATTTTAATAAATTTTAAGCGGACAGTAGATAATGACAAGAAGCGTCAGTGACGATGAATATTATGTCACTTTTTAGCGTCATTAATGTTTGTTATCAGCACTGTACTGATAATTAAGCCGCATTCAGTTATATGAGTTTAAACCAACGACATCTGATTGTGTTCGGGTTATTTGTTACGAGAATTGTACTTTTTTAAATTTTTTATTGTTAATTATACTAACAAGTCACAATGTCGGAGCTTGGTGTATATCAAGATTATAGAAGCCCTTTGTCAACTAGATATGCATCAAGAGAGATGCGTTTTAATTTTAGTGATCAAAATAAATTCAGTACATGGCGCCGTCTCTGGGTTTACTTAGCTAAAGCAGAAATGGTTAGTTAATTATATTTATTCATATATTATTTTTTCATATTATAATTTCAATTTTAGGTAAAATTCAATTAAAATTGATTAAATTTAAGTAGAATGGGCTCAGAAAATAATTAGTTTAAAATAATTAATGTTAAAAGCCTTCAGAAAATTGACGATTTATTTTTCACCATTAATTACAAAATTTAGTGATGAAATTTAGGTCAAAGATTATCATCAAATTCTTTAGTAATCCAGATAGCTAAGCATAAAAATTAATATTAATTTATGATGAGCGATATATGGAGTACTTTTTTTTTAATTTAATAAATGCGGCGATCTCTGCTCTACGATAATTTCTTCAAAAAAAGAAACAACCATTTTTAAAAATTCTTGATTTAATGCAAACATGAGGCTCTTTTAAAGCTGAAGTTAACACAGAACTAATAAAAAATTTTTCCATTTCTTTTTCCCAAACAAAATTCAACTTTGCTGACTAAAAGATTGAGGAAAGCGGAGTTCTTGATGAAGATGGTCAAGTAAAAATAACGAAAACGAATTTGTGTATAAATAAAAGGAGTAGAAGAAATTCCTATCGAAGTGATACTGCAAATGGAGATATGTCTCTTAATTCGAAAGATAAAGAAGCTTTTGAAGAAGATTCCGGACGAAGTTCTAGGAATTCAATGAGAAGTAACTTTTCAGGACGTCAAAAAAGGGAGAAATTCGTTCATTTTCGAAATCATTCGAATAAACAACGTGCCATGTCTGAAAATGATCTACGTAAAAGCAATCTCAATTTGTCACTGCGGCCAGTTTCAAAACAATCAATAATGGCTAAAATGAGAGGATCTCATAGTAGCCTTAATAGTATTCATAATAATAATAACAACAGAAATTCAAGAAACTACAGATCGAATATGGATCTTTCTAAAACAAGTAGTAATTATCACAATTATCCAGAAACAACTAATATTCTTAATCGTCCTTTTTTCAATCAAGAAAACAATCTGAGAAATGCAATGAACTATCAACCTATGTATTTGTCGAATCCAGCAATCTCAGCTTCATTACAAAATCTTTCTTTTAACAATAATCGCATTGGATCAAGTTCCATGATGAATTTGAATTCTCAAAGTTCTTTAAGAGATGGAATTAACAAAGATAAATGTCTTTCTGTTGAAAATATTTCACAATTTTTCAATAACTATCTTAATTTGGAACCTGGACCAAATTATGCAGGAAATGGACTCCTCAGTTCGATGGTGAACAACGGATTCAATCACAACTATGGTTTAATGTCTAATGGCAATAATCGTATGACCAATGGAAACAGCTATGTTCAACCTAATTTCCCCAATCCTAATTGGAATTTAGGTCAACAGAATAATTTTGAAAATATGAATAAAACAGGGCATGTTGAAATACCAAATAATTCTGGTAGTTTTATAAATCATAATCAAATGCCAAATTATTATCCAGGAGTCGTTAATAATAATCAATATTACAATGCTATTCCAATGCCATCAGACATTGGAATTTCTTTTAACGATAATTGTTGTGAAAATAATCAAAACTTTTTGAATAATATTAATGGCATAAAACCTTTTTATAACTTTTGTAATAATGAAAATACTCAAAGAATCACTCTCAATAATATGGGAGTCACATGTATGCCAAAATATGATACAAAAGCATTTGGTTTAGGTAAAATGAAACCTAATTTTCAACAATATCCCAGACCTATATTAAATAGAAATTTATCAGAAAATGTTAAATAATTATCTTCATTTTTTTATCGTACATAAATTGTACTTAACTCTTTTTTTATTACATTTCAAAAATTATCTTTCTCTATGAAAATATCTTTAAACTAATCGTGATATATTGAGATATTTGATTTTCATTTTATTATTAATATAATATTGATTATTATTTTAATCAATCAACAATAAAAATTTTTAAGGATATGATGCCAAAAAATGGGCCAAAGTTGATTTTTACTTATGCATAATTGCTAAATTTTTATAATAACTCAGTTAATGCTATAACGATTGATCACGATTACATAATCTATTAAAAAAAAGTTAATTAATTCTTTATATATCTTTTATGCATGGTTCAAAAATAGAACAAATAATTAATACAATCAAAGTATTATTTAGATAACTTTATAGAAATAAATTTTTGATTGTTGTTATCACTATTGATTAAATTGATGACATCGATAATATTCATAATTTTACTATGTTTGATTATTAATAATGTTTTAAAAATTTATTGTAATCATTTATATACTGTTTGCTAAACTGTAAATCTTTTATTTCATGAAAATACATTTAATTAAGTACATATAAGTAGTTGGATTGACTAATTTGATAGCTTAAGCAGAGTAAAAATTTCAAAAATTATTTTAAAACAAAAATAAGTCTAAAAAGTATATCCTATACTTATAAAAAATTTTATCATCACTATATTTATATTTATGTCTATGTGATCTGCAAGCCTTATAAGATGATTGGAAAATAACATCTATAGACTCTGAGATTTTTTTATCTATTAAAATTCTTCAGGAAATTCATTTTGCACTTCATCTGGCTCTTTGTTATAAGGTTTGATAGACTGGTCAATTTGAGGTTCCCTTGAGGTTCTGTTTTGAGTTGGTGGGAGATAGTTTACGGGGGATTGTGTCGAGTGTCGTTGATTATCATCTGTTACATCCTCTATTCGTACTGTAGCATCCTCAGGATTATCATCGCCAGAATAATCTTTATTAGATCGCTGCCATGCAGGCTTTGATGGTGGAGTTTCTTCGGTTTTCTTTCTCTCCTGACTTGGTTGAGTATAAGATGGTGACGGACTAACTTTGCTTTTAAATCTTCTTGGTATCTCTTTTGCTGATATCTCTTTTGTTGATATTTCTTTAGTTAATTCACTTTGATAATAGGTTTTGGATTCTTTTTCGATTATTTTTTCTATTTTTTCTTTATCGTTATCACTTTTGCTATCATGCCCTGATTTTTTCTCTTCTATTGATTCTCGATATAAAGGTTTTACTCTTTTACTACTCTTTATATTTGATTCTGTAATTGCCAATACTTGTTCAGTTCCACAATGACCTTTTCTTTTACAAAAATCTTCAGAATCTTCATCGATTTGTTGCATTTTACTTCCTTTTATTTGACTTTTCACGTGTAAAACCCTTCGACACCTACAAGGTTTCCTGAAATAAAGAAAATTAAATCATTTTATCATTCATACAAGTTTGATTTAAATAATTTTTCTATTTTTTATAGCTTTAATAGTTTTGAAAAATTTTTCAACTTGTCATCTTTTTCATCACTGCTCTCCTCAGAGGCACAGACATATGTCCTAACTTTGGTTTGAGTTTTTTTATTTTTCTGGATAAGAACAGAAGATGAATGACAGTCAATCACTTGCTGTGTTCCAGATCCTACTTTGGTTGCTATTTTTATCTTGTGCATTTTTTGTGTATCTGAAAATAGATCAATAAACTTTGCTAAAGATATTAATTTTGGTAATTATTTGTAGGAATAAGCAAGAATAATTGCATGCAGGTTTTTATTTTAACGTCACCTTGGCATTTCTTCCACTAAAAGATAAGGAGAGAGCGGGGCAAAAGGGTCTTGATATTTATATAATCAACCAAATTTTTTGTCTTGAAGTAAATCAATAAAATTCGCGTGTTCTTGAAAATAAAGTTTTAACTGTAGACAAAGGAAACAGAATATTTTTTAGCGGGGCAAGACGGTCTATCATCCTAAATCTTTCCTTAATTGGCCGTCTTGCCCCGCTCTCTCCAATATTTTCTGATTGTTATCACGGACTTTAGAATTAGTTAAACCATTTTTATGTATTAAAATATTTAATGTTATTTAAAACCGTTATAAATAAATTAATTTAACTACATTAGTTTTGATAGATAATTAAAATAATATAAATAAAGTAACGAACTAATCTTACAGGGCTCAATGCCCGGGCATACTATCCTTGCTGTTTTGTCACCCGGGTTTACGACTAAATCTGTAAAATGAATTATTTAAATATTCCGCGAATTTCTTTTCACACGACGTTTTTTATTCGCACCCCGATCACGTGATGAGCTTTTTTCACATGGTCCTGGTTCTACGACTCGTGTTTCGCAAGTTGTAGTCCATGACGGCTGAGGTGGTGGTGGTGTTGGTGTCGGCGGTGGCAATGGTTTTGGTTCCGGTTCTTTGGGAGGACAACAGTGTAGTTGTGATGGTATACTAGGAGTATGTCCACAATTACAACTGAAAATGATACAACGATTTGAATTCACAACAACTCCATGCATTACTTAAGAAATAAATTAGATACAAACGAGAATAGCAAGTATCAATTATATTATATCAGAGATTGTATGTTAATATAATATCTTACGCTCCACAACAAGGATTCATTCCATCTCTTAATCCTAATCCTCCAGGGATAATATAAAAGGGCGTAGGAGTGCTTGCGTTAGGACATGGCATAATACAGCCACTCTGAGTAGCTTGATTGACAACCTTTGGAACCTGAGGAGGAGTAGATATGCTTTGTGTAGGTGGTGTTGATTGTGGTACTCCTAATATTACACTTAGAGATGGAGATTCAGGTGGAATTTCCTCAGAGGGAACTGGAGTCACTGGAGTAGGTTCAGGGTCGACCATTTGACGATTACAAAGCTCACATTTACTCAATGTTTGAATTATTATTTCTTTAACTTCCAAACATGTCTAAAAGAAATATTTCCACTATATTTCATCTAAACAGTAACTTTAAGAAAGTGGTTTGTCATAATAGTTACTTGAGTTTCTTCTGTTGTAATTTGTCCACAATCTGTTTGGACTTCCATAGCTTTTGGTACAGCAACTTCAAGACAACTGCAATGTTTATCTACATATGAACGTCTATGACCTGTTTCTATTTTTCTTGATCCATGTGCTTCAATAGCTATGTCATCAGGAACTTCTTCCAAAACTCCACAATGACTTACACTCGTTGCCATTTCACATTGACAAGTCTTAATTTAAAAATTTGAAGCTATCTATTATAATTTCATTTTTTACTGAATTTACTGATGAAATATAAAAATAAAATATTACAGTAGCTGCATCAAAACCACCAGAACCTCTCGAATACAACATTTGTGTTGATGGATATATTCTATTTGATCCTCTTATACTACATTTTTGCATAGCTCTGAACCTTTCTCTCCAAAATCTAATTCAATTTAATCATTTTAATTCATGATACAAATTTTAATATTATTACTTACATTAATACTACTAAAACAGAAGCTGTGTGGAAGCCACTGATCAAAAAACATAAAAGAAATGTTGATAATCGTCCCCAGGATTTTGTAGGTGCTGTATAAAGTATTGAAAATGCTGCAGCCATATAAAAACACATACCCAAAAAATTGAAGAACACAAACTATAAAAAGTAGAGTTTTGTAATATATCTAAAATTTATTTGATGTTACTTAATGCATCAATAGATAGCTTGAATTATTTAAGTTAAAGTAATCATACTGGATACTCGGGAAGATTACTTCCAGTAAAGTGAGCAATTATTTGAATACATGCAAAAAATAGATAGGATGTTGTAAGAGTGACCATAAAAATTGTTGTTGTGTCACGTAATCCACTTTCTTCTTCTGTTGATAAGAAAACTACTACCCCAAATAAAAGTAACGTTGTTATCTACAATAAATGAATTACACGAATATTGATGTTGTCATTAAAAACAATTCAATAAATAAATTAGTTCAAAGATTTTTTGGCTAATTACGAACATTAAAATTATATAAAAAGTTCAAGGTTAACATTGTTCTAAATTAAATAACTTACAAATTCAGCTATCCGAAGTGGTAATGTCAAAATTAGGTACCAAGGTTTCTGATAGCCATCTAAACAACCTGTTCGAACAGCAGCTCTTTCTACTATTTTGTTATATGTATCATTTACTTCTTCATCATCATTATACTGAACTTTTTCTGTATTTTAAGTATCAACAAACACAATGAGTCACTTAAATTAGTTTATAATTTAAATACACAATTTAAAATAAAAAAATTTCAACATGTACCTTTGGATGTCATAATAGTTAAATTACTCTCCCGTGGATGAGTTTAAGCATGAACTTATTTTTTCCAAATTCATCCATTCAGATAATTAGTCAACCTCTATTCTTGCTTCGTTGCTCTTGACAGCTAAACGAACATCATTTGTTTACTTTTTCAAGTCTTATAATATTTTTAATGAGAAAGAAAAATATATAGAATTGAATTTATATCATAATTGTTGAGTAATAATAAATTTAAAAAATCCATTTTTAATGACAATAAATTTTAATGTAAATTTTCCATAAATATATAATATTCGTAAACAATTAAAAATATTTTTAAATTACACATCAAACTTACATCTATAATTTATCTTGTACTAATGTTTGCAAATACGTGTGTACATTTATTAAACTATACACTATGAGCTATATCTTTATCATAATAATTATTATAAACGCTCGATACATATTATGGACGGAATAATTGCGGGCTTCAAATAATTCATATTTGCATAAACTAAAACCTTAGATGGTGCATAACAATTGATATGTCTTTTTCTACTCTATACTGTCCTCTAATATATATACTTTAGTTATGAATATTTATAAAAATTTATGTACAATTCCAGTTCAATCGTTCATTCACGATTTAAGATCATATTAATTAAGTGCTATTGAATGTTAAAAAAAAAAAATTTTCTTTCTATCATTATGAAGTTAATATTAAAAAATTTAAAAATGAATTTCAAATGGACGGAGTAAAATTAACAAATTAAAAGTTTGAACTTTGGGTTACAGCATTGTACATTCAAGCTTTTAGGCAGTTGCCTTGATTGTCATAAACATTTTTTTATATGACATAAAATAGTTTTTCATAAATCTCTAATTGTTTAACATTTTATGAAATATTATAGATCCGAGTTGTGCGATCAGTAACGACCTAGTTCTTGCAAGGACACGCCGTACTGTCGCGGAATAGTCCGCTACGAGTATTTTATTGTTAGAAAAACATCCGCACCCAAAACAGCAGCATTAACAAATGTGAAAAATGCTCCTGATAATATCATATCATTGTATTGCTTGCTTGAATGAATTGCATTGTTATGAAAGTCCAAATATGATCCCATTGCTTTCCTCCAGGTATGAACCATCACACTAGCAGCAGCAATATGCATAGCACATCCCACGGTAGAAAACATTATGAGCTGAAAAAAAAAATCATTTACATTAATTTAAAACAAAAACTTGAAGAATTTTTTAGCTATCAAATAAACTTCGCCAAGTGAAAAATAATTATTTTCAAGAAAATCATTAAGAATAATTAAAGAACTGATGGTATTTATTTTTATAAAGAAACTTTTGATTTATATCATAAATGTTTTAGGTTTCTTGTTAGTCAAGATTATCAATTAACAGCAAATGCCTAATAAATGTCATGTGTGTGAAACGTGAAAAATTTACGTGACATGAATTAAACGTGAAAAACGTGACGTAATTCAACGATAAAAATTAGAGAGAAGCTCATTTTCTATTATAATAATTCACGTAGATATATTACAAGATTAATATAACAATAATGATCGACGTAAACTCATCGAGGCCTTGATGTGACTACCAATTAGTTATTCGTATGATTAGTAGCATGAGTCTGTGACTCAGCTGTGTAAATGAGCACCAGGGCGTAGGCTAGATAGATCTAATGTAAGTTATAATTTTCGAATCTAAATCAGTAATAGTAAATTACTATTCAACAAATTACTTCTCTAGAAGATTTCCTCTATAAATTGAAAAAAATAAAAATAAGTTATTTATATATAAAAATGAATATTTACATCAAGATCAATGTCATAAATGTTATTTAAAGAATAAAAAGAGTTCTATTAAAACATAGCTCTTCTATAAAATTATGGTCTATTATTAATATACTTTGATTGAAATCACAGGAAAAAATTAACCTGCGGAAATAAATTCCTTGTTACGCAATTTCAATGGGGACTGAACAATTGTGCAACGTTTGATACACACTAGAAACTATTTGAAGTTTAACCATTTATATTCTAGTAAATAAAAGATTATATTTATTAATAAAGTGATGGAAAGATAAACAAAAACTCCAAAGAATCCAAGGTTCAACAAACCACGTGGAACTTTTTTTTTTATCAATATTTAAACGAATTAAAAAAAAAATTTGTTTAAAAATGAATCAATCAAAATCAAGTCTAGAACAATAGAAAATTTTTTCTATCTTGTTTTGAATGAAATCATCAAAGTTGAATGATATCCTTCACGAATGATTGGAATGACAATTGATTATTGAAGGATCCATCATGAAATTTGTGGTTTACTATTGTTCAGTTTTAAACATAGTAAAAAAGACATTAGAATATTATCTTGATGAGTATTAAAAATGATTGGTGAGTCAGTAAATGCATGAGCAACTGATAAACTGATTAAGTTAAAAAGTCATTAAATATTTTTTGTTATGATTCTGTAATCAAAGGCGAGAATAATGAAGAAAAAACTTAATTACCGTGCGCTTAGGTATTCTGTCTCCTAGCACATATCCAATGAGAAAAAGGACGTTGATGAGTAAATAACCAGCTACAGCGACATAAACAAAAGCAACATCATCCAGCTTCGTTCGAGGTCTGTTGAAAATTTTCTGATAAGAATTCAATGGATCTACCATAAGACCAACAATGACGATAGCAAGAATCTGGAAAATTATAATTAACATTACTTTACATGGTGATAATTATTTATGTGTACGTAAAATACTTAAATGTGGATAAAGAAAAGCTTGTGAAAGTTGCTGACAAGGTCACATATCATTCTATATAGTAAATAGAGATCCATTGAAATGATTATGAGCTATTAAAGTACTTACCACTTCGACAATCTTTGCTATCAGTATTGTTACATGCCAGGATCTGCGCTCCTTTGGTGGTGGAGGTGTTGCTAAACTCTCGTCAGCCATCCTGACTCTTTTTGGTCTACCTCTACCGTCTCCCAGTTTGATAGATTTTTTTTTCTCTCGATTTATATGTTAAACTTTGTCGTCCAACGTCTTCACAACTTCTAGCCAAACTTTCTCACCTTTAAATTGAATTTTAATTAAAATTCTTCGAATTCTTGGAATATTTCTTTATTAAATGAATTTATTGGCTTTCTTTTTTAAGTTGTCAATACTATTTTAATAAATAAACTCACCTGAATGTGTTTTTTTTTTCTTTGAACGACTGTGTCTAGTATGAATAAAATAACCACTTTATCACTGAATAAAACTGAAGTTTAGTTGTTAAATAATATAATTTTAGCTGGATTGATGGTTACATCAAGGAAACAAAGAGATCAAGACTTGTAATAAGACTGTAAAAAAGCACAATAATAAAAGTGGACAGACGTGAGCATGAAACCGTGTCGCAGTTTCAACTTAAACTGGAACGCGGAGCGTGACACGACGTCTGGACGGCGACAGGGCACGGCTACTTCTGAAAGGCGAGTCCTGGTGTAGAGTACATCGTGCGTACGCTATAACACAAAGTAGTGGGATAGTGTATTTGTATTGTATCAAAGAATTATGTATACATATAGCTACACGTCACATTTGCGTGGGAGTGTAAGTGGTAAACATGCTACTGATGAACACATCGATATATGAGTTGAAAAGAAAAGAGTTGAGGTTTAGTCTGGGTGCGGTCATTCATTCACTCTTAAATGCATCATTAATTCATATCACGAGCAGGAACCACTGGATCTTTAATTATTTGAATTATTTTTAAATCTTTTCAAGTTAGAGAAATTGATTAGCATTATTCCTTGAAGTTTATTTTTAGATTAACGATTTTGTTTTGATTGAAAAAATATTTTTTATATGCAAAGTAAAGAAAATTTTTTAAAATAAATTCAAAGCAAATATTTTTAATATTTTTTTGTTTAAATTTCATGAATGATCAGTATATATTAATAATTATTTAATATATTGTAAATAAATTTGTATTTTAAAAAGTGTTCCAACAAGTTGATTTTTAACTCAAAATTAACTCAAATGATTTTTTATTGATAAATTAGATGAATAAATTTTTTCTAAATCTTCGCAGTTCATTCATTACTTTAACTAAATCCAATAAATGATATAAATTGCAGAGTAACCACGTCAATCTTGCGAAGGAAAAGCTTGATAGCGGTCTTAAACAATCTAAGCGTTCCACATGAAATAAAAAGCTATTATAAGAGTGTAAGTAGAAACCAGGAAAAAGCATTGGTAGCTTTGTTTTGTTGCTTTGTGGTCGTCTATCGATCGGCAAAACGATGATGTTTTACGTGTTGGAAAGAATCCACTATGGTTGTATGTATATCGTGCGAGTTGAATCGCAGCTAAGGCCTATAGAAAATAGGGTCGCGTCGTAGTTACACCTTTCCTCTGTACTTAAACTTACTGTACATGCTTAACTGTAGATAAATATCTAACTATGCAATGTACAGGTCGTAGCAAAGACCCCTCTTCAAGGTTCGTTGCACATCGTGCACTTGTAGAAATCGATCTTTTATATGAAAAACATCCTGTCCCTGAGTTCAATATTTATAATACAACACGTATATCAACGCAGTACATGCTTCCAACACTGTCTATCTGCTACATATTCTTACTTATAATTTAAAAAATTCTTCTAATTCATAGATGATCTAAAAATGCTTTTGGAGCATCAAGTTCAATATATTTATTTGTTATTCATTGAATGATGTTCAGGCATGCATTGCATACACTTGTGATGATCTAGAAATTATTTTAGTGAACTAAATTTAATGAAATAATTTTTTATCTTATGAGTCATAATTAAATATACTTTTTTATGCATATTAGGTAGTTTACAAATCATTTCCAATTTTACATCTGACAATTTGTATTTTATCTTTTTGTTCAATGAACTGTGTATAGACAGCTGTTGCACATGTTTTTAATGGTCTAGAAATTATTGTAGAGCATAAAACTCTAAGGAATCATTTTTTATTCAACAAATGATGATCAGACATGCATCGCATAGAATCCAAAGCGCTCAAAAAAATTATTTGGACTAGTAAACTTAATATATTTAATCTTTCTTATCAACAAATAACAGTACATGATTAATTCTTGGATTTTTTAATTAAATTATAATTTTTTTTAACCCTAAAATCGTTAAAATAATTTTTTTATTTATCAACTAGTATTTCAACATACATTTTGAGTACTTATGAACAATTAATAAAAATTTTCGCTCTTAGATTCAATTAAATAATTAATGTTTATTTATCAATTAATCAATCAAGAAATAAAATAGTAAAAAAGTAACATAAACTCCATGAAGACTCATAACTGTAAAAAAAAATTTTTTTTATGATCAATGAAACCCAATCAAATAGAAGGAGGTGAGTTTCAAAGGTTAATTATCCAAGAAAGGAAATTGAACTGATGAATCCATAGGTATCCGGTGGAATACATTAAATTTTCATAATTATCACTTGTTTACTTAAGACTTAAGACAAATTAAGACAAGTTGATGAGCAATCATCCGGTCATCCGGCTTATGTGGGCGAAAAACTCAGACTAGCAATGGTAAAATGACAAAGATCATAGGGTCATGTAGATCAATTGGTTCATTTCTTCTTTGCTCTTATAGAATTATCCCCAAGTTATTCTATATCTCTGATTCCCTTGAGTTTATCCGCAATAATGAAATGCCAGCACGATAATTAGGGTAGTGGTTAATAAAATACAATATTATGTATGAGTAGAACATATATAATAGACTGTTTCAATGTCAAATTGAGATAATTAAACGAGTTAGACTAAGTGACTGCATTTAATTATATTCATGAGATTATTCCTTAGTTTCAGGTCTTGTTTCTTCTGCAACACGTTGGTGAAAACTTGCACGACAACTATAGACCAACTGAATGAACATAGTGATTACGTTTACAAGACATACCGTCGATAGGATTAGAAATTCTGTTCTAAAATAGATTTTTAAAAATTAGATACAAATTTCAGCTGGATTATTGTCGCATGAATAATCGCATGAAAGTGTATTGGAAATAATATAAAAGAGTTATCTTACCCATAGTGACTAATGTAAGTTGTAACAGTTGGATCATGACTGTACCACAGTACCCAGTCTACAACAATATCAATGGAAACGTACAGATTGGTACATATACCACAAATAGAAAAGCAGATATCCTGTTACAAAAGAAGTTATAATATAAATTTTTAAAAGAAGAATGTTAAGATTAATATTGCAATAAGGAAATGGAGATTAATTGAATTAATAAAGGATTGAAAGTAATATGATTTTATCACTTACAGTGATTAAATCAACTTGGGAATAATTGGTGATAACACCAATGAAGTTGACAATTATATATCCACATACAAATCCTGGTAGTGCGTAGGCAATTAAACAGCAATAGAGGAAAGTACTTGGTAAAAATGCTAGAATTATTGTTGCTGCTAAACAACATATCTAGAAATGAATTTTGGTTAGGCTTATAAATAATCAGTTAATTGGAAAGTTTTAATTATCTTACCAGTCCATTAATTTTACACAACAGAAGAATTTTTGCTGCATTTTTTGGAGGTGGATGATTCAATCGTGTTCGTACATTTGATATAAGTTTAATCATTTTTATTTATTTACCATTTCTAAGTATTCTCTGAAGTTGTTTAGGAATGATACAAGTTTACAAATATATATACAACGATAAACAAATGACTTAAGATGATGATAGAAATAATTTTCAATTTTTATTAACTTGGGTATTTACTGGTTATGAATTTTTTTTATTTAATTAAATTATTAGAAAAATGATGAAATAATTGCTCTGGTGGTTGGTATTGCAATCATATAAGAATAATTTCTAGAAAAAAATCTACATCTATCCTGTTATTTTAATTAATCATTAATTCATCAAGAAAACGATTAGGCAAATTATTGAAAAAATTATGCTAGTTGCTACTGTTATGTATTGGTATTGGTATGAATCGTGGGATTATTTAGTAATAAATTACTTACAGTAATTAAATCAACTCAATAAGAAATAATCGTAATAACTCAACATTACACAATAATATCATCATCATCATCATCATAATATATCCAGTTGTAAACGAGTAGATTAAAATAGACGAATAAGAGTAGGAAATAGTAGAGAAGTAGCTAGCAGTCATTCAAAGCATTGGAGTAATGACAATAGTATCTAAAGAGATCAATAAATACTTAATGAATTTTTTATTTGACCACACTTTATTTTTTGGTGTTGATAGACTCGAATATTTGGTTGGAATGTGCAGGACTCTTTGAACTAAGATTCTACTAATGAAATTATAACATTGATTTTTTTTTTGTTTATAGCAATTACCATTTAATTAGTCCTTAAAAATATTTATAAATGGATTTTTTTTAAACAGAATATAAACAATTTACACTCAAACATTTATTGAAGCATTTACATCTGCTATTAAATGGAAATTATTTTCTAACTGTTTCCTGCTGATGTGTCATTAGTTTGTGATTCACTACCCTTTCGAAAGAATATTGCCAACGATATTTGTGCTATCATAAATAATGAAATACCTGAAAATTAAAATGTCATAAAAGTAACTGAGATTGCTTAACAATTATTTAATGCCGGAAAATTAATTGTTGTTAAAAAAAATAACTGCAATTTTCTACTGCTAATTATAGTGATTTTGTTGATAATTAATTTGAGAAACTGACCAATATAACATCCTGCCAAATATAATTGGGTTGGCCCATTTTGGGCATCTTCTGGTTCAAATTTAATTTCTTGAATAATACCACCTATCGCTGCAATTAAGTACATTGGTATTCCAGCGATTGTGAAATAAAAATCAAGAACCTCTGGATTTTTTACTAATACGCAATTAATTAACATGACTGATACGATCAGGAAATATGTGATGGAATTGATACAGTAGATTATCCACAACCAGGGTGTTATTTCATAACTCTCATATTGGAGTAGCACACTTAAACTTACAAGAACTAGACACTGGAAATTGTAAACTCTATCAAATCACATAACCTTATACAGGTTAAAACAATAATAAATTTTAGTAATCTCAATTTTATAATAAAAAATTTTATTTTCAATCAAAATTAATATCTTACCCAATGAAGTATTTTTATCATGTAAGGAGAACTTATAAATAATTTTTTTAAACGTTCAATGAATTTCATTTTTACGTATTAATCAAATTTTATTTTTTATTTAATACTACTTATATATAAAATCCTCCTATAATAAAATAAAAAAACAAAAGAATCCTTAACTATTAATGAAATTCTTCTTTAGCGAAGGCATAAAAACTCAATAGAGTGTCCAATAAATATGCAGCACCTTCTAGGACACATAAAGAGCCGAGAGCTAATCCAATCTAAAAGAAAAAATAATTTAAATTAATTAATGTAAAGTAATTATTTAATTCATGGACGGTAGGATTGTTGAAAAAATGCATGAGACAGTTATGGGTAGATAAAGATATAGGACAGAAGCAGGGATGTTTTCATTTGACATGCATTTAACTTTGTTAACATCTAATTGTCATTATTAGAATAACTTCTATTGATGATAAAAATTACCTGTCTCTCAGTTGCGACATGAAGGTATTTATGCTCCGACTGGTATCCATGCCAATAATGCAATGCAGTACCTCCGACAGCAATGAACATAAACATTCCGACAAAATTCATAATAATTTCCTAGAAAAATTAGAATATGTTAAATAAGCCATGAAGAGAAAAAAAAAACGATGAAAATAAAAGAATAAAAAATTATTATTTAGTGATTTTAGAAAGTTTTTGGGCATATTGTTACTCACCACGAGAGTCTTCTTATGTTCTGTCGTTCCAAAACAGTATGTCAATAGAACGACACTTGTATAGATAAAAAAACCTACGAAGACACCGGATGCAACAATCTCGGCGTCCGGATTTTTGTCTTCATTTAGGTTCCACGTTCCGCCGACCCCCAAGAACTCTCCTCCATATCCGGTCCGATACAGGATAAGGATTATCAAATTCATCACCTGGAAATCAATATGAATCAAAAAATTATAGTTTAACTTTTCTTCAATGAATGAATAAAATTTATAAATTATCAATTCATGAATGAATAATTTTTTTAAAACATGCACATGAATGAATAAAAGTTTCAAAAATTGTGTTAACGAATCAGGTAATTTCAATAACAATAAAATAAGGCGGAACTGTGAAAAAAAACTTGATCAAAAGTATTGTTTTCATATTCTTTCTGAGCATGTGTCACCCATGAAATTATCTCTACGAATAACGTTCGTTATCATTCACTGATACGTGCCAACAGGTGAATCAGAAATTCTCTGAGTATTCTCTTTCAATGCATCAAATAGAAGACTATAATAGATATTATTATAATGTAAATTAGTTATGAAATCACTTTATTTATTCTCAGCAACTAAAATTAATATTATGAAATAATTCTACCAGACTACCAAATGTTGATTCACCAGTTGCAGATACTGATTTATTAATATTTATCAATGATCAAAATAAATTTATATGAGAGAAAATGCTTCTTTAAATACTTATAATTAAAATTCTACTTGTAATATTATTTTTTCATCTAATATAAAAATTGAATTTCCATGTAATAAACAGTAACTGTTCATCTTATTTCAAAACTCATGTTTTTTATGAAATAAGTAAATACTTAAAATGATAATAAACAAATTAAATGAGTTTCAAAATTATTATAAATAATTTAACTTACCAATTTAAGCACTTTCAAGGCAATGCCACCGATCGTCATAACAGTAACCATAATGGAGATGTGGTATTGTTTCGAGCACCGAAAAACATAAACTGGAGTGAAATCTACGAGTTATGATTACCGTTTCTCTGATGAACCAAGCCCTTTTTATCTTATCTGATAAAGTGTTTAAACCAGAGGATAAAATCCTAAAGTAGAGAAAAGATGAGCGCATGCGTTACGTTTAAAACAAACTTTGAAACATACATTATTTAATTAAATTAGTCATCTCATTATGTTTATCGTTCAATTTTCCGTTTATGGAAAATTAGAAAGCCACTCCTGAATTATAAATAATGTGTTATCTGTTTTTTTGTTTCAGGAACTTGGCTTAGACATAAAACTAGAACAGATAGCAGAAATGGAGGCAAATGTTGACAACATCGACTTTGTTGCAGCTGCAAAAGAAGAAAAAGCTACTCGGCATGATGTAATGGCGCATGTTCATGTGTTTGGTCAACAATGTCCCAAAGCTGCTCCGATTATTCATTTAGGAGCCACCAGTTGTTATGTTGGTGATAATACGGTATGTTAAATATTGAGATCAATGGTTTTCTTACATTTTTTTACTTTCTTAATATTTATCTATTAACTTTGATGAATTGTTATATTTCTTTAAATTTCAATATCTTTTATTTATCCTTTATAAAAAATATATCAATTTAGATTTACAAATTATTGATTATTATTATCTTTATCATTTAGGATCTCCTAGTTCTCCGAGCTGGTTTCAACATTCTTCTTCCGAAACTCGCTGGAGTAATAACTCGATTAGCACACTTCGCAGATGAATATCGACACCTTCCTACACTTGGTTTCACTCATCTCCAGCCAGCTCAGCTAACTACTGTTGGCAAGAGAGCCACCCTTTGGCTTCATGATTTGATAATGGATGAAAGAGCTCTTCGTCGGGCTCGTAATGATCTTAAATTTCGAGGTGTCAAAGGAACCACAGGAACGCAAGCTTCATTCCTTCAACTTTTCAATGGTTAAATCAATTTTCTCTAATTACTATTCTTATTTCTATTTTTTATTCATTTAATAAAAAATATTTTTACAGGTGATAATGAGAAAGTCAAGAAATTAGATGTTTTAGTCACTAAGATGGCAGGTTTTGAGAAACATTACTCAGTAACTGGGCAAACTTACAGCAGAAAAGTGGATGTAGAGTGTCTAAATGTTTTAGCTTCACTTGGAGCAACTGTTCATAAGGTATTATCATAATAGAATAATTTTTCGTATTTATGAAATTTATTGATTAAACAGAGAAAATAATTATGCATAACTGAATAGAAATTAAAAGAGTTTTTAATACATAAAAATATTTTAGATATGCAGTGATATCAGAATTCTCGCGAACATGAAAGAAATCGAAGAACCATTTGAAAGTACCCAGATCGGCTCCAGTGCAATGCCATATAAGAGAAACCCAATGCGCTCGGAGCGTTGTTGCAGCATAGCCCGACACTTGATGACATTGGTAAGCAATTCTTTGCAAACAGCAGCTACTCAATGGATGGAACGAACTCTAGACGACTCGGCGAATCGTCGTATTACTTTGGCTGAGGCTTTCCTTTCTGCTGATGTAATTTTAATGACTCTTCAAAATATTACGGAGGGTCTGGTAGTATATCCAAAGGTTATCGCTCGACATGTAGCACAGGAGTTGCCATTTATGTCAGCGGAGAATATTATTATGGCGATGGTTAAAGCGGGAGGCGATCGACAAGTGTGCCATGAAAAGATTAGGGTTTTATCGCAAGAAGCAGGAGCCCAAGTGAAACTACATGGATTGGACAATGATTTAGTTGAAAGAATTAAAAATGATCCGTACTTCAAACCAATTTTAGGACAGTTAGATACACTTTTAGACCCTTCTACATTCATTGGAAGATGTCCTGAACAAGTGGTGGAATTTCTTAATGAAGAAGTTTATCCTATTATTGAAATGTATAAAGGACTTGATCTAGGACCTGTTGAACTCAACATCTAAGTGTGTGATAGTGATTAAAAATTTTTATTGGAATTTTAAATAAATGCTTTTAGAGTATACGGAGGGAAATTTTTCACTAACCGTAAGTAAAAAAAATGACAAGACCGCGTAAGTAAATTTGCGGTTGTTTTGAGTAATGTAAATACAATGTCCTGGAAAAATATACTGTAAAATTTGTATCCACACTTTTTATTCCACATAGTCCGAATTCAAACTTGTCATTAAAAGTCGCACTTAAATTTAAAAAATAATTTTGATAAATGTAAAACTTCATTATTACTTTCAGTAAGACAAAATTAGACTCTCAACAAGAAAATTATTGAGTGTTATTTAGTACAACTTATTTATTTGAACACGAAAAAACATCAACTAGAATGAAATTTACGAGTTATGATTACCTTCTCTCCGATGAGCCAAGCCCTTTTTAACTTATCTGATAAAGTGTTTAAACCAGAGGATAAAATTGTAAAGTAGAGAAAAGATAGGTGTATGCGTTACGTTTAAAATAAACTTTGAAACGTACATCATTGTTTCTAGTGCTTACAAGGTCATCTAATTAAATTAGATTTATATCTGTGAAATATTGTTATAAAAGAAACTGTATAAATTTGGGGATAAAATTATTATTAGGATAAGGAAATGTTTCAGGAAATATTATACAATAATAATTATTCTGTTGACAGTGATAATTTTATATGCATCAGATTGTTTATATATTAAAAATAAAATATTTTTCAATGGAATAACAATTTTGTTGCAATAATTGATAGTACAGAGGAGAGTAATATTAAATATTATTGAAGTTGAATACATAGAAGCGTGCGTTCGTTGGTATTTTTTTTTGTTTGACTGTGATAGGCCCGGAAAATTGAGGAAAAAGAGGAAGATAAACACAAAGAAATAGACACATAGATACATGAAAATATAGGACAGAAAAGTGAGAAAGAAGAGGAAATTATTAAGTAAAAAAACATTCAAGGATAGATAAAATAGTTGAAGGTAGAAGGATAATAAGAAGAAAAAAGTATTTTCGTGCATTGATTTTTTTATTTGCATTTGAAAATAAACATTTCAATTTAAAATAGAAAGAATAGAATATAGAGTTTTGTACATTGAGATTTAGATTGAATAGATAAAAATAAAATAGTTATAAGTTTAGATTGAAATTTAGGAAAATTGAAATTATAGAACACATTAATTAGACAAACAAGAGTCATAAGTATATTATAAAAAAGATTTTGGTAGCATAGATAATAAATCATAAGTAAAAAATACATAATAGATTATGAATAATAGATCATAGACAATTGTAGTTTAGCATAAAAATGAAAAAAAAAAATTTACAAAGAAAGTTTTGATAGACTAGAGGAAACGGTGGTTTAAATGTTGAAAAGAATAAAATAGATTATAAAAATCAATAGGCAATTTTTGATAGTATCTGGAAGACTCTGGATATTGCTGTAAAGATTGTTATAAGAGTAGAATAGAATAGTACAGTAAAAGACAAGTTAGGAAATGTAGAAAGAGTACAGAAAAGAAATAGTTGAAAATAAAAAATCACAGCTTTGCAGCTTTGTAGTTGAAAGAAAAGTATACACAAAATAGAAATAAAAATAGAAAGACACTAAAAAATAATGAAAGACATTAAAGTTGAATAATAGAATAAGGAAAAATAAAAGACAAAGAAATAAAAAGATATAGTGGAAAGGGAATTTGGAAAGTTTGAAAAAAAGAAACATTTAGAAGAGCATCATTTGAGAGATGAAGTATAGCTCTAGCAAAAGAGAAGTAATGAAAAGAAATAAGTATTTTGAATAGAATTTTCAGGATAGATTAGGTATAGCAATAAGAGTAGTCAAAGTTTGGATAGAAAAATAGAGATAGAAGTTTACAGGAATAGAAGTAATTTGGAAAAATGAAGTCAGATAAGGAATAGTGAATAGAAGATAGAATAAAAGCTGAAGTTTTCTACGTACAAGAAAAATAGAATAAAAATAAATTGAAAGTGTAAAAGAAAAAAGAAGTAGATAGAGTGTACAGATTACAACAGCGTAGAAGAAATAGATAAAAGAAATAGATCGTTAGAGATTTGCAAAAAACCTTCGGAGTAAAAAAGTTTACAAGATACAGAAAAAGAAATTTCGGTAAAATGAAATTTTTTTGAAAGCGCATTACGGCAAGACTTGGCGTTTAATTTCGAGATCATAATACTGGTGGGTAGGTGCAAGGTATAGATCATAGAGAAAGTAGAAACACACATAGGATAAAGGAAATAAAAAGTACAAGATTTGGAAAAGAAATTTTTGAATTTTTAGAATACAAGAGAATTTATAGAATACAGTTTTATAAAAAGAATAAAGTTGTAATAGTTTGTTCAGCTTTTGGAAGAAATTTTAGAAAGATTTTGAAAATAGAAAAAAAAAGGAAAAGAAGTAAAATGAAAGATCAGAAGATACAGAGAAACTTTGAAAGTAGTCAGGAAATTAAAGAAAAGAAAAAGTAAAAAAAGTGATAAAAAGAAAGTATAAAGTTTTTGGAGCAAAAAAGTAGGAAGATAAAAAGTAGAAGTAGATAAGAGAAGAATTGGAAAAGAATACAAAAATTGAAGACGAAAAGAAGGAAAAAGTAAGAAATTTAATGAAAGGAAGAATTTTAGAAAATATCACATGCATAGTAAAATGAAAAAAAAAGTATAAACATTTAAATTTGAAAGAAAAACAAAAGACAGAGCTTAATATTTGAAAAAAAAGAAAAGATTTGAGGAACTATCACAGTGTGTTTTATCATTCTAAAGATCAAAGTATCAGTAAATTATTTATATAAAAAAAGTAAAATAACCAATTTGAAATCAATCTAATCATTTAAAGCAATATAAGGTACATCGGGAGTAGCGTCAATGTAATTTGCAATGTTGCATAGAAATCCAAATATCTCCCTTCGATTTCTCGATTATTTTTTACTTTTCTTGGTGGGAATGTTCCGAACGATGAAACAGTTTCATTTTTATCAAGTGATCATGGCAACTAATTATATTTTTTCCGATATCTCGATAAGTCGCTAGGCTTCTTTTTTTCAGTTAAAACCTGTTCTCTATTTTTTAGCGACTCGGTAGCCTGAAAAAGTTGTTCCTTCAGTTGATTTCCCCGCGTCGACAAAAACAGCAAGCTGATCACCAGCCTCGGAATCTAGAAGAACTAGATTTGAACCACCACCAGTGCCAGTGGATATAACTGGTAGCCAACTATCAGATTTATTTGCTTTCCGTTTTAGAGTAAGCTTTAGATCAGTACTGCCATATCCGGAAAAACTGAATTGGTATAGTCCTGGACAATGTGTGGTGAATATTCCTGTTTCAGCGATGTATCCGACGCCTTTGTTGACCAATGTTTGAGAAAATTTTAAATGAGCATCCTATAAAAAAATATCATTTTATTATTCAACAGACAATTACATAATAACTTATTACATCACAAAAAGCAAAGATTTGTAGCATTGAGAGAACTGCGTTAATTTCAACATTTTTTTAGATTATGACAAAAGTTTTTTATGAAAATTTCATCATTTACCAGAGAGATATTGTTGAAGGTAATTAAGATAATGGTTCATAATTATTTCTGAAGTTTAATATTGAATTACATGTTGAAAACTTACGTTTTTGAAGCCGGAAGTCGCGGAGAACGCAACCACTCGCGCACAATCTTCAGCAGTGGCGAGTTTCTGTGATCCAACGGTGGTGATACCGGAAGATGGAGGATCCGGTCGAGCTGCGTTGACCAACAGACTGGTAGTCAACCCCAGCAACACCGCCCACACCAGCCTGTAAGACAAGTCATGATTAGAACTGGTAAATAATTCTAAATAATTATCCATATTAGCATACGTAATTCATTCAAGCAAATTTCAAATGTATAAATCACATTTTATCAAATTTTATTACAAATTCAGGTTTACATGCAACTTGGTTACTTTAGTTCTTCTTTTCTAAAGTTCAACTGAACCGGAGAACTTTCACTGCTTCAGGGGACAGAGTGAAGCAATACAGAGAGACGTTTATAACTTTGTAAGTCATTAAATGTCTAAATAGCAAATACCTGACTTTACTTTTGAATAAAAGCACATAAAATGAACAAAGAGTCTATCCATTAAGTATGCGAAATAATAATGAGTGAGTCATTGGAAATGTTGAACAAAACAAAAATAATTGGACATGTTGCAAAGTCTAGATATTATTAGGCAATTTCTTATTCGTTAAAAAAATTTTTCGGTTGAATTACAACATTGCTATTATTTTTTAGACAATAATAAACTGTAAATTAACTGTTACATTGTCTAGAGAAAGGTTCTTTGTACTTGAATGATTTTAATTAATTAATCTGATCGATGTTGGTAAAAAAATGTAAAAAAAGTTTGACAAAATAATTGAATACTATAAGAAATAGATGAAAGTAATTAAATAACAGGATTATTTATATTTTTTATTTTAAAAAAAAATTTCAAATACTATCAGTTTTTTTCTCATTATTTTTAGGAATTATTAAGTGGTTCAACTCGTTATCCCGACAGGAGAAAGCAAATTTTTTACATTACGCAACGAATAAAAAATAATAAAGTGTAAGTAATTATTCATGAATAAATTTCTTTAACACACGTTTGTCTTCGAAGCGTAAGCTTTAAGTAAAGAAGCATCTCCTTTCACTTGAGGTTAAGCTACTTCTCTTGTGATATGCATCGTTTATCGGTATGAATAGAGTATCAAATAACGCTTAAGAGAATAAAGTTAATTAGATTTCTTTAAGATTAATTGTATTTATGAAAAAATAATAAATTGAAACTTTTTTTTTAGGTCAGAAAAAAAGAAAAATTAAGCTACGATTTCTCCAAGAGTTAAAATGTTATAAAAATGAAAAGTGGAACTTGGACTGGTGGGTAACAAATCAAATGAGTACATGGCTAATAAGGAGACACGTCCTGAGTTCACGCACCATCGGTTTACCCCACTTTCTAATCCGAACTTACGAAAGGAAAGTGATAATGTTATTCATTTTGACCTTGTTATCATCATCAACAATTTTTATTCTATTCATTCAATTTTTATTACAATCTAAAAGCTGATTCAATTCATCTAGAGCTATTGATATCATTGATAAATGATTGAAGTTCATTGAAAGTTTGAATTATTCAAATGATATCAATAAAGGAGGGCATTCAACAGAACGAATACCACAAGATCTCTTATGAACAAACAATGATTGCCATTTAAGATAATATTTACTCGATTACCATAAAAATTTTAAACTAAAAATAAATCCATCTCTTTGTTTATCAGCCTGCATCAAAGGTCGCGTTCCACTTAGTTGCGATATTGATAGAATAAGTTGACACATACGTGGGTGTTAAATGTTAAAAAAAATTGTTTGATCGTGAATCGCGATGAACGGGTTGAAATTCAAGACCCTTTCACTTTCTTGGGTGGTTTCAAGGCAAAATCGTGACGCGGAATAGGTTGACTTTAACAGTTAAGTACATACATGTCCACTAAAAGACGAATGTCCACATGCATGTACTCAGATATGTTGCAAGCTTTGATAGAAATTCTTAAAAAAGAATCATAATATTTTTACCGTTCCCTTATAAATTTATGACACAAATAAACATAACAGGTTTATGATCTGTAAAGACTACATGGTCATAAATACTTGCAGAAGTTTAAAACTACTGCTGTTAAGCATCACGTAACAGATAATTAAACTTTCAAATAGATTTATTCAATCGATTCAATGCTTCCTCAAAGTTTCTAAAGCCTATCTACTATCTTAAACCGTCAACTCTCTTACTTGTAATAAAAAAAACGCTGTAAGATGTCATGAAAATCAATGAGAAATTCTAAAAGTATCTAAATCAAATGTCAATGCTTGAAGTAAATGAGAAAAAATGTGATTTCGCAACGTTCTAACCCATGTATTAACACTGATTTAAAGATAAATTATTTACGTAACGCGTATCAGACTTCGATAGTAGCTACTGTTGAGTGATTTAAAAAAAAAAAAATAATCATGATAATAGTAATTAAAAACAAACACATGAGTGAACAAACAAAAGACCTCCAACAAAATATCAACTATAAGAGTACCAATTAGCTTGTTCAGCAAATTATCAAGAAGATAGCAAGAATCAAATTATTTTTATTGATTAATTTAAACTGATAAATACCAACTAATTGAAATTTTTTAATAAGTAACTAAATTATTGAAAAAAACTACTATTTAAAAAATTACAATTATTATTTATAAAAGCGATAATTCTAGATAACCGTTGGGTAATTTAAATATTGTGAGCATGAATTAATTAACATTCAAATTATCATGCCGTGGATTGCAATAAATATTTATGTAAAATTGTTTACTGGTGGTTGTTAAGCAATTGTTTTGCTTGAACTTATTATTATGAGTGTAATAAGTGATTAGTGTAATAAATTCCTAATGGACTAATGAATATAAGAATTGTTAGTTAATGATAAAAAGTGATTGATTAATGTAAAAAAAAGATATCTCAATGACTTACATGATGTTAAAGGTGTGGTGTGGCAGCAACAATACCCCAGAAGGGATTGCCCACGATCTTAGTTGTTTCCTGAGCGCAGTTCCAGGTGCGTTAAACCTTCCAGGGACCACGGCACGCCTTTATATCACTTCCGAACTCGGACTACCTGCTTCACGCTCCGGCGTCTCTATTTTCTCTTTCTCCACCCTGTACCACGTATTCCCTCTCTTCTTCAGCGACTATCCAACGTGCCCCACTCTACATTTACTTTTTTACTTGATATTCAGTACGTAGATACATACACATAATGTCGTGTATGTATTGGAACGTATTAAAGTTATTGATTATAAACATTTGAAAGGTACAGACTTACCTTTCCAAAAAAATTTTATCTGTTAATTTTAATCTATAACGTGGCCCACGTTGATTTTGAAAGAAACTGTAAATTAAGTAAAAGATTTAGGACCATAAAGAAATTTAAATTTCATTATGACAATCATTGCGTTTGGATAATTTATTGAACTGTTTAAAAATCCAGTTATTTCTAATGAAATTAATATTTTTTATTAAAGTCTTTTTTCGGAGAGAAATCAATATATTGGAATGAAGAAAAAAATTGTTGAAGTCATTATAGGAATAGAAGTCTCTTTAAATATGTCCATTAAATAAAAAGTTAGGAGTATATAAAAAGTTTTATTTAGTTCTTTAAAAGTTGGAAATAATTGTGGTCTTTTCTAGTATTTCATTATTTATTAACTATTATCTATGTGTATAAAAATAACTGATAAATAATTATTAGAACTCTACATTTTTATGACCACAAAATTGCTGTCATGAATTTATTGTTAGTATTTGAGCTGAAGAATTTCTTTGAAATCTCAGTTATTTTCTTCCTGTAATTACTGATAGTTTGTTGATGAATTTAATAACAACAATTGTTTTTTAATGAAGAAATTCTGTTGAAGTTTGCTGTTTTTCTGATGATTAATCGGCTGGAAAATTGCTAAAAATCACAGTGCTATAAATGCATGTAGTTGATGTACATTCTAAGAAATCAGGTTGAACTAGAAAATAATTACATTTGGTTTTCAGGACAGCGGGATAACTAAAGTTTGCTAATACAACGAGGATAATAACTACAAATATAGTGCACCAAGTAATTTGAAGTTCCTTACACCGTGTAATTTTCAAAGCAGGAACTGTCGGAAACATATTAATAGCACGAGCACTGTATGTCAAATTAATAAATCTCCAACAACGTTCATTACTATCGTTGTCCACACTCACAAAGTCTGCATTTAATTCGCAAATCCATGACACTCAATCATCGTGTGCATGCTGCTCATTGCGTAACAGGGGCATAAAGTCAAGTGAGTGAATTATAACTTCTCAATTAAGTTGGAAATATAAACAATGAATTTTTGTTTTTATTTTTTAAATAAAATAAGTAGAATGAATTTCAGAATTCAAAAACAGCAAAACAAAACAGCAAAATTACAGATTTTTAAAATTAAT
This sequence comes from Chelonus insularis, assembly GCF_013357705.1. Taxonomy (NCBI): domain Eukaryota; kingdom Metazoa; phylum Arthropoda; class Insecta; order Hymenoptera; family Braconidae; genus Chelonus; species Chelonus insularis. Next base: position 278,787 of record NW_023276404.1, read on the forward strand.
TAATAAAAATTATGAATTCATTATATAATAGAAGTATTTTAATTACAAAATAGTGTAGAGTTATATAAAAATTCACGAAAGCAACTTATTTTTCTTATTTGTTTAGAAATCATTCAAAAATGTTTATTATTTGTTTTTTGTTTTAGAAATGTGGAGATCAAGATTTAATTGATTCATCGTTAATTTCGAAATAATTACAGAAGCATCAAGCATGAAAATCGTGAGTTTTATGTTTTATTTTCAATTTATTCACTTCTTTACTTTCTTTGTCCTTTTTTTTTTTTATAAAAAAACAACCTCACGAGAAAATGTATCACTGGGTCATAGCACGCATTCGCTTTTTACGACACACTTTTAACCACAAGAGATCCCGTAATTTCTCTATCTCTCTGCTTCTTCTTTCTTTTATTTCACCTTAACGAACGGAGTGACGCATAATATTCGTATAATATATGTAATGAATGAAATCCGGGAAGACGTTAGTCCATAATATTAACCTTTTTTTTCATTTAACATTTAAAATACTTAAGCTAAGTATAAAACTCATCAATTTCTTTTTACTCCATTCCTCACATACTTTTTTATCTCATGACAGTCATGACAAAATTTATGAGTAATTATGTACACTTCAGATTTTGACACGTTCCTGTAACACTTTTAATATATGAGAAGTATAAAAAGATAAGGCACTTGGGGAACTGGAGAACATTATGTGCAGAAAACAGCATGATTTATTTAGAAAAAGACAGAACTGCTTTGTTGACATCAGAACGATTGCTTTAATAGCTTCTATAAATTAACTGATAGTATTTATATATAATTAACAAGCAATTACCTTATTTATTGACTTGATGCAATTAATTACATTTTGGGTTTTTAATTTAAAATTGAAATACTTGATTTTTGGTGAGATGAAAGACTTTAAGTCTTTGGAGCTAAGCTAAGCTAAGCATATTAATAGATGTTTATTTCAGCTAATTATTTTTTATTAGAAAAAAATCTTATTGAGCAGTAAGATTAGATAAGAGTCCATTTAATGCCTGCTATAGCTATTTACTTATTATTTTCATTAAATTTCAATTTTATTGAAGAGAATAGACAGTAAATTATTATGTAGGCTTATTAGCAGACCTCACTGCCATGGCTGAATGAAATTAGTTTATTACCTTGATTATTCTCTCACTTCATTTTTCTATCATTCTTTATTCATTTTGATTACCTTCACCACTTATTCCTGTTGGGTTTCGCTGACCCTACTGAATGTCTATGTAGAATGTTGCAAGTTAAAGCATAACTTTCAATTAATCGAGAGCGATATCTTGAATATTTTATCATTGGCCATGTTACAAAATAGAGTATTTTATTTCAACTTTGAAAAGTAATATTTTTGATAAATGATGTTTTTTGTTAAACTTTCCCAATTTTTTTCAATTTGAAGATTTTTATTTTTCAACATAGAATACGAGAAAATTTAATTACATGATAATTTATTAAAGTTTTTTTAGAAATATGAAGGTTAATAGATCCTTGGTAAAATCTTATTTAAAAGTCTACTTTCATTTATGAGTTTAATGATTATATTTTATGGTTGAAAAAGTTTTAATGGCATGTGTAAGTAAATAATATTGTAAATAAATAAATATGTATTCAAAAATTAATTCATAATAATATGCTTAATAATAATAATAATTATTATTATCATTATTTGTTTATGAAAAAAAATTTTCAATGATTTTTTCTGGTTTACAAAGGCAGTTTAATTGCATTGTTATATACATAGTACAAATAAGTGCTTTGATTCAAGCACATAAATTTATAATAATATCATCAATTAGCTCACAACACTGATTACTTTTTTTAATATTTCTCTTATGTAGATCATAATTTTATTTACACATTTCGAAATTTCCATGAAAGAAAATAATTAATTTTTGATGGAAAATAAGATAAAAAATCCTTGGGCTAAAAATCTATTTTCTCAATGATTAATTAATTGTTCATCAATAATCTCATCAAAGAACATAATTACTTTCGAAGACATTAAATCAACCAGATGTGTTGATAGGAAAATGAAGACAGCTTTAATTGAAAATTCTTTTCTAATAAAAAAAAATAATTATATATTTCTCTATAAAATTAGTTATTTTCTTTATAATAATTATAAAAGTTATTCAATGATGGTATTATTTACACAAGTACACTTTAAAAGTCGAATTAATCATATATAAAATTAATAGTTATTAAATTTCCGATTCATAATATTTTTATTGAATAGAGCGTGTCAGTTTTAGCTGAATGATCAAGTCAATGTAGATTTCGATCGACTTTCACTCGAGGCGACAGTAACGCTTTCGCGCTACTTACCATCAACCTACTCGATTCAAAATTCAGTTTATTATACAAACCGCATAATACAAGACGTGTACAATCTTCCATTTATTTACCATACTCTTCAGAGACATTCGCCAAAATTACTATGCTTGCTTTGTCTGTCGTCAAACAATACAGAAATGAATACCTAGAGACTGGAAGACGTTGGGCGTGAATGTATATTAGGATGATGACCCAGAATTAATAGAAGTGGAATTGAAGATCAAGTACACTGGGAAAAAAATTCGTTCACTTAATCATTCGAATCATATCAATCAGGTATAATTATTATAATTATTTTAAATATATATTTGTATTTTTATCTATTTATGTGTCATCTTATTCACATTAAATTTTATTTTCTCAGTGTAATGATAGGCCTCAATAGAGCTTTTAAAACTCTTCCAATCAGATGTTTCAAATAAGAAGATTATCATCTTGACAAGCTGGGCCCTTGCTAGGCCAATTACAAGCACCAGCACTACTATCAAAGGTCAAATGGATTGGACAGTTGAATATGTGAAGAGTAAATTTCTTCTTCCAATCATCCCAATGACAAGCATAAAATTTATTACAGTGCTTAGGATGTCTAAAGAGTCCAGGTCGAGCACATTCAGCTCTTCCCTCTGGGTTCAATTCAAGTACTCCGATTTCTCCGAAGTCGGTACGATCAGAAGCTTTTTCTTTCGATAAATTGTTTGACCTTGAAGACCCTAGACTCTTTCCACTTCGAGATCGAGCACGAGAAGAGTAAGAACTTGCTTCTATGTCACTAGCAGATACTCGAAGCAGCGAAGAAGCTGTAGTGGATGGTAGGTAGGTTGAAGATGGAGGTCGAGGTGTAGAAGCAACTGGTAGATAAGTAGAAGCAGGTCTCCTAGACTTAACAGCTTCATTAAATTTAACAACCGGATTTTCGTGGGTGGATATTAATACTGATGGAGTTGATGATCGATAAACAGCAGTTTCTACTTCTTCACCATAATTATTTAACTCTTTGCTATTTTCTAGGTCTACGTAAACATCAGATTCATCATAATTTCTAAGATCAACCTTTCCTTTGTCTGATTCTATCAGCAGTGGCTTATTTCCACGGAAACTAGCAAATGGATCTGCTTTACACGTACATTCAGCACTTAGTTTACCAAGTAGAACTGGATGTAGATCACTCAATTTCACAATTACTTTCCCTTTGCCTTTGCTTATTGATTCTTGACTCGATTTGGTCATCACTGGGTAGTTGGGAGTCGTAGAACTTTTTTTGTAATTACCAGAATACGTTGTAACGGGTGGAGAATAAGTTGAAGTTCTTGTTTGAGCTCCTAAAGATGGTCTCTGTGATGGAATTGATGGAGAGAATCTTGAAAGCTCAGATATAGAACTTTTAGGTGTAGTTAATTCACTTTTTTCTTGATTGTTTATATTTACTTCAATTCCTTCGTGTTCTCTAAACCTTGAAGTGGTAGTGTAATCATAAGTTGTAGTTTTCGAAAGTCCTGAAGAAAATTTAGTATCATCGTATTCATCAGAAGGAGTATATTTCGCATTTCCTCGGTTATAATTAATTTCTGGCTTGGTTACTTCGTTATTGTAGATACCAATATTGAAATTGGGTGAAGTCGTGACTGATTGAGATGGAGAGAGTGTAGAAGAGTCTTTTATTGCTGCAACTGATCCACTATTGAACTCTTTTGTTGGTTTAGTATATTTATATCCATCGAAACTCTCCTTAGATTTCGATGAGTCTTTATAACTGCCTCCAATTTCAATAGGTCTATTATATGTTTCTTTGTTTAACGGGGAAACTGTACTTGGTCGTTTGAAACCCTGCAAAGAATAAAAATGATTGTTAGCTGTTTTATTTAATTATTTTAATAATTTATTATTCATTATTTTATTTACTATTTATATAATAGTAAATAATAAAATTAATAACACAAAATTTGTAAATCAAATTTTATAAAGCAAAAGAATTATTATATTTCCATACCTGTGGTTGAATATTAATAGTAAGATGATCATCTATAGAGCTTTTTCCACTTTCTTGGTTTATTTTATATCCAAAGTCACCGTCAACATTACCTAGAGAATATCCCAAAGAGCCAACTTCTTCTAACTCAGTGTATTTATCCGCAACATCTTGCGATTGAGTAGAATATTGATAGTTAACTGAAGAAGTGACTTTTCCAGCAGCTGAAGGACCCACAGGTCCTGATGGTTGTTCGAAATTAACTCCAACATTAAGGAAGGATTCATCTTTAGTTGCAATAGATCCAATAAAATCATTTCCTTTGTAATCATAATTTGCACCCTCTATTGGAACTGGTATTTCTGTTGTTGATATGACAGTCTTACGATTAGCATCGAAAACTGGTCGAGCGATAGGAACAGTAACAGGTATTTTAGCAGCATTGAATAAAGTGGTTTTATAACTATTCAAAGGTCCAGTAGTATAGCCGACGGGTTGAGCGGTCGATGAAACAGTGGGGTACTTTCTCTGAGGTGTAGGTTTGAAATATTCTCCAGTAGAGGCAGCATGCGATGACTTTCCTGACTGATACATAGTCTCCTGGTACTGAGAACTCGTTGACTTCGCGTAGGAGTGAGTATTAACAGTATCTGGTGATGTTGTGGTTGGAGAAGGCGTTGAAATACCCTTCCTATTGTAGACTTGAATATCGAAGTAGGGAGATGAATGACCTTGTGGCGAAACAGGAGCTACAGTAGGACGAGTATTAAATTGATTTCGCGCATTATCGTATGAATGCCCTGGAGATTGTGTTCCAGATATTCTTGAAAAGCCCGTGGCATGTAATCCATCAAGATTATGCGAAGTAATTGAATGAGATTGAATATTGATAGATGGAGAAGGTGTCGTTGTCTCTTTCATATTGTAAACTTTGATATCTAAGTATGGAGGAGAAGAGTCTGTGTAAGTTTGAGGAACTGGAGCATCTGTAGAATAGATATTCAACTTATTTTCTGGGATATCATATGAATAACCAGAGGATATAACGCTCGACTGTGTACCAGTCATTTTTGAATTATCAATGACATAAGATCCATCAATATTACTTGAAGGAGTAGAATAAGAAAGAGAGTTAATCTTTCCAAAAATACCCTTGGAAACAGTTCCAAAAGCATTTTCTCCAATTTCATCAGGTTTTGCTGTTGGTCTCATTGAAATATCTCCAGCAACATACGATCCAGATCCGCCCACTTGTGCAGTAGTAATTCCTGTCTTAGTTGGTCCTGTTTTGGTGAATCCACCTTTTGTATACACTCCACCGCTATTAAGTGACGTAAATGTACTAGCCTCAGTAACTTCCGTTGGTGGGAGATCTGTAAATCCGGCCCGATGATCTCTGATATCATCCTCTGTATATTTATGTGTTACTACGCCATTGTTATAACGAATCGTACCACGACCTCCATTGTCATGGTATTCATTTGTCCTGTATCCACTACCATCATTTACTGATGTAATAGGGATTTCTTCAGGACCACTAGGAGTAGGAATTACTGCTTGATTTGTATGATACTGGTTTCCACTCGATGTTATTGATTGTTTTGGAGTAAAAAGAGACCCTGAAGATGTTGAAAAGCCAATATTTGTGTTATATCCTGCTTGGTTTGTATAGTAACGATTTCCTGAACCGGAATAATTTATAGACGATGTCGTGCCAAGTTTTGAGGGAGTTTTTTGGTATCCAGAGGTTGGAGTAGATGTTTTTATATCGTTTGTGGGATATTTATCACTGGACGTGTAAGAAATAGGCGTATATATTAATGGAGTTTTGGCAATTTTATTACTAGTAAAAGATTCGCCAGCTTGGTTAGGATGATATTGATTTCCAGTAACAGAAACAGACATTGAAGGAGTAAAACCTTGTTCATTTGATTTAATTGAGCCAGTGAATGATAGGCTTGCTTGATTTGTGTAATATTTATTGTCTTGAGGTGTTGAATAGTCTCCTAAAGTAATTCCAGCCTCATTTTTATTTTCCTTTGTAAATCCTTGAGAATATAATGCTGGAGTTTGTTTTGTGTAAAATTGAGTTCCTGGAACTGCTGAGGAACCACCAAAAGAATAGCCATTTTTATTCTTAGTCGTATATCCATCAGTCGAAATTTTATGAGCTTGATTAGTGTAATATTCATTGCCAGTAGTAATTTTAGATCCTGGAATGATTTTTGTTGTTGTGTGACCTTGAATATATACGTCAGGAATTACGTTTGTTGGAGTAGTGCCATGAACTCCAAAATGCGGAACTGTAGATTTACCGTAATCTGTATTTATTCCATGATTAATTGAATATCCAGCAGTATTCGCTGCTCCAGAATGAGTATGAATCAATTCTGTTTGAGTAACTCCACTAATAATACCTACACCTTGATGAGGACTTGTTAAAACGGTGCCAGAACTTCCAGTAAATCTTCCAGAATCGCCTCGGTAAATTGTAGAGTCATGTGAAGTCGTTAGCGATGGCTTACCTCCAATTTCTACTGCTGGAGTTACATGAGATCCTGTTACAGTATTAGGATAATGCCCATGATTTCCTTCATGCTGTGTATAGCTGTTAGCTTTAGACGTGTATCCAAAGGTGTGACTAGAACCATCAGATGGAGTATATCCGCTGTGTAATATTGATGGAGTATCTTGGCCTGTACTTTTAAAGGATGGTGTGAAACCGCCGGACGTAGCATAGCTTTGAGAAAATCCACGTGTCGTTTTTGCTCCAAAGTCACCGTGAATATTTATATTCTTCTCTTCGTGTCCTAAAGTCGTTTCGTGATCTACGGAAATAGGATAATCGTATCCTGGATGCTTAATGCCTTTTTCTATGCCATGACCTTGATCCTTTCCATCGTATCCTTTATTAATATGATCTTCTTCATGTTTTTTATCTTGAGATCCATCATAGCCACCGTGACGTATTACTTCGACAGTAACTCCATGTCCTGTTACTGCGGAACCGCCTTTATGTTTATCATATCCAGTTGGATGTTCTTTTTTATCGTAGTTGTCATCACTACCTTGACCGTCGTAATGTTTACTATCTGGAGAAGAATAATCATAGCCACCGTGTCCTTTCTCGTCATATCCTCCTTGATTATAATTAAAACCATTTGCATGGCCATGATCTGTTTTTTTTATCTCATAATCATTACCACCACTATGGCCATCATATGATTTATCACCGCCTTTAGAAGATTCGTCGTATCCACCATAGCTTCCGCCACCTTGATGTTCATCATAACCATCATGCCCGTTGTCATCATGGCTTTCATGATGTTCATCTTTTTCTTCATGAGCACCTTCATTGTTATGATCATATTGATTATCAGGACCACCTTTCGTATTATCATATCCATCATGTTCGCCTTGATTACCTTCATGATTGTCATAATCTCCTGGATGGCCTTGGCCATTATCGATGTCGTGATTAACATGACCTTCATTATCATAATCAGTATTGCCATGTTCATCATGACTATCATAGCCGTGACTGCCTTGATTATCGTGTCCACCATGACCATCATTGCCGTCTTGACCTCCATGGCCATCATAACCACCTTGTCCTCCATGGCCATCATAACCACCTTGCCCTCCATGACCATCAGTACCACCTTGCCCTCCATGACCATCAGTACCACCTTGTCCTCCATGGCCATCATATCCACCCTGTCCTCCATGACCATCATATCCACCCTGTCCTCCATGTCCATCATAACCGCCTTGTCCTCCATGTCCATCATATCCACCTTGCCCTCCATGACCATCATATCCACCTTGCCCTCCATGACCATCAGTACCACCTTGACCTCCATGTCCATCATAACCACCTTGTCCTCCATGACCATCATAACCACCTTGCCCTCCATGTCCATCATAACCTCCTTGCCCTCCATGACCATCAGTACCACCTTGTCCTCCATGGCCATCATATCCACCCTGTCCTCCATGACCATCATATCCACCCTGTCCTCCATGACCATCAGTACCACCTTGCCCTCCATGTCCATCATAACCTCCTTGCCCTCCATGACCATCATATCCACCTTGCCCTCCATGACCATCATATCCACCCTGTCCTCCATGACCATCAGTACCACCTTGCCCTCCATGACCACCATAGCCCTCTTGTCCTTTATGACCATCAGTACCACCTTGCCCTCCATGGCTATCAGTACCACCTTGTCCTCCATGGCCATCATATCCACCCTGTCCTCCATGACCATCATATCCACCCTGTCCTCCATGACCATCATATCCACCTTGCCCTCCATGACCATCAGTACCACCTTGTCCTCCATGGCCTTCATATCCACCCTGTCCTCCATGACCATCATATCCACCTTGTCCTCCATGTCCATCATAACCTCCTTGCCCTCCATGACCATCATATCCACCTTGCCCTCCATGACCATCAGTACCACCTTGCCCTCCATGACCATCAGTACCACCTTGTCCTCCATGGCCATCATATCCACCCTGTCCTCCATGACCATCATATCCACCCTGTCCTCCATGTCCATCATAACCACCTTGTCCTCCATGTCCATCATATCCACCTTGCCCTCCATGACCATCATATCCACCTTGCCCTCCATGACCATCAGTACCACCTTGACCTCCATGTCCATCATAACCACCTTGTCCTCCATGACCATCATAACCACCTTGCCCTCCATGTCCATCATAACCTCCTTGCCCTCCATGACCATCAGTACCACCTTGTCCTCCATGGCCATCATATCCACCCTGTCCTCCATGACCATCATATCCACCCTGTCCTCCATGACCATCAGTACCACCTTGCCCTCCATGTCCATCATAACCTCCTTGCCCTCCATGACCATCATATCCACCTTGCCCTCCATGACCATCATATCCACCCTGTCCTCCATGACCATCAGTACCACCTTGCCCTCCATGACCACCATAGCCCTCTTGTCCTTTATGACCATCAGTACCACCTTGCCCTCCATGGCTATCAGTACCACCTTGTCCTCCATGGCCATCATATCCACCTTGCCCTCCATGGCTATCAGTACCACCCTGCCCTCCATAACCATCATATCCACCTTGCCCTCCATGACCATCAGTACCACCTTGCCCTCCATGACCATCAGTACCACCTTGCCCTCCATGACCATCAGTACCACCTTGTCCTCCATGGCCTTCATATCCACCCTGTCCTCCATGACCATCATATCCACCTTGTCCTCCATGTCCATCATAACCTCCTTGCCCTCCATGACCATCATATCCACCTTGCCCTCCATGACCATCAGTACCACCTTGACCTCCATGTCCATCATAACCTCCTTGCCCTCCATGACCATCATATCCACCTTGCCCTCCATGACCATCAGTACCACCTTGCCCTCCATGACCACCATAACCACCTTGCCCTCCATGGCCATCATATCCACCCTGTCCTCCATGACCATCATAACCACCTTGTCCTTTATGACCACTCTGTCCTCCTTCGTTTCCATAGTCTTTACGTTCGTAGCCAGTTCCTGCACATTTAGGAACTAACCAAGGCCATTCACAAGCCAATTTATGTTCGTCAAATACTAATCCATAAGGACATTGGAATTCATATGCCATCATTTTTTCTGCTCCTAAAAAACGAATAGTTTTTTTCTTGTATTTTATTAATTCAATAATGTATTTTCTTAATTCAAAAGTGATTAATACAATTTTTTATACCTAGATCCATGCAAGCAAAGAACCATCTACAATTTTGTGGATCAGCGTAATAACCTTCTCCTGGACAGTGGAATCGTCTTGCACCTGAAGGAGCTATTTCAGGACTTCCGGGACATGCTGACCCTTGAGGAAGTGATCCAGGCCAAACACACACTTCTGTTGTTTCATCAAAAGCTAGTCCAGCCGGACAGTCGAATTCAAAAATGCTGTATTGTTCTATTTGCTGATTAAACTTGACACATCGATAAAATCTGATGAGGTAAGACAACTGATTATTATCCCATTAAATAAAATTCTTAATTCATAAATAATGATCATTAACAAGTACCTGTTGCAACTTTTCGGATGAACATAATATCCTTGTTTTGGACATGAAAATTCAGTGTGAGTATTTTCACGAACAGCGTGAATATTGCCCTGAGTATCAACAATACGAGCGATTTTAAAGTCAGAAGACTTTAAGTTACTTGGATATACAACTTCTGAGTTCTAAAATAAATAATAAAAAATACAATTAATTAATGATTTAATAAACCTGGATAAAAAGTTACTTTCCTATTATAAGCATTAAATCATAAAACATGCTATAATCTATTCGTTGTAATAAAGATAAAAATATATTTACATAAATATCATCTTCCAATGACATAAGCACAGCTTCACGTGACTTTCTCTGATTTGTAGTAAATGAGTGATAAATATCTTCAGTAACAGTCTTTCCACAATCATTTGGCAAGTCATTTTCAATATTTCTAACTCCTATCCCCGCAAGATCTCTTAGTAGAATATATTTTCCCTAATTATCAAGTAAACAAAAAATTTCAAGTTAATATATTTTTCCAAAAATTTATCCAATTTACTAATCAGATATTTTTTCAGGTATCCAACCTTAATTTTGGACGATATTTTATCTTCGAAAGCAATCCAGGAATCATTCTTAAAGGCATAAGGAGCAGTAAGATCTTCATCTCTTTCAATAGTCCACTCTCCTTGTAAAATTTCATTACAAAGTTGAACTCTATCTAGCATGATTGGCATCTTGTCTTCAGCTGGTGAGCTCGGAGTGTTTTGATCCTTGATCTTCAGGGTAAACTTGTATCCACTAGCGGGTAAGGAAACGAGAATTTTCCTCTTGACAGCACCAAGGCCATGAACAAGATCAACTAGGCTATCAGTGTTTAGAAGATCAAACAGTCCCATGAGCCTAGATGGGTGGAAAGTATGGTAGTTATCCTTGTCATCCATCAAGTAATGAGTCGGGATAGAAAACAAGTCGACATATCTGTGAAAAAAAGTTTTCAATGATGAAGATTGAATTACGTGCATTAAGGAAAATCTGTCAAGACTTAAGTCATTATATGAGAGTTAAGTTCTCTATATTAGGAAGATCTAAAAAACAGAGTTAAAGCATCAACGCAATCCTTTTCGTTTAAAGATCTAGTGCGTTGATTGCGACAGATTAGATGGTCAAGCATCTAGCTCAAGGATAAGAAGAGTTAATTACATTGTTTAGTATCCTCAATCATCCCATAAAACCAAAAATTTTTACTTAACTCTTTCGGATAATAAAAGTAATAGTTTTATTGAAAAAATTAATTGTCGTGAGGAAATATTTCTTTTCAAACATTTTATTACTTTTCTCTCATTTCCCGAACAATTATTTAAAAGAAAAATCAAACATTTTTTTCTCCAGCAATTTCATTTAATTTTCATAAATGTCTTATTTCATGAAATACTCACTTGGAAAGTTCTTTGATGTCATAATGTTTAGCCAACAGTTCAGCTTTAGTTGGCAAAGCTATTATAATTCTTTTCTCTCGAGATTTTCTCACCATCTCTTTCTTCAACCCCTGAATGAAATGAACCAGACGCTCTTTAGAACCTGCAGTCACGTTGAGCTCAACACCATCAATCTAAGGCAGAAAAATCCCATTGCTACAGTTTAAAACTTTATGCCGGAAGTGAGCAAATTATTAGATATAACTTCGCCGTAAGGAAGAAAGACATTGAAGTTGAGGAAAGTAAAAAGTTGGACGATCTAATAACTTGGTGAACGTCCGAACATTGACTATTATGTGCTAGTGATCTCGGCCTAGGTACTTTCGTTTGCACACTCCCTCAAGCTATTTTTCTTACAAACAAGACTTTCCTTGCCAATTTATTGACTTTAATAATATTCTCATAGTAACGTTTATGAAAGAAATTTATTAAAGGGTTGATGTAAGAAGGATCTTATATAAAACTTCCATTGTGGTAGAAATATAGAAAGAAAGGTATTTTATGTTAATTAGTAAATCTGGATAGGAAATAAGCATGGCTAATAGTCGATTATTAATTTTTGAGCTTGAAGTTAACTGGAACAGATATTTCTATTGATAAAATTGATTACTTGATTCGTTATTCCAATAATTCGTGCTATTGCTTCTTGTCTAGAATCCGCAGAAGTCTTCAAGATGCCTCGAGCATCGTTTATACTGATGACAAACTGGAGCGCATGATTCAATTGCTTCAAGGATTTACGCAAATCTTCAAGACCTGGAAAATATTTAATTATGTTTAATTACATATTATTGAAAAGATTTTCTATAATTCAAGGCAATAATAAATTTATTCAATTTTCCACTGGAGAAAGGAAATGCTAACTTGACAAACCACTTAAATGGTTGACAAATCCACAATTTCTATTGATTTTATGATTGCTATAATATTTTTATCAAATGTCACAGAGATTCAATGAAAATAAATCTATCCTGTGATGTAATAGAAAATAAAATATTACTTTTAATTATTTGAATATATATTTTTCTGTTTTCAAATCATTAAATTCAAGGAGCTCATTGTTAAATTTAATTAGTCTATGGAGTTTCTAATCTAGTTCCTTCTAATTGATATCGAGTTCAATAGCACGTTTACTCACTTAATCGAAAGTAAAAGTGAGTGAGAGAAGTGAGCAAGAGAAAGAGAGATCTCAATTGAATGAGGCGGCGACCTCGTCTCGATGAATTAGCATCAAGACGCTTTTACGTGTGAGGTTGTGGTCTAAATTACCATTTGTTCAGGCCAAACTTAAAGTGTTGAATTATTTTAAGGACATACTTGAGACTTCGAGATCAGCATTCCATTCAATACCAACTTTTACATTCTGAGAAGTAGACTAGTTGCAAAATCTCTGTTTATTTTGGTCCAGGATCCCCGCCTCGAGACCAAACATGATCTTGACACTTGATCTCGTTGCTGAGATTATTAATTTAGTTTTGACATGTTTTCATTATTTAAATAAAATAATTGTTTTTTATTTTCAAAACACAATATGCTATGAATTTAAAATTAATTTGATACAAAATAATTTCTCATGTTTTTTTTTGTTATTAATTTGATGTTGCAAAATCGAAAGGAAAGATTAAGTTATTTATGAAATAATTTATTAGATCTCATTTACTTTATGAAGAAACTGAAATTAAAATATTATCGAATAATTTGTCTACCATTTCCTTTATAAATTACATCTAACGATTCTAGAGCAATTTTAAACTAATGCTTTCATATAAATGATTGCTTATTTAATTCTTACATTTTTCTATGAACAAAAAGCATAATCAAACAATAATAAATGATCAAATCGAGTAATTTATCTGACATCTACTTTGTTAAATCTCTTAATTGACCTGGTTATCATGTTTACTGTTAGTAGATAATCGATGTTAGGTAAATGTGTTGATAAATTGCATCAAAAGTCCATTAAATAAAATATCCTGGACCACTTTGTCAGATTACAAGAAGTCAGATCGGTTTGTGTAGGGGTGTGGCGCGTTAAATTTCGCAACATGTGTGTTACAAGATTTTTTTTTTTGTTATGTATAAATGAACAGCCAGACGATGCCGAAAGTCCCTTTGTGAAGAAATCTATTTGGGTTTACGCAATCAAATGATCGCGATCTCTCGGACTCTCCTGTATATGTAGAGTCGGGCGGGGCGCGTGAAATTCCTTATGTGGTTCGTCGTGAACGACAGTACTAAAGACTTTATGTTATACTCTTTGATATAATCCCTCGACGACGAATCACCTCTATTAAATGAAAGCGAAAGTTAACTTGTGTATCCCGCAGGGGAAGCTTTATGATTCGTGGCGTTAAATATAATAATAACAAGGATGTTACTAAATTAAATCACTGTACTTAGAATAAACTCAAGAAGTTATTCCACACGCGAGTTTCATTCTTGATGTTAGAAAAACTATTTATAAACACGCGAAAATTGGTTGAAAATGTTTTAGTTCACCAAGCGTGTTAAGTATGTTCCAAAAAAACAATTGATATTCTGATAGTTATACCATCTTAGGATTTTAACAAGCTGTCTATTACTTTCCATCATCACATGAACCTTTTCTCTTACGGAAGTATATAATTTCATTATCTACGTAATTAATTTAACAAACGATCGTACAAAAGTATGTACATACAAAACAACTATTTGCTTTCAACTTTTTAAAAAGATTAATTAAAGTAATAATTCAATTCTTAAATTAGACTAGAGAATTTATTTTTTTCTTCTTCAATAACCCAAAGGATTTGGTATTCTATTACAAGTGCAAGGGCACGTAAATGTTTGCGTAATATCCTGTGGATCCGGTTACAAGATGAGCTTATTTCTCGTATTACACGTGTCTAGGCATCGTGATCAGTTTCCTGTACTTTGATCATTATTGATCGTTGCTATTTTAGTCATTTAAACAATTTGCTGTTATTATTAAACATTCATTAGCTTGATTGAAATCCTTCTGTATCATCTTACCAGTTTTTCCTAGATCTTGAAGATCATGACCTTGGTGGACAAGTGTCGTACATCTGCAAATTGAATTCTCTAAGACTTTGATGTTTAAACTTGATGTATAGCACAAAATCTCTCTCCCAGGAGACACTCTTTGTTGTGGACATTCTGAAAAAAAACAATTCTTCGATCAAATGAACATTAACATAATGAGGAAAATTGTTTTTTATGTTTATTAGATAACAGAAGTTCACGTGTTGACATCATCTACTCATGATCGATGCAATAATATAAGTTTTATTAACGATTACACAGTCATGAAGGTCTCAAACTTTTTCTTCGCTTCCTTTAATACAATAAATTTTACTTTGTAAGTTGTTTCAACTTCTTTTCACTCTTTTATGGTATTGAATAAATATCAACTTTGGATTATAAAGTCTTCTTTATAATAAAAATTACGTGATAGGAATAAAATCAACTAAAAAGGTACCGGCCTCGTTGGCACCTGCTGCTCTACTTGTTACTGATGTAATTTATCCTTAACGATCAGGGGACACTTCTTTGTTTGATAATAAATAACTTTCATTAATTCAAAAATTTCCTTAAAAAGGATTAAGCTTGAAAGAATCAATGATTTATTAATGATAATTTATTTTTGAATCAGCTTTGTAAACATATAGAATTTTTCTAAAGTAGGACCTTACTTGTTGCATATCCAAGCGTGATTAACCCCAAGAGGAGCAGGATAATAAACCGCCCCATCTTTCACACTCTTTTATTAAACTCTGCACCCTCCTTTGCTTATTGTATTGTCACCAAAATTAA
This sequence comes from Chelonus insularis, assembly GCF_013357705.1. Lineage (NCBI taxonomy): Eukaryota > Metazoa > Arthropoda > Insecta > Hymenoptera > Braconidae > Chelonus > Chelonus insularis. The sequence continues at coordinate 294,472 of NW_023276404.1, forward strand.
AATAAATCAAAAACACTACTTAATAATAGAAAAAAAAGTTTTTATTCTAATTTCGAAACACTAAATAGTTCTTGATGATGATGGCTATTGATTAGAATTGGATTAATTTTTATTCTTCTGTTCTTTAGGAGGGTTCTTTGATGTTGGAGTACACGATTGATACTGGACCCTGGGACGAATCGCGTGTTCACCTAGTAAAGACTTCGTGCGGATGAAACTGTGGTGAGTAGAGCGCCAAAGTAATTCTCCCGTACATGTCTACTGCGCAAAGAGGGACCAAAGCGATCGCAATTCAACATGGGGTGGGGTCTGAGTCCCCAGGTCCATGGCCCAGATCGCTGTACTCCTCACTTCCCGTATTCTCCCTGTATGTCCTCCAAGTGTGTTATGTGTAAGTAGCTCTCAGGATTCATACGCCTGCTCAAGACTCCCCAATGAGGCGGAAAAACGAGTTCTCATAAACCACTTTTGGACATTGATATTTTATGTAATAGGGTGGGAATGAAACACAAGGTAGAAAGTCAATGCATGCAGTCTGTTTGACAAAAACAAATTGATTTTATCTGCATGGACCACCTTCAGAGTGATAATATCTGTGTCTCTTTTTTTTTTTTATTAAAAAAAAATATTATTTTTTTCACTTTAATTGTCACTCAATACTTCTGACACAATTTTTACTTTATTTTTGGCACGTTTCTTTCTCTTATCTTCTGCATATAAATTTCATTTTTTACTTCTTTCACTGAAATATCTTAATTTTTTATCTTTGAGTTAATTAATTCTCTTTTTTGACTGACAAAAGGTTGTTAAAAAATTTTTTCGGTTAGTCTAATGAATTGATTAAACTATATTTGGGTCTATTAACAGGTTTCACTTGCTCGAAAAGTCCTAGACAAGTGGTGTATTTATTGACTAGAACTTTCTATTAAATACTTAATCACCAATTAATTAAAACATTAAGCTATTAGTGATTAGGTTTAAAAAATTTATTGGTATTCAATCAATGTTTGAATAATTATTCATAGTTTTTTTTCTATTAAATTCAATCGACCAATAAAATCATGAAAATTCCAAGAAATTAGAGTGCGATTCCAGAAAGTGATCTATAAATTGTTGTGAGTCAAACTGTTTCTTCCATTATTGGCAATAAAAAGTGTGCCGAAGTATTGGATCTTTTAATAAGCAATTAGTTAACAGTTTCGAGTTTATTAGACCTCATGAAATTCATAAACTAGCATGTCTAGTTCAACTGATCACTCAACTGCGTTAAAACAATTTGTCATCGCGTGTGATTTTTATTTCTAACTTGTTTATTCTTTTTAGTTTTATTTCCTGACGTTTTAGGAGTTCTTTCACTACTTTGTAAGGTTAATCTTGATCACAGATCCAACTTTCTGTTACTTTTATCTCTTTTTAAACTTTAGATTTTTCTCAGTTTTATTTAAAAAAAAAAATAAAACTATTTCAGTAAAAGCTTACAAAATTAAAAATAAAATAATTTATCTACACTTTTTCCAACTTATTTACTTTATGTGGTTATTGTTAATAGACTTGAAAAATAATTACTAAAGAAAGAGAATGTCTCTAATATTCAACTTCACTCTCTGCTCATCTGCTAAAGACTAGATGCTAAAGTATACATTTTTCATATTTGTATTTGTGCAATAACTGACTTTGAACTTATCTGTGGATATTTTTACATTTCTTTCAACTTCTTTACATTTTCATAAGCAATCTTCTAGTAAGTATCAATTGCAATACGTTAATAGATGAACAAATGACTCGGAAAATTATATAGCTATGTATTTGCATAAAGAATACGTCATAGAGAAAATGAGTATATTATTTAATCAATTAATTATTATAATGATAATATTTATTAAGTGAAATAACAAGGATGAATATACTATTAGAGATCATTTTCCGTTATTTTACACTTCCGTTTTATAAATTATTTCTCACTTCACTCCATAATATTTAAATAAACAAGTATTATTATTTCAAGGAGCCTTATTTATTGTCCATGATTTTTTTACTTTATTTATTCATATGATAGTTTATCAATTATAATAACTTTTGATTAAGAATGAAATTAATGTTGATTTTTTTTTTCAGAATGTTGAAATCTGAATCAAACAGTAGGCTGATAAAAAATAAAAAAAACTTGAGAAAAGTTACGGTATGTCGATCATCAGATCGCTCAGGGCGATCTGGTGCAACATTTACGATGACCACGCCATTCTCATGTCCTAGAAGAGGAAAGGAGCGTGATGTCATGAAGAAAAATACCTTTTCTCATGACCAACGACACGTGGGTGTCTTGTGAATCTTGAAGATTAATGGTTTGCACTGAAAAAAGTATTCAATAAAAAGGAAGTGTAAAAAAGATCTACTGATGGCAAGAGTTACAGTACAAGAAATTGTGAAATATTTCCGCTATAATTGGTCCATTTGACCTCGTTGATTGTGAATTTGATGAGCGTGGAGTTGAGCAAACCCATCATATGGAAGTTGTAAAAAACAAAAACAAACTAACAATTTTGTTCTCTACAGAGGAAGCTAACGATTGCCATTCTTGTTGTTGCTACACATCTTATTCTTTTGAATAATAATGAGATAAGAGAAAGAACCTACTTATTGTTGATCAATGAAAAAGTTCAAATATAAAGCTTGAATAATTTAAGAGACATTAATTAGCCATTTATCATGTATTCAAGAATTTTTAATCATTCATTAAAAATGTTAATAGCTTAAATTTTTTCTCTCAGTTAAAATTGTATTAAGTAACATTTTAACATCTCAAAGATATAATTCTTAATTGTAATGGCAAAATTATCGTTGAAAGTTTACGGCTTTTAAAATATTATATGAAGGTATGAAGTCAATTATTTTTTAAGAGACTGCGGCTTGTGAAAATTTTCTTTGACCTTTCTGTACATTTTGTTCAAGCCAATTGTGAAAATATGTATATAAATGTATCGATATATATGTATATTATAAACACATAAGTAGATTATGTATCGACAATTAGGGATACATTTAAAGTGGGCGAAGTTTCACGTTAAATTCAAGTGCCTCAAGCAATCGACAGTATTTTAAGTATCTGCAAAGACGCACGAAAGCCTCAGGTTATGCTTTCCCTTTCGATAAAACCGACATCAGTTTAAAACATTCAATACTTTACGGTTTGAAAAAAAAAAAAAATTTTATTTCGTTCCAAAAAATTCTCGATTAATTTATTTAATAAACTAGCTTTCACGTTCATCACATGAATCAGTTGTTTTCAAGAATTATTTGTTATTCTTCATTTGTTCCGGGATTATAAAGTTGTTTATCAGGATGTAAAAATTTCTAATTCATACATAGTAATATAAATCTTGGTAACAATAAAAAGAAGGAGTTTTATGAGTATTATATGAAATTACATATTAATATTGTGTTAATGAAATCTCAACTTGAATGCATTGTCAAGGCCTCTTCGAAAAATGATGTAATAAAGAATAAATCATGTACAAATCATCTAATCCTCTTAGCAGATAATTTGTTTAACAATTGAATAGTTAAGTAAAAAAAAATAGAATGTCTTCATTAATCGTTAGATAAGGACATCATCAGCTTATACAAAGATCGTGTTCTAATGGCTATGATTTTTTTAAAACGACTATACTTATCTCTAATGAAGAAAAATTAAAATGTTAACTCATATCTAGTTATTTTGAATTAAATCTCATTAACAATAATTAATTCTGATCAATTATTGGCTGAAAAGTTTATCGTTTTCTACTATTGTACACTTTTTTTTAATGATTTAATGAAATAAAAATTGCAAAGCTAAACTCTAGAATAATTAAAGTGTTGGAAAAGTGAAGATTTATGTTAGCATTTCTAGGATTGAACTCACAATACTGTCAATGAATTTTTCTTAATTGTTTACCCACAAGAATTTTAATCGTTATGACATGACATGCTTTCGCTTTCATACCAATCATATATTTGATTCTCGTACTCTTAACTTAACTTTAGTCATTTATTTTTCTCCATTTTTTCTTTCTTTCTGTGTAACATTAAGAATTAAGACTAACAAAAACCGGTCTAAGTCGAAAGACTTATGAGTAAAGTGGTCTTCATGTTAACAGATTTATTGCACATTGGCACTTTTGTGTGAAGGCTCATGGATAATCTTTAATTGCATGTGACGAATTCGTTGGAGTTTGCACAATCGTTTTCACCTTGCACGTTCATCGCACTATTCATTTCTTTTATGATATTATAAAGTCACCAAAAAAAAAAAAAAATAATCCTACTATGAAATTACTCAGTGAAAAAAACAATATCAACTTAAACAAACAAAATTGCTAGAATAATTATTTTTTTTTTTTTGATACAATTAATGACAGAAAATTTTTGTTTCCATCTTTAATTTGACGCTTACTTCAAAGCAATTCTTTTCATTGTTACAGAAAAATTCCTGAACGCATATCTGCTGCATTAATAAGCAATAAAAGTGTGTCCTTACTTTTACTGCTTTTATTTATGAGACATTGGTACTTTCTCGAAGAAGGCAAAGAAGAAGTCGAAGAAGGAGAAAGATTACATCACCTTGAGGCAACAGCATGTACTCTTAAACAAATTAGTGAATTACTGATGCGCTGTTGATGCCTCTGATTGAGGTTGTGCTTTTAAAGAAACAAGAACAAACAGTGCAATTGCATCAACTAATCCGTGAATAGATTGAGAAAAAATATCTCTACAGTTTCAAGAATTTGTTTTTCATGCAATTTTACACAGCAATAGGCGACAAATCGCTTAACTATTTATGCTATTTGTGTGATGTTTACCAAGGAATCTTGCTCCTTATTTGTATCAATTTTAAATAGGAGTCGTTGAAAGATAGATGATTGAAGTGAGTCATTGAATCATCAATTGATGAAAGTAGTAGGCATTTAAGGCTATTAGCTAATTTATATGGAATATTTTTTTTATTTATGGAAGTTAATTTCTAATTTTGTTGGTAAACTTTCTGATTGATGATTCTAATGGGGTTGGTCCAATATTATTGATTGATTCATTTGATGTTTGAGAGTGAAAGATATGTAAAATATAACAATCAAGGTGACGTAAAAGATTAATCTACATAGCATAATAAATTTCCTCTTATGTTGTTCCGCTCAAGTGATCGCCACGGTCGATCGACAAGCATGAGTAAACACCACTGTCAACATATTTATTCAGCATTTCCTCAGCTATGTCTATCACTGGAGAGATATGACTTCCCATCAAATTGATTTCAATCTGAAAGTTATTATTTATTATTAATCTTATTATGAGAGTTATGGATACATGCAATTTTTATTTATATTTAAGCGTCATTAATTGATTAATCGTTTCTCTGTTATTTTTTGATATGATCAAAACAAACCAATAACTCAATCGTCATGATATCATTAAAATCAGTACTATAAATACATATCAGATGGTGGAAAAAATAAGTCAATAGTTTTTATAGATTTGGCAAATTAATTGATTAAATAACAATGCAATTAAATCTCACCTAGAGGAAGCAAAAAGAATGAATGGAAAAAATTCATTGAATTAGTAGAAATACTATTATATTATATGATGGAAATAAATTTTATAGCAAAGACTTACGTAATCATTATAAGATTAAATATTATTGTAATTTTATAGTTATGAATAGTCGGTTCATTATTTACGGAAGCAATGAATTATTGATTTATTTTTGCCCACATGTATATTGTTAGTTTCAAAAAATTGAAGTAATTTATTATTTACTTGAATGAAAAATACAAACATGTGTGTAATTAATGTTGTAGGTAATAACTTGATATGAAGTAAAGCCAGATTGTATTTCGTAAATAAAGAAAGAAATTAATGTACATGTATGCTATAACCGAAATGGAGAATGCACATTACTGATCAATTTTAGACAAGAATCATGTATTTATTTCTCAGCGCCATGTTGCAAAAGACTTGGAAAGAAAAAAAAGGGAATAAGAACGAATTGATAGGGTGATATATCTTTAGATGAATAATACCTCGACGTAATCCAGTCGTCTGGCCCGGGGCTCCTTGTCACAGGCGAAAGTAAGAGCCAGCTTTTGATCATTGCCTGAAGGCATGCCGAAGTTCGCAGGACTATACTCCCACTACTTCTTCTTAGTGAATTGCTTTTCATGTTCATAACTAGACTGACGTTGAAATCAAGGAAACGTTAAATTATCAGTCAGCTCATTATTTTTCCGACTGCTGTTTTGTAAGTTCCGTGATCACAATGTGATTGTAGTTGTGTCGTAAAAGGGATTCTATGATAGAGCATAACTAGAATTGACCCTTGAGAATGAGGCGGTATCTGTGTTATTAAATCAAACTAGAGATTGTAACAAATCTACGCTCTTGTCACGTTCTTTATAATCTCGATCAAGATCTAGGCACGCGCACTGTTCAGTAGCCATCACAGTCATTAATCCAAACCAGCGATTTAATGCAATAGACTTCGGGAAAGGTGACCTGAAGGTCCTAATCATAATTGTGCTCTATGAAATAAAGAAAGGGTACAGTAATCAACAAACTGAAAAATAATTAAGTATATATAGTTTGCTCAAAAATATTTGGTCTGATTGAATGTTTGTTTTCAATTCCCATTTTATACACTTTATTTTCAAAAAAAAGCTATTAAATTTCAAAAATTTCAGAAAACCTTAAAAGTCACGCCAAGTTTTTGGTTGTTATGTTTATTGTGTCATTAAACGTACTAAATTTTTTTTCAAAAAAAAAAACCGAAGAAAATAATTCATTTTAAATAGTGTTGATTCGTAGATTTAAATAATTGGCGTTTAATGATTTTAGGACTTTTTGTAATTTCATCATTGTCGTTATTTATGTTTGGCGCACATTTTTATACAGCCCAGAAGAAGGGGGCCGTTTTTGATGAGATTTCACCATTTTTTGTACATATCAACTGAAAAGGAATATTTAAAAAAAATTAATCTGTTCAGAAAATATTTTAATTATTTGTATATTCGTGCTCGAGCAAAATTAATTTGTTACCAACTTTATAATCTGTTAGTGAGAGAACTTCTTAGCAATTAAAAACTCTGATCACCAACTTGATAAAAAAAAACGTATGATTGCTCCATGAATAAACTCTCATTTCACTCAATTTTTGCGCAAAGAAATTTTTTCAATTTCGTATATTATGAACAAAGCAATGATAATACTTCATAGTATGCTTAATCGAAAGTCAACGATCGCTTTCCGAGCAAATTCTTAATTTCAGCCCATGTTTATGTTATAATAAGAAAAAAAATTTTAATTTAAAAATTATAACCTGCAAAAATCATCTTATAATTTGTATAGAGACAACAACAACAACACACACAACAACAACAACAACGGTAGTGCCTCGTCATGACGTAAGGGCTAGATGGCGGCGATTTATGCTTGGCGCACGAGACACTACCGTATCTCTTGATTATTGCTAAACTAAACGATGAAATTTATTGATAAAGCGAACTTGAATTCTTTGAATTATTAGCTATCACTTTTGTAATTTTTATAGATTAATCTTTAAATTCACTTAATGATCGAACAACCTTAATACGTTTCTAAAATTTATAAAAGATTTATATAATGAGAAATAATTAAATTGGAAATTATTGTAACTTTCAATATTTTAAAAAATCTAAGAATCGTTTATTGTTATATATTGCTTGCTATTTCCTAATTTATTGTTCGAATTAGTTCTATTACAAATAAAATTACTTTACAGATTTCATTATCCTATCAGTCAGAGATTTTTCTACAATTGTTGAAAAATGCTTAAGCCAACTGCAAAAATGACCGGAAACCAATATAACTAAAAAAATCATATCAAGAAAGTTATGAATAACGTAAAATATTATTGGGAGTGACAGGTAGAGGGATAAAAAAGGTATGAAAATAATATTATGTGTGGTATGGGGGTGGAGATTTATTTCTTTTTCATATATGGTCAATCACAGTTATATCTCCAGGGTATGGCTACAGTTTGATTCATTGGCACGGCTGAATAACTGAGCTACAAGATTACTGCATGTCAAATCACTAACTGGTGAATTAAATAAAAGTACAACGTCAGGATATGCAAGGTATGAAACTGGGTCAAAGGAGGGGCCAAGAGAAAGAGAATGGATGAAAGGGTGCTACGTTGTCCTCCAAAGATATATTTATTTGGTATTTATATATACTTATTGTCAAATTTTTTTATTTTTTTATTGGGATAAAATGATTTTTTTATTTCATAAATTATCTTCGATATAACTTCTACCTTGGTAGCCTGGAAATCCCAAACTTACAAGGCTGACCTCATTGCTCACTACAGTCTTGATGTACTAACCCAAGGGTATAGAAGAAATGTATTTTTCTCTTACAATCCTTTGGTTCATGATAAGTTTTAGAAAAAGTATACATATTCGACTATAACTTTAAATATTAAAGAAGTTCGAGCGTTTCTATTTATATTTCACTCAATTAACTCATAACTTTCGCTCCTATAACTTCAAATTTATAGAAGTTTTACTTTACATATCATCGCAGACAGTATAAGACCTTGTATCTAAATTTTTTCTTCCCAGCTGCAACTGACAAGTTCTATAGACAAGATTGTACAATTGGAAAATGCTGCTGATTGCCGAATGGCAGAAACTGCTAATGATTATACTGGAACACTAACTGTTACACATTCTGGACGTGAGTGTGCTCCATGGCTAAGTGATTATGATTCTGAACAACTAGAGAAGCAAAAGAAAAGCAGAGAAGTACATTCGGAATTATCAAAGGCTGATAAAAAATCAGCAATTAAAATGAATGAGATAAGGAGGAATTTTGAAAAAAGGGATACAATAAAGATGTTAAGGATTACGATATGGCAGGTAATTTATTTTTTGACAGCTTTTTTTTTTTAAGTTATGAAATTTGCAGTTGGTAATGAGTTTTTTGCTGCCAAATGTTATAAGTCAGTAAAAAAAAATTTTTTAAACATACGAGTTATACATTTTTTAAGATAACTAAGTTAAAATAAGGATCAGAAGACTTTTCTCTCAACATTCAAAAGACTTTAAGAGATTAAAATTTCTCGAATCAGATTTGGTTGAAAAAGATCCTTTGATTTTACTACTTGTAGAAGTACCTATAATAAAAATTTAAACATTTAAAACTCATTTTACTTGTACTTGTGTGTATGGTTGTTAGCATTCAAACGCTGTGTGAGAGATTGGCATTCAACAGTTAGTCGAAAAAATTGTGTTTGAGTTTATTCTGCTCTACAGGGTGTCTACACCCTGTATAAATTTTTTTACATTGGATTACGCTCGGAAACATTAAGGCTGAGCTTTACTTCGGTTCCCCGTAGAAAATCCAAAGGAGTCGGGAAATAACTAATTTATCAGCCAATTTGTAATTATATCCACTAATTTAGGTATCAAAAGAAGGCCTATTTCATGTAGAATGCCGCTGGTATGCATTTTATTTTATTAATTTATATTTTAATAAAATTTAATTAGAAACAAGATTATCATCGAATTATTACTAAATTTTTCATGCTTCATGGCCGTCAAGAGAAAATAATTAATTATTATTTTTAACTTCCCAGTGGGAAGTTATAGTAATGGGTCCGATTTTGCGAATCCCGAATTTTGACATATCTCCACGTTTTAAGGTCCCCAGAGTCGAATACGATCGTTTTCCAGTGGACGTCTGTGTGTGTGTGTATGTACGTATGTGCGTTCGGAATTATTTTTCGCCTCGATTATCTCGAGAACAAAAAAAAATATCGACATGGAACCAACTGCATTCGACACGTAGTTGCGCAACTTAGAACTGATTCGGTTTTCAACAAAATCGGTCCAGCCATTTTTTTTCAGAACCAAAAAACTAGCAAAAATGGAAAATGACCTGAATGGCTCAATTTATAAATTAAACCATTTTTTAGACAAAATTTCAAAATCTTTCAAAAAATATGAATATTAAATGATTAGAATATTTGTATGAAAATATGATGACAATATTTTATCGAAAAAAAAAAATTTTAAAAAACATAATCGGCAATGAAAGAATTTTAAACTCGTGTCAGGATTGAGAAAACAGCATTAAAGACGCTATAATAGTCAATAATAATTGTCAATAATATGGAATTGTGTCCATAAAAATTGAACATTGTTACTAACAAGTGATTATTAATCATAGTAATATTTAAATAATAAGTTTTAAATTGTTATAAACAATAAATATAGAGACCCTTTTTATATATAACCAAATATTTATACCTGTATAACTTTTAACAGGTGCAAAATAATAAAAAACTTTGCATGGATGAAATGTTCCATTTTTAATTCTGCACATTTTGAGCCCAAAATCGGGCTGATCGGTGCATTTGAACCAAAATGGGAATGATTTAAATAATTCATTGTTTATAAAAATAATGAAAAAATTAATGAAAAAAAAAATTTTTCTCTAAAAATGAAATTCAATATCTCCTTTTTCTAAATCAATCGCCAAAAATTAATATTTCTAACATTAAGTATTTTTTATTAATTTTCTTAGACGCGACTGAAGCTTTTCTCAATAGTGAAGCTTCAGTCGCGAATAACTTTTTATCTATCATAGATATGAAAAAAAGTGTTCAGTACGTTTTTTATTAAAATTAAATTCTGAACAACTTTTATTTAAAACATTTTTTCATATCTATCATAGAAATCGAGAAATTCGCGAGGGGGGGGCGGTTTTTCGCGATTTACTCCCCCCCTATGCGTGCCAAACAATTTTAGCCTACACCATTGTGTTTCTCGCGAAATTTCCGATCCAGTCATCTATAAATCATTAATTTGGCCGCAGCAAACCAAAATTATCCCATTTCCCTCATTTGACTGGACTATTATATTATAAATAAAATTATTTTACACAATATAACGCAGTAATTGGGATGGATTTCGTTCTATCATTTTTCAGGTGCTGTCTGCTATAGCTAATAGGGCAAAAATTTCAAGTAAAGCCTTAATACCTGGTATGTATCTTATGAGCAATTACCAACCGCAGGAATGAGTATTTTTCAAATTATCCTCAGTGTTTAATTCTCTTTGTATTATTGAAGATTGCGCTAACAGCTAATTTCTGAAAGTGCGCGCTTTTGAACTCTAAAGGATTTAAATTCTCTTTTTTGCTAAATTTATTATTAATGAATAAATTATTTTACTTATAATTAAATTCACTGTTGAAGTAAGAAAAAAGTAAAGTTTTCTTATTGATTTTATGACAGATTATTAATGATCGCTAAAATTGATCGCAACTTTACCACTAATCTTTACTTCCAATGTCATATTTTATATACTACGCATGCGTGAATACATAACACTTGCAGTGTTACAAAGCTGGTAGGTCAAATTCAATTCAGTTCTTGTGTGGCCAGTTTGAGAAGGACTGCCACATTAAAGTTAAAGTTTTATAGAATATAAGCGCGTGCGCTTTGCCCGTTAATTTTTATTTGATCGTCTGTAAAGACCTCAATTCTCCACAATGTCTTACTGCACGAGGATTTTTCGAGCACAGGTAAGTAATTAGTTTGTTATACAATGTATTTTATCACGTGCTCCATCTCCCTCCAGTGTCCAGCAGTCATTTTTTATCCCTGTTATTTTTACCACCATCTCCTTCAATCCTCGGAAATACATAGTCTTTTATACTGTTTATGATATGAAATATATCAGCCTCCATCAATGCATGTATTCAATTGCCCTATTTACAAAATTAGGTCAATAATACATTACATAAAATTGACATAAAAATTATATCCATCTTTTTTCTAAATTTTGGTTTATTTAATCAATAAACAAGAGATCAATATGAATTTTATTTTAATATCTATGCGATGGTCTATTAGGGATGTTTTAAATAGATGTCGGAATCAAATGTCATGTGAGAAATGTCAGAATAATCACAAAATAAATTGGAGTAATGATTTAAAGAAATAGATATATATATATACGTAGATTTTTATTAATACAATTATTGCAATGAAAAATGTCAATCGCGTAACAGAAAAATATTTTTAAAAGCTTACATAATCTTGTGATGCACATATATATCATATATAATATATCTTGAGAATGAGAGGTTATAACCAGATGGTCGAATGCGCAGGTTCTGAGTTTACTGTTTGATTTTGCAATCTTGACAGATAATTTTTTTTGTCATTTTATTTTGTCTTTAGTAGTGTACTCATAATACCTGCTCCAAAAATTATTCTTTCAATTAATTCCTTTTTAATTTTTGTAATACTTCGTTCCTCATTCCGGCAAGATGTTCTTACTTCAGTTTATATCAACAAAAAACTTTGAATGTATGAATGAGTGATTTGAACTTAAAAAAATTGAAGAATGTATAAAGAATATTTAATTAATGGTAATTATACGGTACTTTTATTTTTGTTGGAGGAAATTTTTTTTAATTTTTTATGTACGCATTGGTTTTGATTTTAATATCATCAGTCTCTAGTTGAATACCTGAATAATCTGTTCATAAATGATAACATATATTGATAACATCTTGTAATAATAAACCTTATTCTTAGTCACTGATAATATCAAATAGTTGTATACTTTATGGCTGGATTATGTTGTTCAAGACTTATAAATATTTTTATTTTATAATCGAAAGGTTTTATTAAGGTGTTTGCATTTTGCAGAAACTATGTGGATTAACAGCAGACATTCAGCAAAGATGTTTCAGCATGAGCCCGTTGAGCTTCGCTGCTGCGAAAGTAGCGATGTCAAAATTTGATCAATCCACCTACCTTCCATATGATAAACTCAGTGAAAACTTAAAAGTTGTAAAGAAAAGGTAAATTATAAAACATTTAAATGATAGTAATCAGCCTAGTAGCCAAGATCTGACGTCTGACGTTGATTTTACGTTGAACTAACGTTAGAAAACGAAAAAACAGCAACATACGTAAGTCTGACGATAGTCTGTTTTCTAATGGCTACAAGGGCATAAGATTATCAAACACTTTTGAATTTATTACATTATCAATTTATTGTAACAGGTTAGGTCGTCCATTAACTCTTTCTGAAAAAGTATTATATTCCCATCTCGATGAGCCTGATAAGCAAGAAATTGTTCGAGGAACAAGTTATCTCAGACTTCGCCCTGATCGTGTTGCAATGCAAGATGCTACGGCACAAATGGCTATGTTACAGTTCATCAGCTCAGGTAATAGAAATTGTTTATTAATAAGTCTTTACAATAATTAAATAATTAATCAACAATGTATGAAACTAAATTTAGATTATAAATTAAATTAACTTTGTATTTTAGGACTGCCAAAGGTTGCCGTACCATCAACAATTCACTGCGATCACTTGATTGAAGCTCAAGTTGGAGGAGAGAAGGATTTAAGCCGTGCCAAAGACATCAATAAAGAAGTATACAACTTTCTTCAATCAGCTGGAGCTAAATACGGAGTAGGTTTTTGGAATCCCGGTTCTGGAATTATCCATCAAATCATCTTGGAAAATTATGCTTTTCCGGGATTATTAATGATTGGTACTGATTCACATACACCAAACGGTGGAGGTTTGGGTGGCTTATGTATTGGTGTTGGTGGTGCTGATGCTGTGGATGTGATGGCTAACATTCCTTGGGAGCTGAAATGTCCCAAGGTGATTGGAGTTAAGCTTACAGGAGAATTAAAAGGCTGGACAAGTCCGAAAGATGTGATCTTGAAGGTAGCTGGAATTCTTACAGTAAAAGGAGGAACTGGTGCTATTGTGGAATATTTTGGACCTGGTGTAGATAGCATTAGCTGCACCGGAATGGCTACTATCTGTAATATGGGTGCTGAAATTGGAGCTACTACATCTATTTTCCCATATAATTTCCGCATGCAAGATTATCTTAAAGCGACAAGTCGTGCTGATATTGCAGCTGCTGCTGATATGTTCAGGTCTAGCTTATTAACTGCCGATGCCAATGCTAAATACGACCAACTTATTGAACTGGATTTGTCTACTCTTGAACCTCACGTCAACGGACCGTTTACTCCAGATCTTGCGCATCCCATTTCCAAGCTTGGTAAATTTATTTAATCTATCGATCTAATATTATTAAAGCGAAGTTTTGATAATCTTGTTAACATAATATTGATACTAAAATTAATTTCTAGGGGAAACTGCGAAGAAAAATGGCTGGCCAAATGATATTAAAGTAGGATTGATTGGTTCTTGCACAAACAGCTCGTACGAAGACATGGGAAGATGTGCTAATATTGCTAAACAAGCTATCAAACACGGCCTTAAATCCAAGTCTGCTTTTAATGTCACACCTGGATCCGAACAAATTCGTGCCACTATTGAGCGCGACGGTATTGTAAGTTTCCTATTTAATTACTTATTTACAACATTCATCCATAAATTTTATCAGTTTTATGGTGGTTTTATGAGTCTTTAAGAAATAGATGAAATTTATCAAGATTAATTTTAATTACAGGCTCAAACACTCCGCGAGTTTGGTGGAACTGTACTCGCTAATGCCTGTGGGCCTTGTATTGGTCAATGGGATCGTCAAGACATTAAGAAAGGAGATAAAAATACTATTGTGACATCTTACAACCGTAATTTCACGGGTAGAAATGATGCTAATCCAGCTACTCACGCATTTGTGACCAGCCCTGAGCTCGTTACTGCTCTTTCCATTGCTGGACGGCTCGATTTCAATCCAGTTACTGATAAGCTCAAGGGTGCGGATGGAAAAGAATTCCTTTTGGATAATCCATATGGTAAGTTATTTACTTGATAATAGATTTCTTCTAGATAAATTGATTAAAATAATTTATCTTGTCAGGTGACGAACTTCCATCTCGTGGATTTGATCCCGGCATGGAGACTTACAATGCTCCTCCTGCTGATGGCAGCAAAGTTAAAGTTGATGTAGATCCAAAATCACAAAGATTACAACTGTTGGAACCATTTGACAAATGGGACGGTAAAGATCTCACCGATTTGACAGTTCTTATCAAAGTCAAAGGCAAATGTACGACTGATCATATCTCTGCTGCTGGACCTTGGCTAAAATACCGTGGTCATCTTGACAATATTTCAAACAACATGTTCATTGGGTAATTTAAATGATTCTTCAACGACAACTAGTATTGAATACAACATTGCAAATTTTTGTTATAATTTTTAATGCTACTTTTAGAGCTGTTAATTCCGAAAATGGTGAAGTAAACAAAATTAAGAACCAATTAACTGGTGAATGGGGAGCTGTCCCTGATGTAGCTCGTCATTACAAAAAGAATGGAGTAAGGTGGGTAGCAGTTGGAGATGAAAACTACGGAGAAGGATCATCTCGCGAGCATGCAGCTTTGGAACCACGTCATCTTGGAGGTCGTGCCATTATCGTTAAGAGTTTTGCACGTATCCATGAAACTAATCTCAAGAAACAAGGTCTTCTACCATTGACCTTCGCTAATCCAAGTGACTATGATAAAATTCAACCTACTGATAAAATCAGTTTACTTGGATTAAAAGATCTTGCACCTGGAAAAGTAAGTTTTTGTACATTGAATATTAATTTATTTATAAATAAACTTGCTCATTGAACAGTCTAAAATCTACTTCGTGTTAGCATAAAATTTTTTTTCGTTATGCAATAAATTAATTAGTATAAGAAAATAAAAAAAATATTGCAGTAATGCTTAAAATTTTTCAATCATAAGGTAGCTAATAAAATTATCTTTAAATACCATGTAAATAGGTTTTAAAAACTTTTCAATGAGTATTGATAAAAAAAAAAACTCGCGCATTTGAATGATAATAACACGTTTGTATTAATTACAGCCTGTCAAAGCAGAAATTAAACATAAAGACGGTAAAGTAGATGCAATTATGCTAAACCACACAATGAATGAGCAACAAATTGGTTGGTTCAAAGCTGGCTCTGCTCTCAATCGTATGAAGGAAATTGCATCAGGACAGTAAAAATATTAATTTAATTATCTAATAATTATTCTTATTTTTATTGCCCATGTAAAAGAATGCTGTGACATAACTTGTGAATGTCAGTATGCAATCTATTCTAGGTAGGCTTTTTTAGCTGAAGAACTCTTTATATCAACTGTTTCGAAAACAGTCAAGTCACAATAGTCGAAGATATTGATTTTGGCACGACGCTAGAACGTGTAGTCATTGAAAATTATGAGAACAAATCAGAATCTTGTACTAATATTTTCATGAATCGTACGACAATGATTATGCTGATAAAAGTGATATTCAAATTATCTTGAATTAATTAAAAATTAATAAAAATTTTTACCGTTATTACGGTTAAGAAAGAGAAAAAAAAAATAATTAATCGAGAGAACTGATAAAATTGTGATGTATCGTTTCGATTAAACAAAATCTATTTAAACCGTTACTAATTACCTCGTGAATTATTATTTAATCATCTATTTATGTAATTTCAGAATTAATTCATTATATTATGTCAACTCTTCTTATTTTATTTTTTTGTAAGGTGTGTCTGAATTTTTATGACCATTTCAAGAGCAATTTAATATTGAAATAAAATTTTTTATTATTGGGTATTTCATCAACATCCAGCCCCGTTACCAATAATAAATAATTTTTGTTTTGAATTAAATTGTATACTCATAAATCGTACGCAGTGATTGTGTATATAGAATGTAGAGTGTAAAAGAAATTCGTATTTTTAAATTCAATCATTGTTATTTGTAGATGAAATTATCTAATCAACTTGTACATTATTCTCATCATATTGAGGAGACAATTTGAGCTTAAATTCAATACGAGCTCTTGTACGATTCCCAATAAAAATGATGTCTGACAAATATATTTGAAAAAACTACAAAGTTGGTTTCTTATTCATTACTGGTGATGTAATATTAATGACTTTTTGTTAGTAACCCAATTTAATTTTCTCATTATGTTTTTGTTGATTTATGGATCTAAGGAAACTAATATTTATGGATTCGGGAATCCTTACATACCTGATTTCTTATTACTAATGCATGGAGTTTTACAAAGCTGCCTTCGATAGAACTATTTGGTCGGTTACCACAACCAATTACACGCAGTTAGAGTTACAAATTGTTCAAAGTATTCTTGAATATTCTAGTATGGTATTTGGTGACATTTTCAAACTTCTCTACTGTTTTTAGTCTCAATATAAATGAGAGAAAAGTTATTATTTCTTTCAAAATGTCATAAATATTAAAATTCTTTTAAAAAATGTCATAATGAGTTTTTTAATAAATTTTCTTCAGAAACGTAAAAAAGCAAAGCAATCGTAATGATTGACTGTATGTGATAAAAAGAAGTTTATTATTTAAAAAACCAATTTATTTTTCAGTTTATCCAAGTCCTGAGAACTGCGATCATTACGTCAGTTATTTTAACTATCTCCATTGCTCTATGTCCGCTTCACACCTGTTTGCTCTAGACACTTTGAGCTATGAACACATGAATGGTTTCTATGGCAACATAATTTCACAGCAAACAGTCGCAAACCATTTTTACTTTCTTTTCAAGTGCCACTAAAACTTTAATACCTCTTTAGGATAGGCAGTATAGTTTATCTTCAATAATTAATATTCATAATTAGTTAATAATTCTAGTAATTAAAATTTTTACTTATTAAAGTAATAAATAAATTTGTTTTGTACTCATCAAGTTCATCCAGCAGTAAAATGAAGATTGCTATTATTAATTACATTTACTGTTTGATTGGTAATTATTATTGATATTGTTAATTTAAAAAATTAATTACTTATCGTCGTCGAGTTGATTATTATTTTTTTTTTATTTTAGCTTAATTAAAACAATGAGTGAAGGTGTATTTTTTGTTTGCATTACTGGATCCATAGAATATGGCGAGTTCTACGAAATTGATAATGCATATTGTAAATACGGCTATCACTTTGGATCAGAATGGAATGTTATTGCAGTAAGAAAACCAAAAGCAATTTCGAGTAGTCTATGTTTATTTAATTAACTTTTTTCTTTATTTCAATAACTCCTATGTTTTCATCTACTCATTTGTAATCATACTTCATAGGGTATCGAAGAAGGTTTAACACAAATGAGCAAATGTAGCAATGATGTTAGACGCCTGGCCAGCTGGAATTTTCCTTTAGATATCACTTTTCGAGCTACATTACCACATGGATGTAAGTTAAATTAAACCATATTATGTCAAGTTGAATGTAATGAAGCTTGGTTCAAATGTCAAATAGTTACTTTTTAGTTTGTTATATTTGGAGATGATGGGTTTGAAAATTTTCCAGGGCCTCAACTAGTATTGTCGGTTTACGGATTGGATTTCTTTGGTCATGATGTTATTAGAGGATACGGAGTTTGTCATATACCTTTCACATCAGGCCGGCATGAAAAAAGGTAGAAAAATCGATGCTGAAACTGGATCATTAATTATTTTTTTCATTAATAAAATATAACCGAACATTTTTATTTGAAAATAAATACAGTCTGAGATTAAATTTTTACTCAAAGCTTTGGCTTTTTTGTTAACAACAAAAACTAATACTGAATATTTTCTACTCTTTTATTGATATTTTTAAAGCATAAAATTGATAGCTGTTATTTCTAAGCTAATGAAAATAAGAATTATTATTATTTATTTTCATAGGATTCCTATATATGTACCAGAGTCATCATCGATACTGCAACAATTTGCAGCATGGATTACTGGCAAACGACCGGAACTAATTGAACCGTCAATTCTGGCATCTGGAAACGGAAGAGAATGTAATAAAATTAACTAGTAGAATTCAATTTGACAATAGCAATTATTCTTACCAACACAACTTACAGTATAATTTTAATATTTATCTCTATCTCATATTTTTTATTTTATTTTGCAGTAACGCGAATGAAAGTTCAGGGTGAAATCGTGGTGACTTTCAACGTCGTTTTGAAGGATTTTGCAAAATTAGGTTACATTAATGGTGGTGAAAAAAGGTAGAATAAGAATTTTTATTTTAGCTAACATTTTTATCTTGATAAAATTTCGATATTTTATTGACTAAAAAAGCTTAAAACAGTTGAGAATAATAGAATGATCACGATTGGCAAAAGGATTGCATAAAATTTAAATAAATCCTGAAAGGCTATCGTACACTAGTTTAACTAAACTGAACTTTGTGGTCAGAGTATACGATGTGTGCTCCGAATGAAATTAAAGCGATGAAAACGTAAAGCATTCCATCCCAAGTTAATGTACAAACGAATGACCGTAAATTGAACAAGTTTAGATTTCGTTACATTTGTAATCGAACGCATGTGTTTCTCATAAAGCGTAGATATATAGCAAAAAAAAAAAAATTTTATTGTTATCAAAAATACTAAATAAGTTGAAACAAACAGTGCATTAAATGTAATTTATTCAAATAGTTTCTTCCTTCCTAATTTATTTGATCTTTACATTATGGTTGTCCAAAAGTGGTAGAATACACACAGTAAGCTAATTAGCATTCTTAATTACGGTTAAAGTTTATAATAGTTTTCATCAGCTTTTTGCCACAATATTACTCATAGCTAACAAACATAATAGATTGGTAGATATTGAAAATTACATTTTATTTATTTTGTTAAATATCTTTATTTATTATATAATAATACAATCATACATAAGTTCTTTTACAATTTTTTGAACTAATTTAAATTTTTTATGTGAGCACAGCCGTAGAATAAAATATTCATTTCATTATCTCTTTTTCTTCTTTTAAAAATAAAATGCATCTTTTTACTTTTTCATAATACATATTTACATCCATAGTTAGTTGATAAATTTTTATAAAAAGATTTATACACCACAAAATACTGCTTTCATTATGAACATCAGTTTTCTCTTAAATTTTATTATAAATTTTAAAATTATTCCTAAATAGTTATAAAAAATTTTCTTTGGAAATATATATCTTAATTTAGTATTTACTCTTTAAATAAAATTATAAAATTTAAAGCTTCAGAGTCATAAGTGACTCTAATTCTTAGTCATTCAGCTATCGGAAATGAATTTTTTTGCTGGCATTTCCGAAGAATTCACCTGAAAGTACCTGAAAGTAAAACGCAAAAATAAAATATACATATTTGTAACTTTACTTAGATTTTACTTTTGCTTATTCTATAGAGACGAGGAAGGCATTTATGAAATGCAGAAAATAATGAAAATTTACATTAGTTTGAATTTGCATAATTGTTTTTTAGACATTTAAAATACGATGCGCGTGCGAGTGGAGATGTAATTTTTATCTTAATGATAGTTTTAATTATCAAAAACATAAGAAAATTTTTATCAGTGTTTTTTATGTGCTTTAGCTACTGCTTATGCACTGCAAATCTCAAATTTTCAAAGTGTTTTAATTTAAAACACTTAAAGTGTTGTAAAATGACGTTACCCATTTAATTAACATTGTAGTCACTTTTTAGACACTTCCAAGCATCTAAAAAGTGACTACAATATTAATCAAATGGGTAACGTATTTTACAACACTTTAAGTGTTTTAAATTAAAACACTACGATTTGCAGTGTGATATAATAGTATAAAACATTTTTTTGCAATATCAAAAAATAATTATGTAGGAGATACTAAAAAAATGATTAAATCTACCAAAGTCATAAGTCTTAAAAATTTACACGACAAATATAAAGGTAATAAAATTAATGTTTATGATACTTTAACTTTACACTTGTCTCTGGTTTTTATGTGTAGTCTGAGCAATATCGATTAATACAAGATTAAGGAAAATCTGCATCAATTTTTTATCGGATTTTATAATTGTTATTCTAGATATTGTCAATAAATAACTCCAATCTAAGAATTATGACAGGATTAAGTTTTTAAAAATTCAGGCGTTATCTTTTTTTCAACTTGATAAGAGGATAACTCGATAACAGGAGTAAAAAGATAAAGTAAAAAGGATTATATTGAAAGGAAAGGTGGAATTGAATTTTTAAATGTAAAATAAAAATGTGTATTTGTTGTATGTAGAAATGGGAAAATATAGAAAACAATTAAAACGAGAAATAAACTTACTATTTTATTCAGGATTCTGGTGAAACTCTGCTAATGCTATCACTGCTATCACTGGATTTTGTACCAGGATATAAATTTAAAAATTCAAGTACAACACCATTTGTCCATCCGAATCCAGCTTGTACATTATATTCACCTCCACCTCCATATTCTCCTGGTTGTAGAGAATTGTACTACAAAGAGAAAATAAACGTACAATTATATTTTTGTAGAGAATGAAAATTTTGAATTTTTTATAATTACGACAAACGAATGGACACAATCAGAGAGTGATAAAAGAAAGATTATTTTAATGAACCTCCTCCTAATTATTTAATGCTATTTTTAAACGCGATAGTTCTCATTAAAACTCTGTCAATTCGTTTTTGCTCTATTTTTTGCGGGCCATTAAAGTTTGGAAAATAATTAATAAAGAGCAAACTATTTCATGAAATGAAGTAAAATAAATAAATGAAATTTATCTTGTGTTGTAAACTAACTTAATTTTAGTTTAATATAAATGCGCAATGGTTTGTATAGATAAGAAAAAGAGCATGAATTTGAATTAAATTTAGTTTGATCAATAACATTGATATATAAACTTCAAATTTCAATCAAAAGAACAAGAGTATTTTCTGTGTGAGAAAGTTGTGTTGGAGTATGAAAACTTGATGCTCAACTACTTATTTAGGTACGTGGAATTTACTGATTAGTTTAGCATTAGTATCCGTATTTCGTCGATTTTGTAAACTTTATGTAATATTCAAAACTGACAGAAACTCTCTAATGGTTTAACCATAAAGTAGAGGAAGCTTTTACGAAACTTTAGATCAAGATCAGATGGTAGATGTTAAATGTTTGCTGAGCACGTGAGTAAAACTGAACAAATAGTACACAGAAACTAGCTACTCTATTTTGTCTTTCATTGTGTACATTACTGTAAATTATTAAAAGTATTAGGATGCTTTTAGTTTTACCTTCAATGCTACCAATTAACATTTCATCTAAGTTATGAATTTCATTCTAGACTAGATATCTATAACCCGTGGTCTTTTGATAATCAAATATTTATAAAACAATTAAACTTAAAAATAATTTCATTTTGTATCAAACTCTTGATAGATAATATGAAATTATCTTTAATGGTATTACAGCAACATCACATTTAACTTCAGAACTATATTTCAACATGACTGATGTCTTTTTTTTTCTATAAAATACCAGAGTTCACCATTATAAATATTACAAGAATAAATAGAAGTATCATGTATTTTCTGTACAAAGAGGTACTAATTCAGAATACAAAGGTGACTTTTTTTGATAATCCAGAAAAACAGCTCAGCAATCTTTTTTTATTATTTATTGGCGAGATATAAATCTATTGGCATAGGTATCATCCTTTTTGTAGCTATAAAAGATTCAAGACAATTATTTTAGGCAATAAATAACAAAAAATTCGATCATTATTCGATTTTTTTATCCACATAAATAAAACATAAATAAAATTATCGCGTTTGAGTAACATTTAAGGCCTAAAGGTCAGTTATATCGATTCACTTGAAGAATATATGGAGCAGATGTCAGCCTCCAGCATTCCATTTTCAGAAATAACATATGAACATACTTTCAAATGTTATCTCATCATCTGGGTAGTACTTATGATTTAATACATTTTTTACTTATATTTATTATTTACTATTACTATTTATCTTAAAATTCCTCATGTTTTTTATTTATGATCCTTAATTTCTCATGTACCTTTAGAATGTTTTTTTCTAAATAAAAATGTCATAGAAGTGTGAAAAACGAGGTCGCGATATTGCTCGCTTGAGTGCTGATGGATCTATCAGCTACTAGTATGCAGCTGATACTACAGATTTGTATACTTCACAAAGCTTTATTCTACAACTCTTAAGATCTATGTATAGGACCAAATACAAACAATGAATGAGCTTTATCTGTTACGCTCTTTTAGCTTCTCTAATTCTCAGCATTGTACGCATCATCTTCAGAACATTGCACGATAGTTGGTATAACTTTGCATAATTATTCAACGAGGCATTTTTTAACTGTTCTTTACTGTACATAAGCTTTATTTACTATTAGGTCAGAAGGTCAGAATAAATTTATTCTGAATGAAAGATGCTGAAGTATCAATAACAAGATTTATGAAAAATAATTATGACAAAAGCAGCACATTTTTCAGCTTTATTACATCATTTATTTGAATGGAAATAATTAAAAACGTTCATCAGGAGTGGAAATGTTTCCGAAATATCTCTGGAAAAAAATGGACTGTTGCAAAATAACTACTCAGCTATTGTCGTGCTTTCAGGATAGACAAAAAATTCATCTAACTTTTTTTATCTTTCAAGTTTTGTTCTAGATGATTACATATATTTTTTAATATCTTAGCTTTTTTTAATTTTATAAATAAAATCTCAACTATTTAATGTTGGAAGAGAAAGTGAAAAAAAAATATCCAACTCAATTGTGATGTGTATTAATGTTGTTGAAGCGTAAATTTCAATTATATTAGATGCAAAAATTTATGTGTTTGATGCCGAGATAAACATCGAATTTTTATCTTGTATTTTAATAGAAATACATTTTATTGTTAAAATAATATGTTTCGCGTTTTTAATTTATTTAATTCATGAAAGCTTTTAAATAATTTCAGTGAGAAGAATAAGAATAATGAAAAAATGGATTTTTTTTAATACTCGGCAGTCTTCTATTTTCTACATGTACACTGTAAAAAGCTCCACTACAGAAATTTAGAACGTGAATGGTTTGAAGAATATTTCATTGTCCTCAGAGAATAGTGAAACATATAAAAGTAGTTGGTGGTCAAACTTTAGTGCACATTTTAACGAAAACACTGCGAAATGATGAAGCATTTCTATTCAAATCTAGGAAATATTACTGTTAATGTATCGATGGATGCAACATCATAAATAATAACAAGCTTGGAGATAATTTCAAAAATACTTTTGGTGTGTCAATTCATTTCAGATGCAAGAAAGAGAAAAAGGAACAAAAAATAATAATAATATCAAGCAAGAAAATGGAAAGAAAAAAAAACTAGAATTTTTTATAAACGACATTTCTACAATTATATAAATTATTTCTGCATTTAATAATTTATCACTTGCTGTGAAAATAGCAGAGGATTTTGAGAAAATTATTTAACGAAAAATATAATGACTTCCTACTATTCTACTCATGTCGAGTAAATTTAAATTATTTCCTTTAATTCTAAGATAATTTCATAAGTAGGTTAATAAATTTAGTCTACATTTTCTCCTATTTGTGTAGCTATGATTATAAGAGCGTTTTCTATTCCAATTAAAATACTCTTTTCTATACAAATAATATTAATACAATACGATAGCTATCATCAAGATTGCTATCTAACTACTATGAATTTGAATCAGAAAATGTTGTTATCTCATCATCAAATTGGGGAAATGAGATTTTTCATGGTATATACTTAAAAAATAATTATTTCATTTCAGACTTACCTTTTCAAACATCATGCCATACTCAGCGAAGCCCAAATAATTCGCTCTTAGCCATCGAGTTGCGAGTTCTTCAGCCATTACAAGGGCTGATTGGGCACCCGTGTTCCGGAGTCCTTGGACCATGATTGATTGTAGAGGTGGCCATGCATTAGGAAAGTCCCACTGTTCTCCAGTTTGACTCAAAGACATTGGGGTTCCACCTATACATCCCCAGAAAAAGAGGGAGGAAGATGGATTAGATTTTCACACGCAGCAAAGTGAGGTAAAACAATTTTTTAAATTCATATATCATTTTTTTTTATCCTTCCTAATTGGACACTATTAAACTGAGCATTGTCAACCCACACGAATATCATTTTAAAAGCATAGCATTTGAGTAAAATATTAAATTCAAGAAATTTTAGTAAAGTGTTTTATTATTTTTCGTGAATGGGGGAATTTTTATTTCAACAAATATTTATCGTTTTATCAGTGAATTTGATTTTATTTTTTAACTTATTGATAGATGAAAAAACAATAATTTTTTAATTTGAATGTCATGTTGCTATAGAATTTCCAATTAGAGAAAACAATTCACATATTGGAAAGAGAAATATTTTCAATATTCACATTTTTTGTGACAAAAAATAGTAATATTTATAAAAATGTTGAAATATTTATATTTAATAATAAATCGTTGAAATTTAGTGAAATATTTTTATTTACATTTTTCTGCAGGAAAAAAATAAATGATTTTGAGTATTTTTCTGAAAATAATCTTTTCCTTGAATGCTCCAATTTGTAAGATTAAAAATTAATGGAAATATCTATTAAAGAGCTTATATATTTCTAGACATTTTTTTTATATTCAACAGCCCTTTCGAGCTGGTATATCTATGATTTTTTTTTAAAATAAAAATTCAAGCTTCCTGTTCATTTTTGTTTGAGGCAATACGTTACAACAATAATTTATAACAAAAAGTAGCTATTTTCAATTGCATTACTCTCAGTATTTGTTTTTTGTTTTTTATTGTTCCAAAATCGTTTGATAAGACCTCTAAAAGTAAGATATCCCAAGGAGCAAGTTAAGCATTTTTACGAAACAGTACCGTGAAGATAAAAATTTTATTTACCCATAAATGTATTGATGCCTTCGGCAGTAAGATAATCAACAGCTTTTTGACCGTAGAATGATGCGTTCTTCATATTAAAGCTTTTAGTATAGAGTGGCGTGAGATTGGAAGGATAAAAAAATTTCCTTGGTCGTTCATTTTTGATATCATAATCGAGCCAAATGCCCAGTTCGTCGCTCCAAAGAACCGCATCAATAGCAGTCTGATAGTCATTCGCAATGTCCTTGTACTTCTTTGCTTTCTAGATAATGAAAAATTATTTTCACACTGAACACAATCATCTCATCGGTCTTTTTTTTTCAAATATTACAGTGTAATCAAAAAAGAACGTCTAGACGAATAATATTCACACGATTTATCTTTTAAAAAATTAATTGAATTGAAATTTACAGAAGAAAGCTCAACAATCTTTCAAGATAATAGACAAAGAAATATTATTCATAACATACACGTTTTTTTTTTTTAAATCTCCAATTTATTGAATAATGAACTAATAATTTAATTCAAGTAAAAGCCATCGAATTAAAATGGATCTTTTTTTTTAATGTTGAAAAATAAGTTGAAAAAAATTTTGTTTAATTTAAGATGAGTTGAAGACTCAATAAAAAAATTTCCTGTCATAAATTAGGAAATAAGGTTCAATAAACTGACACAAAGCCTTATAAGAAGATATACGCTTTTAATTAAATTGAAATTAATTGATAGAAGCCCAAAGGTAGTCAGTTATTGTTTTGGGACATTTTATATCTAGAATTGGCTTTGAAATGAATTTCTTTTCAACTTCTAATTACGAAAAAAATTTTTTTTTTCAAGGAACGATTTATTAAAGTGTAATAATAAAAAAAAAAGTTTAAGAAATAAATTAAAGAAAGGTTTTTTTTTCCATGCTATTTTTAGTTGTTTGTTACTAAGCAATTACTTACCGCTCCGTTTCCTAGGAGTGTATTAAACTGACTCAGAAGACGAGCATTACGCTGAAGGAAAGCATTAAGATCGACAGGAATAATATTTCTTGTTGAAATGTCAGAGAGATTCCCCATGACAGGCTTGTCAGGGATGAACCAACGTGACGAAAAATCCCAACCACTTTCAGCACCAGCTTTTATGTCTTCGTAAAAAATACGTTTTCTTTCATCAGTCTCGAAGGCTTGAGCCTCTTTGTAGTCTTCCCTATAGAAAAGGAAAGAAAGTTAATATCTCTACGATGAGAAGATTTTACCATAAATTTTTTTATTTAAATTTCTTTATTTACATAATTTTCTAAGTGAACTTGACTTCAAAATCATTTTTGAAATTATGTGCTTTGAAGCTTGAATGAGTTTAATAAACAAAATAATTTATCACTGAGTTAATCGTAATGTGAAAATTACTTCCTTCTATGTGATGTTTCCACTCAATTTTTAATAATAAACTTGAAATAATAGTCTTTATCGAGCTACAGAATGTAAAAAGAATGAATAAAATATCTAAAGAGAATTCAAATAAATGAAAAAAAAAGAATATTTTACAGAGAAATAGATGTATAATAAATATAAAATCGTTATCAAGTAGTTTATCCAATTTTAAGCCAGCCATGGTATCACATTCACTTAATTCTATAAATTTAATGGATTTTTAAAATGAAATAAAATAGATCACATGTAATTCTACTAATGACCCATATTTTTGTAGTCGTGGAAAATGTATGCTTTAATCGCTTTATTTTAATTAATAAAACTAAGAAGATTACTTTTTTTTTGTAAAAATGTGACAATGTGAGAGAATATGATTGTGTTAAAATATGCTAATCTTTCGGCTTAATTTTTATTTTACAGCTATAGTTTTTGCTTTAATTTTTCTTATAATCTCTGATTTAGTGTGATGATTCTTTCATACGAAAAGGATTAAAATAAAATGCAAAGATTTATAATAAATTATTGCTTGC
The DNA here is from genome assembly GCF_013357705.1 of Chelonus insularis. Lineage (NCBI taxonomy): Eukaryota > Metazoa > Arthropoda > Insecta > Hymenoptera > Braconidae > Chelonus > Chelonus insularis. Next base: position 322,135 of record NW_023276404.1, read on the forward strand.
TAAATATTTAAAAGTTTAATGATGTTTTTTTTTAGAAATCTATCAGCTTTGAAATATTTATATCTCTATTTCTATTCTGCTCTGAAATACACTACTTCCGGGAGTATTTTTCATCTATTTATCGACATTGTATAAACATCAATGGAAAAAACATCTTGATTTATACATTAAAAAAAAAAAATAAACTTCCAAAAGAAAAATATGTATTTTTTAATTCAAAAATCGATATTTTACTTCTTGCAACATTTTTCTCTATTCTTGCTCTTTTTCAATATTTTATTATGAAATAAAAAAAAAGATGATATCTTTAAGTAATAAAAGTCTTTTCTTAGAAAGAATTTATTGTAAATAGTTAAAAGAATTATTCCAAATCAAATTTAATTAATAATAATTACATATTTATTTTGCAAATATTCAAAGCAATCAGAGTAGTTGAAATAATTAAATAGTTTAATTTCCATAAAACTTCATCGAGTCGAATAAACATATAGAAAATGAATTATCGAAAATTACTAACTCAAAATATTTGTGTCCCTGTTTTACTGGGTTGTGGTTTACCAAGCAATTACAATGCTACCAAGTATCAGTTAAGCATGAAACCTAACGGGAAATTGAGTTGATTTTTCACTGTCACTCTCTGAAATTATTATACAATCCAACATTCTCTAATATACAGATAACCAAATGAAAGTTATAATAGACAAGACAACTAATATTGTATTCAATTCACCAACAATGCATAAAATTATCACGAGTTATATATTAAATGTTGGTTTAGTTAAACTCACCGATAACTTTCCGGGCGTGGTCCATCGCTGTTGACAATATACCGTGCCATCTTGTATGTTACACCATTTTTTACAACATTTACACTTTTTTCACGTTGAAAGTAGGCAAACTCTTTCTCCAAAGTTAGTATGTTTTCTTCCAGGAACTTTATGTCACCAGTTGTTGCAACATATCTTTCGACCTGAAACAAATTTTTTATTTTGCCTCTAAAATAAATTTTTTAAGATCAACCATTGGTAGTTGTGGCTTCTCTACGATGGAACATTTCCGAATTTTACTACCTTGGCATATGTGCAAAAAAATATAGGTCATTCCAGGGGCTAATGAGAAAATTGAATCGAAAGGAATATCTAGATAAAGCTGGGGAAGCTTCAAGTTTTTTACTCTAGGGAAGTAAAAAAATTTTTATTAGTATCATTATTAAAGGATATTGTAGTTTAATATTTTGTTTAAATGTTGGTAATTACAATTATTGCTTTGAGTTTTTTAACTTCTCATTAGGAAGTTATTGTAATGGGGTCGATTTTTTAAATTCGTAATTTTATCATATTTTTACGTTTTAAGACATTTGAAAGCATATTAGAAGGTTTAAAAATAAATTTATGTACGTACGTACAATTGTACGTACGTGTGTCAGGTTTTTTTTCGTTTTCGATATCTCGAAAACCACTGAAGATATTGACTTCGGACAAATTTCATTTTAAAGATAATATAATGAAGAAAATCTGACAGAAGTTTAAACAAATTCGGTCCAGCCGTGTAACAAAAAGACTAAAATAAGTTGAATAAAAAAGACATTTGAAATTGATTCTACTTATTAGATGATTAACATTATTGACAACTGAGGTCAATATAATATGGTTGTTAATAACTTCATATGACTCTAGACAATTATGTATTGTTTATAACAAATTCAATTTGTTATAAACAATAAAAAATGGTTTTAATTATAAATATCAATAAAATATTGTTATAAATAACTTTATATGATTAAACAATTGTATATTGTTTATAACAATAGTAATTTTTTATAAACAAAAAAAAAGATGACAAAATTATGGATTTCAATTAATGGGAAGTTCGTCGTCAGGGCACAAACTAAGCCTAGACCCATTTTTTTTTCTATAATCTTTTTAACCAAATTAATTGATGTAATGAATGTTATGAAATATATTATCAAAAGTATGATGGTTTTTTTACAGCAAAACATTTTAATTTGATAATGACGATGCTCTGAAGTAGTTTGTAAGATAGAGAAATATTATATGATACTGCTTGTAATTCTATTTTAAGTTTAGAAGCACGTTAACAACTATTACATAATGATCACAACATTGGTAGTAATTTAAAGCTAAACAGAATTACGAGCTCTTTTAAGCAATATTTTTGTTTCTTTAAATTAATTTTTATTCACTCAATAAATTTAATTTATTCTTCAGCCAAAAATTCATTTATATTTGAAGATTTTTTTAACAATGTTTTTTCTAAAATAAAAAGCCAATTCTTTATCTTTCCCTACTTGTCTCTGAGTCAGCTGAAATAATTGTAGTGGTTTCATTTTTTGGGCTCTTCTGCTTTAATTAAATCCCGACCAAAATCACAGAGAATTAAATTAATTTGCTCAAGATAAATCAATTTTAGCTTTATATATACCGGAAAATCCCTCTCACATATACAACTATATTTTGATATTTGTAATATGAGACTGACATAATTAAATCACAGATCGCTTGACATCAAAAACTCAACTAGTAAAAGTTGTTATGTTAGTTTCTGAATATTCTTTTGTATGTCAAGTGAAATATCTCCAACATTTGTAAAACTAACAAAACGCTCATGAGTGTCAGAATTTTCTATTGAAATTCATATCATTTTATTTCTCTCAATAAACTTACATAAATTCCACGCATATCGACAGTAACATACGTGACATTTCAATATTATCAAATTTGTCATTGTAGTTAGCTCAGTGACTGTATAAAAGATAATGTTTTCTCTTCTACATATTTCCAATAATATATAAATTTCACCTTCTTTCATATTCCACTCATACCTGAGCTAAATGAAATTATTTTTAACTATATCAATAAAAAAACAATTAATTAAAATTATCGACGTGCATATTGGAGTATGAAACATAATTGATTGAATGGAAAAAAAAATTAAAATTTCTATCTTTCTATCTCAGTTATTCGAATATCAGAAATTATTCTGTCAGAAAAATATTTGTTTCCTCATCAAAGATATTAGGAAAAAAAGAAAAAGGTCAATTATAGTAAAAAAGTTTTCTATAAAATATTTTATTTGTTACTTATTTCATTGTATTACGATCTTAATTTGAATTTTCAGGAATTCGTTTATTCCTCTGGAGGCTATAAACCATTGTTAAATTACATAGTGAGCAATTTCAGCTGACCAATGAGTAAAAACGTTAAAGAAGAGTAAAGAAAAGTATAAAGAATGAATGGAAATTCAGGAAGCTTGGGAGAAATTAGATTCCAGGACAACAGTCTTGACTGTATACTCAAGGGGACAACTTTATTGCCAAGGGGCTCATAGAAGAATGTTATGGAAGGTTGTTCTTTTTCACGAACACATTATTAGCACCTAGCATATATTTATCTTTTTCGTAAATTACAAGCTTTTTTGTTACTTCAAAAGATAAACAACTACTGACTTTTGAGAGTTTTGAACATATTTAAAATTTTGTAATGAGTTTCCTGATGCTTCATATATAACACTCTCCAAGTAGTTAGTTACACAACGTAATAACAATCTGCATATTCAAAATGTACTTACCATAGGAATGAGTAGAGGGGGTTGACTTCTCATCAAATAGTAGATTCTACCACCATTTGGAATAAAACCGAATCTATTTACCATCGAAAGGAAATTTAAAATTATTCCTTTTGCTGTTTCGTTCATTCCACAAAGTAGAAGACCTTCGATTACCCAATAACTATCCCAGTAATAGGTTTCTAAAAGCATAAAATTAAATCAAATATTTCTCTACGAGCCAATTCAATTAAATAAAAAAGATCAGATTAAGAATCTTGATTATCAATAATTTTGAGCTTCGTTCAAGCATTTCAATTTAATGTACCAAAGTATTTTAGTTAAATTAAGATTATAATGGAGTTTATTTAATAATGGACTATGATAGTTTGAATTAATTACAGAAGTTTATAGGAGTTGGTATCCAAAGCTATCAAGAGAGGAGTACTAAAGACTTGGTTTATTTAGTTCAAGTAGTCATAATGATAAAAATTGTTGCATTTTGTTGGATGAATATTATGAGATTATTCATTAAAAATGGAAAAAATGGCTTTAGTTATTTTATTTTGGTAAAAAAAATTTTATTAAATGATGGCAAACAAAAATTTTTGACTTATGAAATTCAGATATGATATAAAAATAGTGGAATAAGAGGATTATAGAGAAGTGAGAGCTTTGATGAACTGGAACAGACAAAATGAGAAAAAAAGATTTTATATTGAATCATTTGAATATTTTTTAGAGTAATGAATTTGAAAATTTTCAGTATATAAATTATTTATAAATATGACAAAGAGTCTTATATTCATTCTACTCATTTAATTAAATTCTTTAACAAAAATATTTCATAATGTTTAGATATTTTTTCTTTTCTTTCAAGATGTAGTAAAATTCATAATTATAGACTCTAAGAATGGACTTTACATTCTTCAGAAGAGCTAACATTAGCTTTGAAATTTATTTTATTTTTACAATCTAAAGTTCAGAAAAAATAGAATATTACTTTCAAACTTGAAACATGAATTTACTTAGATTTAATGAAAATTTAGGAAAAAAATTACAAAGAAATTTCTCATAAAATTAAAATTTTTTTAATATTTGTTGCTCGATTAATTAAACTAAAATCCTACCCTAAGGTAATTTATATATATATATATAAATCAAATTCACAATTCTGTTTTTTTAAAAAAGTCATTGGTAACTAAAACAGTTACACTGACCGAATGGAAAGAAATTTAAAAACAGTTAAACTTTTGTAGCATGAACATGATTGATATCAGAATATGATTGTCATAAAAATAAACTCTATATCGGAAATATCAAACGGTAAAATAAAAATTGACAGACAGAAAACTAATAGCTAGGATGGATTAAAAATAGATAAAGGGTCAGTTTATTTCAAACTATTGATGTCAAAAAATTTAAAATGTATATCTGTACATAATGCATACCTTGAAAGCGTCCACCAGGTACAACGAAGCCATTTTCTAATGGTATAGCACTATATCTTTGAGGGTTTGACAATATCTCTGGCGACATTTGCCGTGAAAGATTCTTCCAAATATGGTTCAATTGTCTCGCCCACTCTCGAAAATTTGGGTCTTGAATACTCTTGAGTATTGCAGGGTCTGGTTGCCAATCAGGAGGTGACCAAGGCAACACGTCGATACTTGAATGAAAGTTTTCCGCCACAAATTGAGCAACTTGAGTTTTGTTTGGTTTTCCACCAGTGTCACTCATCAACTTTTGGAAACTATTAATGATCAATTAACATCATGTTAGACATCTGTTACCATATCTACAATATTTTTGATGAAAAGTCCTATCTCATTCATTAATTATATTTGTAGTTGATAAAAATGACAAGGCAGTTATATCATTCAATAAATAATTTTCAGATATTGATTTATGAACGTTGGAGGATTATATAATAATTGAGATAATTATGATTAAAGTGAAAAATTGAACAAACTTTCAAGTGTGATTGTCATAACTATAAATATTTTTTGTCAATACTATAATCTTATATAAAGAATTAATCTTGTGCAGATGATTACTCACTTGGCCAAGGTCACGGTTGGATCATGTAATTGATAAAGATCAACGAAGGTCTTGCTATCAGGAAAAATTTCAGCCAGCTGGACTGTCTTCAATAACTCTCCCTGGCAATAGATTTCACTGAAGCAACACGTAGTACATGGTAAGTTTTTTCTCACTTCTAATTATTAAATAAAAGTTTTCAAAGTTTCCTATACATTATACGCTTTTGATATTAGCAATTTTATAACACTTTGACACTTATATTTTTCAATACTCTATCAACTTTTTATATCCGTCATACCAGTTTCGTTTTCTGAAGCCTCTTAGTAGTTTGAATGTTTCATCTGATCATACTCTAACTTTTTTTAATTAAAAATAAATCAATTTGCTGTAATTTCATTTGGAATTTATTGAAACATAGCTAATAATAAATTATCATTGCTTACTGAATTTGTATATCCTACAATAAATTGATTACAATGACAATTTATTAGGAGCAATTATGAAGCCTTTTAGCAATTAGCAGTGATTGTAACAAGTTCATACACGAATTTATTATTGAAGTGCTTTTAATTTCAATTGAACTTTAATTAATTAAAACAAATTAAATAGAAACTTGAAATAAGAAAGAAATGATTGTGAATTAATGATACCGATTAGACAGCTAGTTAAGATCAGCTGGATATTTATTTTATCTGTGGAGAAGTAATGAAGATAAAAATTTGATGGAAGAAGTTTCGGTCATTATAAATGGAAAGTAAAAACATAATAGGAGGTAGACAAATAGGGTCAGCAATTACATTAATTGTACCCATGGGTTAGAACTAATAACGAAGAACTTGATGGTTGTCTTGTTATCTTCAGCGAAAGTTCGATAAGACTACAAACGAAGCCTAGTTAGTATTCTATTCTCCAGCTTTAAAATAAATGAGCTCTTCTTTATGTAATTGTAGTAAATGATTGTTGGCATACCCTTGTGTTCGTTTATTTCAACATTGTCAAAGAAATGTTAAAAGGACAAAAAGGACAATATATTCTTGGTGGAATTCACCTCATATAATAGCTTTTTAGAAAAATATATCTTTGCAATTTTAAAGAGAGGATTATTTATCAAACATGAAGGTTCTTATCATCTTTTAGTCATGCAGAAAAGGTCGTATACGTAATTTCCTTGGTAATCAGACTTGACATAGGACTGATTATTTTCAATTTACTGGATAAATAAAAAATGCGGTTATTCAAACACAACCTTCATTAGATTAATCACTTATTGTAAACGAGAACGTTGAAAATAGTGTCATAATTTTTATCAGTTTTTCATTTTGTTACCCGAGGTCTTTCAAAATGAATAATTAACTCATTACATTCTACTAGAACTATATAGTGGTAAATTAAAAATACATCAATAAAATCATTATTATTCAGATGAAAAAATTTTAGAGGACACAATAGATAATTTTAATTAAATAGTTTATCTCCTTGAGTTAAATTTATTTTCAGCATGATTGCTATTGTTCAAGAATAAAAAAGGATGTCAGTTCTAATTTTAACTTCTATATGAATAGTTGATGGTTTTTTTTTTTCAAACTTCCATTGGATGAATAAATTTGTTAGGTAGATTTTTTCGTGGAATGCTGAATTAGTGTATCATTTGGTGATGCTGCACATCAATGCATAAACCTAGTTTGAATTAGGATAGGAATGGAAGAGATGAAGATTATTCATTACCACAATGATGGATCACAACGTTATTGTGAATATACAAAGTTGAAAATTATACGTGGAAGATGAATCTCTTCAAAGTTATGACATTAAGAGAATATTATCACACTTAATGTTACCCTATACATTTGTTAGAAATTTAAATGTATATAAACCCACGTGTCTGACTTTTCCTACCATTACCCACTCTTTCTCTTTTTCATGTTCCAACAAAGAACTCTTCTCATATAATAACTGTATTTGTTCTCCAGATTATAACACAAAAAGAAGAATGTATATTCATGTGTATGCAAATCCAGGAATAACTTTTTACACTTTCTACGTTATTTGTTGGCAATTTAACGAAAAACCCTTTGAGAAAAATTTCAAGAAAAGGATAGGAGACAATTTTAAATAGAATATAATCTACGAGGATGATAAAACAATTTATTAAATGAATTTTTTAGTCATGGAAAATTACTTCTAGCGATGTACAAAGTTGGCAGGTTTATGATGAAGAATAGGATGATAAGGAAAAAGATTTGGGATGGACAAAAAAAAATATTGAAATTGTGTTCCATTAAGCTTTTGGGCAAATGTTGAGGAAGGAAGTTGATGAGTATATGATAATGTAGCTTCAATCATTTACTATCCCCTGCTGCTTAGGGAATTTAATATTAATTTTTATCAGAAAGGACTTAGACAAGTGACAAAGTAATCGAGGACAAATGATTCAATCACAAATAATTAGAAATTTTTTTAAATAAACTTTTTTGATTAATAACTTTCATTTTACTGTGGGATAATGATGTTTGATGATCAACAATGTTAAAGTCACAATATAGAGTTATTATTTTTGAACAAATATTTTTACTAGATCAACTTTGAAAGAATGATGATAAAATATGAGTCACATTTATAATAATTGAAGAAACATGTGTATAAATATTTTAAAACATGAACTCTGTATGTAATATAGCTAACTATTTGCTATTAGTGAAAATATTATTTTATGTTTCATCCAAAGTAATAAATTGTGAGTGTGGTATTAGCAATGTTTATGCAACAAAATATATATTCAAGTAGTAGAGAAACAAAAGTTATACTGAAATAAACAAAGTCAATCTATGATCCTGAAATTATAAACTTGATAAACTCTCTTTTTCGTTCAACATTTTATGCACCAAAAGTTTAGATGGAATATTTATGGTCGAAAAAGGTATTACATTATGGTTTAAAGTTCAACTTAATTGTAGTTGTGGACTTCTTAATTACTTTTAAGTAAAGTGTTTCTCAAGTTTATTTAATTGTCTGGTTTTCCTCAAACAATGTATTGAATCACACGAACTTTGAAGATTCATTCATGAAAGACACAGATGAAATGTCTTAATTATTTATTCAGATGTAAAATAAAATTCTGTTGATCTTTGTTCAATAAAACAATGATAATTAAATTACATAATGCTTATGCATTTCGAGATATTCATTTAATTAATTTTGCCATGTGTTAAAACATTGCTGCGAACTTGACACTTTATCAGAACTCAGTATAATAACCTTATGAATCATATTCGATCCCAACAAGCGACAAGCTCTAATCGTACCGGAAATTATTTTACTATATATTATTTGTATACTTTTACTCATTAATTTCTCATTAGTCTAGACTTCTTGTTACCATTATCACCATAACTGCCATTAAAAGTCATCAAATAAACATTTGCAATTTATTAGAGCATACTTCAGAATCATCTAATTAATTATAAATAATTATTTTTCCATTAACTTTAAAGAAATTATTATTTCTAATTATTAATTTTCATTTAAAGTATAAATTTTTAATTAATCTAATATTAATTGCAATTATTCAATATAATATTTTTTTTTAAATTCATTCTGTTATCAAAGGTTTTTATGTATCAATTAATTTAATTTAATCTGTATAAATTAAATTTTAGCTTACCTGTCACAGTAATCCTTAACTTGGTCCCGTGTGATGATGCTGAGGGCCTGGACGTTAACAGCAACGAGGGCTGATATTATAAACGTGAGTACAATCATATTCAAAAGTTGTTTAATTAAACTCAACAAAGGAAAAACCAAAACTTAATTGCTGTGCAATTTTAGCACATTCAGTTTCAATTGATAGCTTTGATGGTGTTGACCAAATCCTCAGGCTCTTTGCACAATTTTTCTTTTTTTCGTTCTATTGTTTAAATAATAATGATGACAATTCCTGGCACAAAAAGAGCGCCAGATGACAGTCTACCACTCAATCGAATGACCTGAAAACGTTTTACTCACAGCAGTTATATACTGTCGAAATTGATAACGTTTCAGTGACTATTGGTAGTATCCCCAAGAATCTAACGTCTGCTATTGGTTAACAATTATAAGTCCCTCCAATGGCGGGCATATGCAAATTCATCAGCAACATTACATTTGTTGTAATTATTTGTTTTTTTTTTTTTTTTTAATCATTTTTGTTGTCTACGTTATTGGAAAAAAATAAATGTGAATATCGATATGATATATTGTTGACATAAAACAAATATAACGATGATAAAGTGAACTTGTATTTGCTAGAAATTGTAGCAAATATTTTTTCACACATCTTTTTTGTGTGTCACACACACTTTTTCACACAAACGAATTAAGGCAATTAACAGAAAACAAGATGTTTATTGTCACACATATTTCCAATAATTGTCTTTTAGTGATTTCTAATCGATATTAATCATTTTAATCTAATCGTGAGAAAGTTAAAGATTCAGTAGATTAGTTTAATCTCTTTAAGTAGTAGCAAAAATACTAAGAAATCAGTTGTTAAATCTGCAAATAGATAAATGTAATGTAAATAAATTCTCTAATGTATTGAATTTTGGATTGCAAATGTTTGTTTGTAAATAAGTACCTGCTTAGTATTACTAATGTGATTCTATGTCATGATGATTAGATGTCTACCGTCATTAAGTCGTTTGATTATTCACCAACATTATTAACAATAAAAATGTGCATAAATTAACGATATGAAACATCAAAGCGTTATCCTCTGTTGATTTAATTTTAATTAAAATGCATTATACTTTAAAACAAGTATCAAGTTATATAAAGCAAAAATGTCACAAAGCATTTTATTTATTACAAAAAAAGTGAAAAAATACCTTAAATTGATCATGTAATTAAATAGTATTCTTTCTAATAATTCAAATAGAATATTTATGACCTAATTTAGTCGCAATTTATTATAACGAGTACAGTATAAGGCAATGCGACACTCAATTTCGCGTTTCTTATGCGTGAAATAGTCGCCTCTGGAGATTACATAAATTTTCTAGTGTTGTGAGAATATGTAGCTTGACAACATCGTTGGGTGCGAATTTGTTGAGTGGAAATAATTGAAATTTAGAGCAAAATCTCTTAATCAATTTTTATCTCATCTACTCGGCAGATAACTCAATTCAAAAAGTTTATTTTTGCTGTTAACAATTGATTGTAAATTAATTATTTTCACTTACTAATGAAATCTCATTACGATAACATAAACTATCACATTTCAGTTTTTCCATTATTATAATCAACTTATCAGTTTCATTAAAATTTAATGATAGCAATTTATGATGTTAATAAATATTTTTTTTAATTAAACATTTACATTAGAGGTGATGATTGATGAGCTGGGTCATTTTTAAATTAAAAAGTGCTATTTTTGAGAGTTGATAGTTGGAAAAATAAATAATTTGCTCTAATGTTGACTATGAAGAATCATAATAATTCATAAAATGTTGAATACTTTTGACATTAGTTAGTGAATATCGGCCATAATGAAGAGAGATTATGATCTGCAGACCTTTTTTCCCAGTGTTGTGCATTCAAATATTAGTTTAGCTGTCATCTCTTGATAAAGCTTTTTACGTTATTTTTTTTATTAATTTATTTTTTCAATTACAACCGAATTTATCAGCTCTCCGAAGAGACAGATAGAGAGAGAAAACTGTATTTTAAAGAGAACAAGCAATCATTTCAAGTTCATCTATCATACAATAAAGTGTCAAGTGTATTTGCTTGTCTACTTTTAGAATATGTAGGGAAAAGAGAAATGATTGGCGCCAGTGATGCTGCAGGAAATGATGATCGATTTGATAATTGAGATTCTTTTTTCAACTTTAATAACAAAGGATACTCACGTAACACAGGACATGCAGAGATATATTCAATATGATACACATATAATATCTATATGAAAATAAAATCTAGAAAATGAATCTGGCTTTTTATCTTCCGTCTTCGTGCCTACGCATCGCGAAAAAGCTTCACACTTTTATTTCACGTGAATATATGAATAATAAAATAAACGGATAAGTAAATGTAATCTATTTCACAAAAGTAGCATTCTAACATATATTAAAAGTGACAACAAAGAAAGTGACTGGAATTTAAATCTCAAACCTCTTTATCAAGTCCATGAATAAATAAATACATAAATAATTCACTTGATATTGTAGTGTATTTAATCATGAGTAAATATTGGCATTTAATTTATACAAATCTTTTCAAAAAAAAAACAAAAATTCTAAATACAAATATTGGATTACACGAAAAATATAATAATTAAACTTGGCATAACTTTAAAATAGAATAATCTTTTTAATCTTGATACAAAATATCCTAGTTTAAATAATCGATAGCAGTACTTGGAATTTTGATGAATACTGATCCTCCATGAAGATTCTTACGATCTTAGTATGATGGATATTCAAAAGCTCTTCTCACTTTAAAGTATCTTACAAAGCGTCTCTAAGACTGTAATGCAAGTCTGATACTCTGCATTTAATAGAGCATAAAAAATATGAAGAACATTTAAAGAGTGATGTTTCATACAATTTACGGTGATATAAAATTATTTTAATTAATTTTTTACATCTCATTTATTGAATGGAATTATTTTTAATGGCTTTTATTATCGACACTTGGTGCTTGTTATTGGATAAGTACCTCACTGTAAATACATAAATTGTTTGAAGGAGGGGAAGTATAAGTTACCATGAAAAATGGCAGATTAAGTAAAAATAGAAAAATATTACTGCATCATCATGAATTTTATGAAAGTAAAGTTTCTTCTTTTGTGTGTATCATTATTTTTAAGTCATTTAATTGATTTATTTGACCCAAACATTTTGGAAACAATATGTTTTATGTTACGGTACTATAATCTTCAAGTCAAGAACTTGTTCTCATATTCTCATGGAAAACATAAGACAGTTATGGTACATTAACGTTTTGGCTTGCAGTTAATGAGCTTATGTGAACTCGTAATTTAATAAACTAAGAAGATTGGGTATATAAAATAAATATGATAACGCTTTGAAAAAAAATATTTCTTATTATTAATTAAAAACTGACTTATCATAAATTGTATAAAAGTACGATTGATAGATTGTTCTAGGCCATGACGCTTTTATTTGAAGGATAAAACGTGCAAGTTCAAGTGTATCAGAATAATTGCATAAATTATATTTTATTTGATAAACTCAACTTGATAATTGTTTTATCTAATACTGAAACTATTTCACGTTAGTGATTAATGCAATAAGAGATACGTAATAAAGTTATCGCCTTCGCATGAGAATTTTTCAAATTCATATAAAATTTCAAAATGAGATCAATGTCATTTTATTAAAAAGTTTTAAATGATTTTTTTCTTTGATAGTAATATCATTTTAATTAATTAATATGGTAAATGTAAATTATATGAATCCAACGAAATATTGGTAATTTTATTCTAAGTTTAAGAAATATTTTAATTTAATAATAGAATGAAATACATGTTTATAGATTGTTCCAAACTTAATTCATCTTTTGATCATTTAGTTGTTGTACATGTAATCCTTGTTATAGAAGAGACAATCAGTTATTCAAGTTAATTAGTTTATAGTATTGTTATCGTTATCCAATACGAATAAACATCTGTTTGATAATAATTATTTAATGGATAAATTCATTTATTATCATTATTTCCCTACGTCGATGTAAATTTAATCTATTGATCGGAAAGTACTGCTAAATTTACTTTCAACAGCATCATAAAGTTCTATTCTGCATTATGTGGCCGGTTCAATTTTGAAGTAAGGTACGTGTTCTTGCATACTATCACGACACGCTGATAGGGATAGACAACTCTATGGTCTGTTTTCCGATGATCTCATCTAAGAACATTACATTTACATTTTTTAAGTAGACTTTATGAATTGTAGAAAATTGAAAATATTTTTTTTTTTTTTTTGCAAAGTGAATGAGAAAACGGTGATATATTGGAAAACAATTCATCTTCCTTTGACCCCAGTGAAAATTAATCCTACGCAGTGGAATGAATGGGCTCGGTCATGACTTCAATTTTTTCAGGGTCATGATATTGAAGATTAAATGAATTGTCCATATAGGTACCAATAAAAGGCTTGAGCTCAAGAATTTTTATGCTCATAATTTTTACGATGACAATAAAATCAATATGATGGTTATATAATGAGCTAAACTTCATCATCAATCAATGAAAAATCCTAAAAAATGCAGTTTTGGAATTTTATTTAATTATTTTGCAAGTGATGCAGAGAACATATGCAAGAGAGCAATCTATTCGTTAAAAAAAAATAAACAAACATTGGATTATTATTGAAGGTATGAAAAATATTTTGTCATTTATTTAAACAAATGTCTGCAGATGATGACTTGACAATAATAATTTTTATTTCAGAGTATGTTATTGTTGTTTTGCTTTACAAGAAAAATTTGGCTGTCATCACTGATGGAAAAATATTAGAGAAAATGGAATTATTGAGTCATTGGAAATAATTTTCAGGTTCAATAAACTGAAAATGAAAGAAAAAATTGGTAATGAAGGTTTTTCAATATGTAACAACGTGTCAGTGTACCAAGAAATGAAGTTGAATAAAAATCAGTTACAATTTTGTTGATGAAAATTTGCTGGTTAGTTTGGGTCTATAATCTATTTTGAGATTCAAGTTTCATAGTAAAAGCCAGTCTGTTGTGGTAAAATTGCACTCGATGCTGTGGTCGGATGGTTCACTTGACAATGAATAATTTTCGACAACTCTAACACCTACCAAATGAATATAACATTTGATATTAAATAGTACAATTTACAGCACAATTAAAAACTAAATTCCAGAGTGGGTAATTTTTATTTTATTATTGGCAATTAAAATTTAAAAAAAAAAAAAAACGGTGAGAAATTAAAAACTGGAGATAAAAGTATTATAATTTTTATATTTGAATCCTTTTTTAAGTTAATTACCCTCTGGAAGTTGTGGTAAAAGTACTTTGATTCATGTTGTAAATATGAAAGTGGATAAATAGTTAGATTGTGTACGATGGTACTATGTTTGTCTTCACCAATGTTTGGCTGAAAAGACTTGTGGTATCTATCATTATTCATACACTCCTAGAAGAGAGGTATGAACATAATTTTCTTCTCAACATTACCAAGGTATACTAACATCATGTAACAAAAAGATAATTTCATATTTACTTAGTCCATGTTTGTCCTAGAAACCTTGTGTTGCATAGCTATCCTACATGTGGACCTAGATGTTTAATTCCTGGATGTCATATCATTTAAATAAATCCCAACATTTGCTGATGTTTGTCTTCTGCATCCCATGGTTGATAATAAATAATGATTTTCTATTGCCTAACTTATCGATTATTTAATTAATCAAATTTTTATCATTTATGATTATTCAATGTTCTTGGTCAATAAAGCATCGTTATGTTTAATAGTTGGATAGATTTACCATTTATCTTGAACACTTTGCTGAAATAAAATATTGCTGATCTCTGATTTATACCTTAGCTCTATTAATCAAAAATACGTTTGTGTATATTTCTTATTGGCCGCTCATGAATGGTTTATCTCCTTTACGCAACTCTCCACGTGGCAAGTGTAGGGATGTATTACGGAGAGGAAGATTTATAGATAACGAATGTTTTAGAACACAGAGAGACGCATAAATCTTTGCTGCATTAACGTAACTGATGTGAGAAGAACCATTCAATTTTTACTCCAGTAAATTTCTCTAATAAATCAACATTTTTACTATTTTCGCGGAAATTACTCAATATCTATAAATGTCTACTTATTTATACGGCTGACATTTCAGATATTATTCTAGAAAAACCATGAAAAATTAGTTTGGTGACCGCTGGAGACTTTTTTTTCGGAATTACTTTTTTATTTTACCAACTTTAGAAATTACTATATCGACCAAAAATTCAGATAGAAACTTATGTCAGGTCTTAAATTGAGCAGAAAAACTTTCTCTAAAACTCTAAAAAAGAAATTTGAACATATCTCATCAAGATTGGAACCTATGAGTCATAATATGGAGTTTATCAAAAGTTGTTAAATTTATAACTCTTTTTTCTCCTTATTTTAACGACCTAGAAAAATTTCATCAATATGCTATTAATTGATATTATCTATCGTTGTAGACATGAAGTTGTTGATATTTCATTTGATAAGTTTTAAAAAAAAATTTCATTAGGATATCAGCTCTTTTTATAATTTTTCTGCTATTCTGACATTTTCTGATAAAGAATAATTTTATTTAATTTTTCTTCTTCTTTTTAAGCACTCATTCGTCATCTCCATATGTAGATAATGTTTGAATATTGACGTCAAAAGTTGTACGACGATTATCTTGGGAAAATCATGTAAAGTTGGGTTACCAAATCTCTAGAAACTTCCAACTGATCTCCATCTCAGTGGACAATTTAAGAATATTCCATGTGATGGTCCCTCGGGCACTTTAGAAGGATCTCAAATAGATCTAGCAACCAGTTGCCGAGGGAATCATTTCCAATATTTTACCACTGCACTTCCTATTTTCATGGACAGATTTTCCTTTAGAAGGATCTATTTCACATTATAGCTTTCAATATGTATTTACCTATAATTCTGTGTGTATCGAATCTAATTTTGATATCATTTCCTTTTCCTTATCAAACATATATTATTATCTCTGTTCACTTGAGCATAATTTTTAGCGTTTTTTTTGTCTGCAGATGATAGCAACATTGATACATAATTCCAGGATTATTTGAATTGTAAATCAGCTATATTGTTCCTGTATTTTTATATATCCTGTTTGTTAATAAAAATAGCCTTCACAACAATTGGACATTGTATTTGAGTATATTTGCAAACATTCTTTTTACTTACTGACTATTCAGTCAATGAATATTCATTTTAATTTCCGTTAAAATATAATACATATTTTTTTTTTTTTTTATGAGAATAAATGTTCATTAGAGAATATTCGAGATGTTTTTATGTGGATTAATTGTTTTAATTATTTGTATAATATATTTGCATTCTCTATGTTTTGATATATATAATAATACTATTATTACGTTATAATACCCTTCAATTAGTTTACTACCCAAACTGATAAATAAATTACGTCTATGCACTTTAGAGCTTTATCCCATAGAGAACTGATTAAGTAGAAATATACTAGAATATTCAATTATGTAAAAATTTTTTTTCATTACAAACCCATTGATTCCATTTATTTAATTCTGTTATTAATAATATTGTTATAATTTTTTCATAATAAATTGACAATATTCACCATAGAATCTAGCTTAAACTCATATTTGAGTAAATGTATATTTCCACATGTTATAAAAGGTACTCTCTGAAATTTTCCCTGCACTCAGAGCTAGTGATTTTGTTTTTAGAATAAATATTTAAGATATCCTGTTTCATTTTTTCTAGCTATTAAATATTAAATTAAAATTAAAATCTGAAACAATTTAATAATATTATACTTGAAAATCTCCATAGACTTTTCAAAGAATTATAAATATTTTTTGATTATTTTTCTTCAATTTTAATCCATTAATTAAAGTTATTAACTTATTAACTTTCTAAATGAAAATGTTCCCAAGTGTCAGGAAACGTTAATGCATCAATGACAGTACGAAGAAAAGTTGTGTTAATTTAAAGTAAGGAAATATTTTTCTAGTGATAATTAAAGCTTCTGCTGCAGAAATTCTCGGGTAATTATAGAAAATTCTGAAATCTGTTCGAACAGTAAAGTTGAAGAAAATACTGAAAGAACAGAAAACATTACCAATTATTTTTCCATTTGTTTTCTAATTTTAGAAGTACAAAGATGAAATGGGTTATCAAAGCAAGAACAACGAAGAAGCATATGAGTGCATACAGATGAATATTTCAGAGGTCTATAAATAATGGTAGAGTACTGTCTGTTGTAGGAAAATATTTGAACAATGTACATGAAACGTTTATTATCAAACGAAAATTTTGAATCAGTTTTATATTGACCTTATTTTTACTAACATTTAATTCATTTTTATCAATAACCATCATTTATATAACAGTGGTTTCTTTTAATAACATATTAAATTCAATAGGTGTCAGTAAGAATATTTTATTTATACTTTAATAAATATATCATTATTAACATTCCTTTTAAATATTATTTATTAA
Source organism: Chelonus insularis (assembly GCF_013357705.1). Lineage (NCBI taxonomy): Eukaryota > Metazoa > Arthropoda > Insecta > Hymenoptera > Braconidae > Chelonus > Chelonus insularis. Next base: position 339,974 of record NW_023276404.1, read on the forward strand.
TACATTTTATTGCTTCGTTATTTAATAAAAGTATTTAAATGAAACATCAAATTAATATTTTTTATAATAAAAAAAAGTGATATAATATGAAAATAATATTATGTATTCAGAATAAAGCTCATTCAGATTGGATCAAAATTATCAGTTTTTTTTAAGGAAAATATAATGGATAAACTGGTGGATCTAAGAACGATATCCTTTGAGCTTATGTTAACCGGAATTCAATCTCTAGGGTAATTCGGAGAAAATTTAAAAATATCAATCTTCTTATTTTTCGTTCTTCCCTTGGGTCACGATAGAAATTATCATTTGTTCTGAAGGGTATTGTATAAAATGAAAAGAAAATGCAATACTTTAGGAACATTGCAGAAGATTCAACAATATCTTCTTTATATTCCCATCATATTTTCTTTTTTACATCTAATGTAATATGAATTTGCGGTCTATACCTCTCGAAGAATATTCTGTTTTTTTTCATTGCATGATATTTCCATTTTTATTGATACATCACATAAAAACGTCGAAAAAAAAAACTTCTAATAATAATTTTCTATTCACAAACAGTCGATCAATATTAATAAAATATCATTTCTAAATGGAAACATTTGTGACTGAATGTGGAATAAAATTTCACGATCATGACATATTTCTGGAGAATTTAAATCTGAAAAGGTTGAACACCCTAGATGATGGGCCAGTGACCTACTATCAAATATAGATCAAGTTCATTATCCCGAAGGCAGCCGGAAAAGTACGAAGTGTTGATAAAAGTGAGAGGGTGATTCTCCCTGAAAAATCACATACACAAGAGTGGGTATTACAAAGATGACAGAGAAATGAATCAATAACTGATATAATTAAGTAGGATAAAAATAGTTGAATCAAATTACACCCAATCTAATCAAGTTTGTTAATTATCATTACTTTCATTCCTCCTCAATATCTGATTCTCTATTTTTCTTTTCCATAAATCAAAAAAGAAACTTGAGATCAATTTCATTACAGTTTTATTTCTATAATATTATTATTAATCCAATCGTAAAAAGATAATAATCACAACAGGACAATAATACTAATAATAAAAATACCAATTTATAACATGAAATTGCAGTGATGTAAGTTTAATAAAAAACTATTATGATATTGCTCTTTTTAAACTTTGATGTTTTATCACTTAAATGAGACTTCTTGAGTAACAATGAACTATAAATAACAACTCACAATATTTTTATTGAAGATGATATTTACTATTATTATGGATTTTTTTTTTCGTTGGATTAAGGTGAATTTATCTATTGTGACAAAAAGCACAGTCGTAAGCTCATATAAAAAGCTGTTAAGCGTTTTTCAAATATCTATAAACAGTAAAGATTTATCCAGGTAATATGGAAGATTATCAGTGGATATAATCTTCTTAACAGGAATTAAACAGATTTAAAAAAAAAAATCATACATTGAAAATCAATAAAATAAAATTCTTCTCTCAAATTCCAATTTATTGAAATTAATCTTCTCTTCCTTCTCCCTGATAAAGGATGAAAAATAAAGCTTCCAATCTCTTATGCAATCTATTTGCGAAAATGTCTGAGCAGGAGAGTCATAGTGACAGGGTCTTCTGTTCTCGACACTTTTCTGAATTATTTTAATAAGATATATTTGTATTGAGTAAACTTATAATATTATTGGTTAATGGAGTAAGAGTAAAAATAAGAAGAAATGTTAGGAATCAAATAAAAATAAACTATTATAAATAATGATAGATTGTCTTATTCATACTTACATCTTTTATTACACTTGTATATCACGTGTTCGAAGCTTTTTTATCTTGATTCATCAGACTTGTGTCAATGCCATTGAATGTAAATGAGTCCGACAAAAATGCAAAACGAGAAAAGATTTTATCGTAAAAGATTTACGAGTTCAATAATTTTATGTAGCGTTAAAAAGGACTATATATATTTACTTTTCCTTTAAGAGAATAAGACAAACCTAAAAATAAAAATGAAGTTAATTTATCAAACAAACAAAGAGATTTGTCGTTAAGAAAATGATACTCTTTATATATTCATTGCTAATTTTATCTATTGATAATATTCTAATAATTTAGAGTTTCATAATTTAGTATAATAAATTACGGAATTAAGGTTTAGATTTAATCTCCATACTCAAGTCTCTCATTATCGATAAATTCTGTTTAAGTTTATACTTAGTATGGAAAATTCTTGCTAATAATTGAATAATCGTTTTAATTTAAGCTCACTTAAGTTCGAAAAACTATTTTAACTCGTATTACATCAAATGTACAAAGTAGTAAATTATATTTCATGAATCTTGAAATAATTTTTATCATTACTTTCAGTTGTTGCTATTTATTTTACTATTTTCTCTTTGATGATAATAAAAGCTTATAAATCTGAGCTCTTTCTGTGACATAAGAAGACTTGAAATGGAGCTTTAAGGAATCAAAAGCTGTTTTCTTTTTTTAGAATAAATAGAAACTATTTCCTAATAAACATAAGAAGCTTGAAAGGATACTTGATGAAGGAAGAAATTCTTCTATTATTAAAAATAAAATAAACTTCAATTGTAAGTAAAATTATAATTTATCTGACTTAAAAAGAAACTTTTTCTAGGGCTAATGATAATTAATTATTAGAAAATGATCTACGATAAACATTAATCATCAGTTTATAAGACGGTTAAAATGTTACAAGTAAATTCTTAATGACCTACAGAACATCTTAAATGAAGATAAATGATGTTAAATAAATGGTGTAAAGTTACATCTGCTTATTACCCAAGTTTTTACTTGCATGTATTCAGTTGAAAATGATGCAGACAAGATATATATTTATATTTTTGCAATGTAAACTTGCTTTTGTTAACTGAGAACTAGTTGTATCGAATTCTTGTATTTTCTAGTATTTAAAGATAAACAGTGGAATAAATACACCAAAAAGAAGACAATGAACAAAAGATTTTTACATATTTGAAATTAAATTGCATTGAAAAAATGTTCTCTACTTTAATTTAAAAAGTTTCTTTTATCTAAAGCTAAAAAACAAATTTATATTACTTCAATTTCAACTTTTTTTTTTCTAATAGTTTTTACAATTTATTTATCTTCTCTACGGCTTCAATATTAATTTGCCAACCTCTGACACATAGAGTTTGGAAAAAAAATTTCTGAAAGCATATTTTTGTTTAACTGAGCAAATATTAAAATCAAAAATAAACTCTTGTAGGTTTGAAAAAATGTTTTGTATTTGAATGATTCTTGCAATTTTGATTTACAAATATTTATTCAAATACTTTGGCATAAAAATAATATTTCTATCAAGAAATTCTATCTGATTACAGTAAAAGCTTATATTTGAAGCTCTATAAAAATGGAAATATATTAAAATATTAATATTATCCGTTTCGATTGTCGTGAAAGCTCAGATATTTATGTATTTTCCATGGGACAATGTAAATACAAAAGTTCTCTAGAAGATGAAAAATTTAGTTCTATTCTTGAATAGTGAAATAAAGGCATAGTTTCTTACTGGTTTATTTCAACAATTTTCTACCATTATGCATTCGAAGTCCGGACATTTTACTCAGTTTATAGCAGTGTGGAAAAAGTCACATGAATTTTCCCAACATACTTTATTCTACTGGTGATATTGGTCTCCAGATGGACAAGAGGTATATGAAAGATTCTAGACATTTCTCATTCACATACTTGTTCAAATATGAGAATTAAATTTACATTTTTGTTGGCATTGAATAATTGAATTATTTGAAGATGTAACAAGTTCTAAAAAATAGACTCTTTTGTCAAAGATCATAAATTCGTATGTTTATTTAGTGTAGTATTGCAAACTATGTATAGAATGCACTTGAAATTCATGAGAGGTTGTAGAAGTAAGTTTTTATTCAGGAAAAAATAAAACTACTCTGTGATTTGTTTCACTTAACTCTGTATTCACTGGTCTGACACGCAAATATATTTTCTATGCGGTTAAGCTTTCGTTGAAGCACAATTTATTTTCGTTATTTGAAAGCTCAAATGACTTTCTAAATATTCTAAGAAAATTTTAAATATCCTGAACCTTTTATTTACAGACACATTCAATTTGAGATATTGAATGAAAATTCATCATAAAATTTAATTTACAAGGATCAAGTTCTGACTGGGGAATATTTTTTTCATAACTTACAAAACAATAATAAAATTAAAAAAAAAATGTACAAATAATATGAAAGCTAAAACGATTGGATAGCAATTTTAAATTACAAATTTTATTCAGGTTTCTTTGTTGACTGCAAAATAATAGAATCTCTTAGAAAAAGATATTGAAAAGTGATACACTCCATTAAGTAAATGACTTTAAAGATAACAGCAGATAAAACTTTGTTAATTGGTTCATTTTTAAGTCTTTTATTTTGATAAAGATGTGGGCATTCGATCTGAAAAAATATCTGGTTTAAGGTAAATTACATTAGGTGTTAGTGAGGTGGAAAATCTAACCTTGAGGATGCTTTTCACCAAAATCATTGATTGATTTTATTACGTGCTAGCTCGTATTTTCCTGGTTCCACTCACACTTTTTTATCCAACGCGTCAAAGTTTCTCGACTCTAGTGACTCCAATCTTCTTTCATCCAATTCCATTTCGCTTGAATCCCCAAGCAAGCCCTCTAAATCGAGGAAAGACTTTGCATTGATTTTGAAAAATATTTGTATATTCAAAAAAGAAATTTACAAAGAATAAAGATGATTTCATTTGATGCTTCTTTGATTTTATTTGAAATATTGTATGAAGAAAATTACATTTACACCAATTACGTGTCTTTTTGTGCCACTTTTTTCTCGATATTTCCGCTTTTTCTAATTGACTTCCTTTCCGAGAGTTTTTGTAGAAAGAAAAATTAATTTAAAAGTAGTTTTTATTTTAATTGAAGTAAAAATCACCGAACTAATATATTACCTTTTCTATTTTAAGGGAATTTCATACTATGGAGTTACCCTCATTCAGTGAGAAAATAATTACTAGAGTGGAAAACATTTTTCTTTTAATCATAAAGGTTACAATATTTTTTTTATTCTTATCTTAATCAATTTTCTTACATCACCTTTTCGTCATTTTAATTTGTTTATATTTTATTCTAAATTTAATTCCTTTCTTTTTTTACTTTAGTGGTCTTTAAAAAATGTCGACGTGTATAAAATATGGAATAACTTGGGAAAAGTTTAGTTACGTTTTCAATATTTAGCAATTTTTTAGAATCAAATCATTTTGTCGGCAACTGCTGCTCATCATGGTTTATACCTTCGGGTGTCGCTCACGTTTAAACTATAAACTCTAGAATAAGACTCGAGGGAACTGTTTTGTAGGAAATTTTATACTCTACAAAAAAAGCTCTATGCATTTTAGTTTTCGTTACATAAGCGATGCTCAGCCACCAAAAAAAAAACATTATCTCTAGAATTTAAATTATTTTTTACTTCTTCATTAATCATTTTATCCTGATAAATTATTTTATTCTTTTATTTACATTAATTCTATTATGTTTATTTTTTTTTTATTTTTTTTTAAGTGGAGTATCTTATTGATAAAATATTGCACTTATAGAATGACTTTTTTTATCGCTCAATCTTTACAATTTGAATCTATTTTTCAATTGTTATAGTGAAGAGATTTCTCCACGTTCTGATCTGCAGAAATATTTTTACAGAATGTGCATTCTTTGTTCCGACAGACAGATAGATAACAATTTTCATTAAATCATTTTTATTAAATTCCGTTTCTTTTATTATCATTAAAACAATAAAAAAGTGATAAACTCAAAATACGTTTATCGTTCGAACTAAGAAAACCTTTTAACAAGTATTGTTGAAGAAATAAAAGAGACATTTGTCCCTACGGGGTTTTATTTATGAGAAATGAACGTTTATGTGATCTCCATTATAGTTGTCAATTGTTATAAAACGTGATTCTCACGAGATTGTTTAGTAATATAATCATTTTAAATAAATAATAATAAATTCGACAAATAGTTTTATCTTTAAATTGAGCCTCTTAATACTCCATTTTCACCCATTTACATGGAAATGAGTTGATCACAATATTTAGATAAAAAAAAAAGAAAAATTCACGACATTGGAAAATATTGCAAATTGTAGGACTCCAACTTTTTTTAGGTAGTTTTTTTTATTTGCTCGACCTTATTTTGTAATAAATTTTCAACAGCAAAATAAACGTTTATAATTTCATGTGTTATTTATTATTATTCTTGCAAATTTAATTTTAAAAAACTTTCTTCATATTAATCCTTTCAAATTATTTCAAGTGTTTTCAATTGTTAACAAATAATAGCAACTAATTATATTAAAAATAAAAAGAATAATAACAGCAAGAATTTATTCCACTCGGATACTTCAAAAAAACGGATTTTTTTTTTATAAAGCTCATCAGGTAATGTTTTTTTAACAATTGAAACTGTAATAACAGTTGACATTGCTAGATAACTCAAGTTATTTCAAGTGATAGGTAGCTGACTGCGGTCTAAAAATCAATAACCGTTATAAGAAACCAAGAAAAAACGTTCAGTTGATAGTTGGCAATGATAGTGTCAACAATGCACCATCCAAATAGTTGAATCGTCCAGGAAAATTTCCATGATTAAAATTATTTTCTCAAGTATCATTGAATAAATGTGTTTACCAACTAATTAACTAAACAAACATCTAAAATTTGTTATTTAAAACAAAAACAGAATCTCTATGAATAATTTGCAAAAAAACTAGTATTTATTGTCTTAAGTTTTTGAGATTTATTAATGCAAATTTATAAATATTAAATCTTCACTTTTTTGAAGGAAGTCTAATTGAAATGTATCACCAAATTACTTGCTTCGACTATTTTGTTGAACAATAGTACCAACAATTATCATTTCAACTACCAAATAAAAATCAATTGTATGAATTTTAATTCATTAAAGTAAACATGGTGCGATGAATAAAAATGAGCAAAGAAAGCTCTTGATGTGAGGATTGTTTGGAAAATGATTCACATTAGTAAACAAAACACGTATTGAGGTGATAAAATAAATGAAATAAAGCCTCCAATGTGAGTGAAACTTACACTCAAGTTATCTAGATCTCAGCCAATAGTGTTCTAACTTTTACTGATGGATTTCGAACACAACGAAGTCAAAATTCAATCGACACAATGGCCAGTACTCTCTTGACCAAGAGCACTATCTCCAATAATTGATTTCAATACTACCTCCAAGTGTTCCATTAGATCAGGAACCCAATAACTGTTGATAGTACAGCACACGTGTCAAGTCAATTATGTTAGCTATAATTCGCTATTTTGGACTTGTGAGAAAGATATTATACTGTCAATAATATCATTCATAGAGTATAGATATCTAGATAGGATTACAGTCTTTATATGAGAATAGAGATCAAGGTGGATGTAACCATTAGATTGACATCTGATCACGTTCTGTCGTAACTAAAGTAATAGTCCAAAGGTCAATTTATAGTGAAGCATGTTAGATGTCAAAGACTATGTATTTGGTACTGGATATCAATCACAATCAATCAATAGATTCCATCGAATTTTTCAAATCACTCGTTATTCAGAGCGAAATGAGATAATACTGATTGTAGAGTAATTTCACATGCAGGTATTTGAACACGTTGGGAAAACATATTCTCTTTGTATGAACTGACAGTTTGATTCATCTCTAGACCTGGTATGTTTTGAGGTTGGTGGTAATGGTATTAACACACACACTCAAAATGATTGGTGTAAAATTAATAATTTATAGGGATTTTGCTGATGTAAAAGAAATTGTCTGTGCTAAAATCACGTGTGCCATATGCAGAGAATTTAAAAAAAAAAGCTAGTGCTATTAGGTCATTAGGATTTTCATTACTTTAAAATAAATATAAGTGATTGAAATGATTTTTAGTATGGGATTATTAGTAATTTCTTTGATATAGAAAACGTCATTGATTATTACAAATTTCATTTATTATAACAGAAATTAAAACTCTTGGAAAAAGAGAAATTCCATCAGTATTAGCAGCTAGATTTTTTTCCTCTATAAAATGTGTTCTAGATTAAAACTTGACTGAAGAATTAAGCAAGAAGTAATTTATTTGAAACTCCTTTTTTAAATATTAATTCATAGAATCGGCACATCTCCAATGTGTACTGATCAAAATCGATAATCAGTTTGCTTCCAGCATTATTAAGATGAATTTTTTTTAATATTATAAATTTTATAACATGTACAATGTTTGATATTTATAATAATAATAATCATTTTCATTATAATAACAATAATTAACGGTAAAACAAGCTGTTGTTGAACCACTTTCGTAAACAGATATCTCAAAAATATGATTTCATTCACAACATCCTTGGCTTCATGTAACATTGAATAACAGAATTATCAATTTAACATAAATTATTTCATGGTCGACTCTAAAAAAATGGCTAACAAAAAATTCTATACAAATACTTTATTTACTCCAAATTCTTTCTTTAAATACTGATCACTATTTCTTTAATTCATCTACTGACCTGTGTGTTTCAATTTTCGTTAATGAATATATTCTCATTGTTTATCAGTTCAACTTTTCTTTACTGATAGAAAGTTTCGCTCCTTGATCTATATTTAATGACGATTGAATTTAATTAGAGCCTGACGTTCTTTGTCACTCAAAAAGTTCTTTTCATTATAATATTTTAATGAATTTTTTTTTTTATTCAAAGCAGATACTAACTTTCCTAATAACTACGTTAGTACAATCGTCTGAATAAATAATAAGGGATGGTTTTATATTTAGATACGGTTCAGGCTCTTTTTTTTTTAAGGCTTTCGATAGGCTATCGATTTTTTTATTCAAAGTTAGTTATGAGGTTGTTATTATTATCATAACTGAAGTTCCAAAAGATGGCTAGAGGCATCATTTGAAGATAATGGATAAATAAAGATTGTTCGTGGGAAGAAATATGTTAAATATTAACAGAAAAAATGGATTTTTTCACTGTCGATTAGTTTTGACGAAAAAAATATGTAGACTTATTGAGGCATAAGAAATTCTTGAGGAATAGAAATATTGAGACATCAATATTTACGATAACCTAATTCTCATAAATGTCAAGTCCATTTAATTTTATGTTGACCATAAAGATTTTTCCCTCACTTCCACGTGTAGATCGAAAGTCGTCTAGACACTCTAGAATTATTGAGTAAAAAAATCAACTTAACTCACCGGCGGATATATAACTCTAATACTTAAATTTTATATCTTCCAATATTCCACTCTATTAAAAATCTATTTCATTTCAAACGTTATATACGGTGATTTAATATAGTAAAGTGAATAAAATAGAAATCGATCACAAAATGGAAAAAATCGATATATAAGTAAGAATGATGCTAAAAAATATTTTCTTGGTGATTATCTGCACACCTCGAAAGCTTTTTTTAATCTTCTTATGTTCAAAGAACATGTGCTGATAAGACACTTGAACTGGCAAAATATTTCTTCTGGAAAAAAAAGTTTAATGAAAATTAAATAACGTGTTAAATTACTAAGATATTTAAAACTTGTAAAAACTTTTGTAATTATTCCAACTTTTTATACATTCTTTTTTATACTTTATTACAAGGAGAAAAATATTTTCCATGCAACCAAGTTCCTTTCAGATATATTTAGAAAATTCATGCAAAAAAATTTAATGAGTCCGTCATAAATTCGGTTAAAATTCAAAAAGAAAAATATTATTATCAGATTATTGTTATTATTATTATTATTATTTTTACATTGAACATTTTTTATTCTTTCATTTGTTTAATTACAATACAATATCCACAGATTTGATGTCATCTTATAATCATATAAGTACACCAAAAGAAAAATATCACAACAATGAATATGTATAAAATTTTTAATTAACTAATTATTATATAATTAAACAAAATAGGAATTTTTTTCTTCTGGTGTATCAATTATTTATACATATATTTTTACAATACATTTAATTTAATTATTAACATTATTCTAAAATTATTTAATTCATTAACTATTAAATATTTTTTAAATATTAATAATTACATAACAAGATACAATATTTTGATATTCACCTATTAAGGATTCATTTTTATTTTCAATTTAGTGGAAGAGGTGAGGGCTCAAAAACCATCATCCACTAAATTGAAGTCCTGTCATTCATTTTATTTATTTACGAGAATTATATTTATGAAAATTGTTATTTACCTATGTGTACGTTGAATTTGTTTATTTAATAAATCTAATTTAAGTATATTATACAACACATCGATAATAGTAATTATTAATAATAACAACTATTATTATTACTTAAATTAATATGAATTTACATTTAATAACAACAGTTCGTAAAATCGATTTCCTTTATTTACATTTAGATAACTCTAGGTTATTTTAATTGACACTCACATCTTTACCTCTCAATGCATATTAAATATGGAAAAGAGCTTTGACATCCAATAAATCTAGTGTTATCTACAAAAACTGTATCGAAATAACAAAGATATGGAAAAAAAAAGCATGATTTTCGATGTAATATTTTGTCTCATCTTATATTTTTAACTTTTTTTTTCATGAATTTTAAAGCGGTTTACCATACACGTGGGTACAAAGATACTAGCTAAAGCTTCTCTTGACATAGATACGAAAAAGAAGTCTGCATTTTCTATTTCCGGGATTTAAAGTCACATACGTTCTCAAGAGTCGTATATTTTACTCACTTACGGGTTTTTTTTCCTCCTTTTTTCATTCTCACGATTGTCATTTATGCAAAGTAAAACACCAAGAGTCTTATTGAATATAGAAATGAAAAATGTACAATTTTTCTAAGTTTTGTTACGGAATGAAGATAAATTATGTGTTCATATAAAATACACAAATTACCAAAAAAACAGCCATTTTTTCTCGATTTTTGTTATACAACAAAGAGCATGAGATTTCTTTTGTGGTGAATGGATTTTTGGAGGGTTGTCAAGTGTCAGAATAAACCAGGATTATTCTACTTTCAACCATTTTTTATAAACCGTAAATAATTGTCGAAAAACTCGCTGCTTTGATAGTGTAAATATTTGTTAAACCTTCTTTAACATTTAAAAGGAAACAAAAATAACATTAAAAATTATTAAGCAAAAAAATGGCAAAAAATAAAATAGAATTTTGTTTTTAGAAAAACAATTTATAATTACGTCAATTACCATGACTTAACAATAAAACTATCTTTGAATGAATACAAAAACTGTGTAAGTAACTCGACTTGAGCTGTTTTTACAATGAATTCGGAATGGAGTGGTCAGATTTGCTAGCCAGGCATAAATGTGATTAATGCCGTTTCTACTCCGGACAAGGGACTACCCTCAATGCCATCAAATCTGGCAAAAACATCATTTTAAAGAGTTTGATTTATGTTGTTTTTTTTTAAAAAAAAAAATTTCCACACACACAAACCAATCAGCAACTCTTCAAAAAAAATTTTCAACCTTCAAACAAGCGAATAAAAAGTAGTGTTTTATATTCAATTAAAAGAAACTTTTAAACCAACTTTTAATTAAACCTGTTAATTAATATGCTGAATTTTTCTTTTAATACTCTATTACAATAATAACAAGAGTCTGTAGAGTCTGCTTGTTATTTAAACAAAAAAAATAAGAATATTTAATTAAAAATGAATTGATTAAATGTTCAATCAAACAGCTGTTGCAATTAATATAGCATTGTGATTGAAATCGTGTCAATGTAATTGATAGCAACATGAAATAGAGTGATAAAGCTTGAAAGATCTGTCTTCACAAGTTGTGTACATGAGTAGATGACAGTCTATTTCATTGTTGAGTATGAAATCCTGCAAGACTTGGAGTGAGATGAATATTGCCTGGGGTAGACAGGAAGAGAAAGAAGGCTTAATTACGAAGAGACAGTAAGTCCTAAATTAGTATTTGAAAATTATCCCCTTCAATATTAACTTCAAGAGTCAATTGCACTCTTAAAGAACTCTAATTCAGACATCAAAAAGACTTATCATTTTTGTACAATTGTCTCCAAGTAGTACGAGTCTATGTTTAACCAGACACTTTAAAAAGTCATCTTACTTGACTTTATTTGAACCTTGGAATTTTTAGAGCGGAAAAATAAAATTTATTTTTACGTCAATGAGTTGTAACTTTTGAAATAATCCAGTTGAAAATTAATTGGAAGCTCAATTAATGTAAATTTCATCAAAATTCAGTTATAGAATGAATTGTTTTTTTTAATTAAAATTTATTCAACTTTATGATGACTGAAAAATGATACTTGCTTTTAATCAATAGAGTTTGCTTTTAAATTATATAATAAAAAATAAAATAGACTTCGAGTTTGATAAAGTGATCGACTTGAGTAAGCACTTGAGCTGAAAAAAAAAATGCTCAAGGTAAGTAAGCAAAGTAATTTCAAGCTTTCAAGTAAATTTCAACATTTTAAAACTCAATAATTAGGTATTTGGTGCATGATTTTCTCTACTGAAAATGTAAAACTGAATAAAAAAAAAATTGTGTACTTCAATTAAATTCTCTTTTACATATAATCCAGTGTCTATTGAATTTCATCAATGACTCGAGTATTTCTTGTATTATTCCTGTGACATTTTCATTAAACTATCACCAAGTTTTCTAAGAGACTATAAAATTTTGCAATTATACTTGATTTCCTAGAGTATCAAAGTAATTTTTTCTTCTTCTCAAGTTAGTAAGAAGCTGATGGTGTAGGTTTGAAAAATAATTGCATTCATTTATAACGAAATTGAAAATTATTGAAATGAGTAAAATAAAAAATAAGTAAAAGACAGTTTATTTTTAATCCAATCAATTATTGGACTATTAAAAATTCAAAAGAAACATTTAATGAGAATGATAGTATTTTAATTATTCTATTATGTCATTGAAGATTGGTTGGAAGAAATACTTTGGTGTACTTTGCTTGTATTATGACTGCGCAATATTGAAGAAAATAATTAAATACAAAAGTTCTTTTTATGACTTGGTAAAGTTTAAGAATTGTTTAAAGTATGTTCGAAGTTTCCAACATTTACTTTTTCATTTTATCGCTATTCAAAGCCAGCTCTATAAAATTTTTTTTTTATTAAAATAATTATTAAAATATTCTCGACACTACTCTTTCAAACTATAAAAAATATAAAAGTTGCCTTTGTTTTCAGGAATTCAATCCAGAGTGTTCATTGTTGGTAATGATAAATTCCTGGTATTTTTTGACGATTTTATTTCGAAGAAAAGAATTTTGTGTAATGGAAGTTTGATGAAAATTGATTAATTATATTATAAAAATTCTTCATGTTTGTGCATTATTGATATTTAAATAAAAATGTTATTGATTGGAATTTTTCGAGACATGAAAGAGATTCTATTGAACTAAATGAATATTGAAATTTTAGTGTAGATGTAAAAGCAAACTATTTAATGTAATAAATATTTCACGGAGTTTAAATAGTTTCTGTATTTTTAATTTAATATAACTTTGAACTAGATTACAACATTAACAGAAAATATGATATAAATTACAATACATTTTATTTTATAAAAAAGTTAATATTAAACAAAGAATATATTTTAAAAAATCCCATTTTCACGAAACTTAAATGATCATATTTGGTTAGAAGAAATTCAGTACAGAAATTGTTGAAAAAATATTCACTTTTACTGCTACTTTTTTTTTTTCATTTGAAGGTAGAAATGTCACGTACGTTAACGTCCAAGAAAAATGTACTTTAAGATTCAAAAAGTGTACTTTTAACAAATTACATTTGTCTCTGTCAAATAGAAAGAAACTGTCAAAGAAAAAGACACCACTAAAAATATGCATAAATAAAAATCATTTCATTTCCACACTTCAGTAAATTTTTCTCAACTTTACGTAACTTTCCTAAAAAAAAAAAAAACGAAAATTTACGTAAGAGGCTTCTTTAATCTCTTAATTTGAAAAGAAAAAAAAAAAGAAAAAAAAGTAAAATAAATCAGCAAAAAAGTGTAGAAAAATGATACAAATTTCTCACTTATCTCAAGAGCAATAAATAGAACAGTAAATAAGTGAGCGTGGAATAAAAATGCAATTATTGAACATCATTGTGCACGACTGAGTATATCATTGATTGAAACTCTGTCTACTGCAATCAATCACTGAATCGAGACACACGATCGGTTGATGCGATAAATTCATGTGAAACTAATTATAGAAATTATATTGCGTCGTATTCCGAGTTTGCAATAATGTTAGTAAACACTCATAGTGATTCATGTATGATTGATACCCGATTGTTTACGCATTCACAAGGGAAAGGATGTTAAGATAAAGCTCACACGTATAAGCTCACGTTGCGTTAATTAATGAAGCTGGTGTGTCATTCTCTTGTGGTTTGCTTTGTCATACAGATCATAAAACAATAATGATAATAATAATTATAACAATTATTGTTAACAATTATACAATAGTCTCCAATAAACATAGATTTATCTTCATTCCGTTTAAAAAAAATTAATTTAGTCTATTCTTGTTAATATAATTCTATAAATTTAAATCGATAACAGAGTAAATTGATAAAATTACTAATTGGACGGATAAAATTGTTTTATAACAAAAAAATTATTATATAAATCTCACGAAGCACTGCATTAACTTAATGATATCATTTAAATAATAGAGAAAAAAATATATAGAAAAATTCATTCTTTCAATACTTGCTAGTTGCATTTTGTTGTTTAATTCATTAAACTATTTTATTATTATTTTTTTTTTATTGATAGAAATTCTCTTTTCTTCAATTAGAATTGGAAATATGGATGTATAAATATATACGTACAAGTCTCGTGTGAAGTATCTTCATGTTGTCTATTGAATCGAATCGAGTAAAGCTCAATGAATAATGGAACTCCTAGTTTGGTATTTATCTGTAACAAAAATAGTAAGAAATCAATAGTAAATCATTATTATATATTTTTTTTATCGACACTTTTTATAACGCAATCTATTGCATTTTATGTTTGAGAGGTTTCTCTTATGTACCAAATTTTCTTCATATTTTTACTTCACAGTCACGTGCTTTCTATCTACATAGATTCTTAAGGGTCTTCCCTGGGGTATTGTGTGACATTGAATTCAGAAAGATGACACGAGTTATTTTTTGAAAAAAGGATTAAAAAATGATAGTATTTTTTATCACGTGTACAGATGTTAGTGAACTCCTTGAGTTTGTAGTTCTGCCATATCATGGCTCCTTATATTTCTTAACTCAAATGAAGTTAATGAGTTACGAATGCCACATAAAGTTAACACGAAAGCCGACCTCTAGAGATTACATGTTTTCTCGTTTGGATGTTTGTGTAGTATTACCAGCTTTAGGGAACGCGACACGTTAAGCTAAGGGATGAAAGATAAAACTCGGAAAATTTAGCTTAGCATATTTTCTCACAAGTCAGAATGATTTTTTTTCATTAAAAAAAATCTACAACTTCTTAGCTTGATAATAAATACACATCACTCTTCGTTGGAGGAATTTTTTTAGACATATTCATGGAAATTCTACTGTATGAAAATAATGTTGCTGCTACAAATCTTTGAATCTTAAGATGCATTCTGGAATAAGCTATAAGTTAGACAGCACATGTGAGTGATGCTTATCTTACTCTACTGCAACTAAAGACAGATCTTGTTCCATCTGCATATTTTTTTCCATGTAATACTCTATAAATGAATTTTCTTTCTAATAGGTATGGTAATTTAGCTAATACCCTAGTGAAAAGTGACTTTAATTACAATATAAATCATTCACAGAACATTTTGTACCATAAAATGGTGCATTTTAGCATGAATAATTGAATTTATAAGAATTGAACTGCAATGATCGTTCAATTAATTTAAATGATCATTTTTCAATTATAATTGATCGATCAATGTAATAAGTGTATCATTATAATTTTTTTAATTCTAATAAACAGGAATAATTGGCTTTATTATTATTTTTGAGAAATTAATGGTTCACTCTAATGCTTGAGATCATTAATTCTATTGATGATCAAATTAGGATTGATCCGAGTGATATTTCGTTGATAAAGCAATTACTATCTCCATATGTGTCTAAATGATGTTTATCATACCTTCATCTGTGTTTACTTCTACTAGATTGTTGATAAAATTAATGACTAGAAGTGACTGAGTAATCATTTGTTTTGATATAATAAACTCATTGATCAAAGATAAAAATGTAAAGTTGGGAAAATTTTTTTTCTAACTAAAGAGTGAAAAATATTGAAAATTGTTATCATATTTATCATAGTAATAAACTTCATCTGATATTGGATTTACTGAGATTATTATTGCATAATAAGAGTAGCAAAGTCTAGAAAGTCTGAAGAAATTTGAGCTCCTTCGTTATTTTTTATCCCAATTTATATTAATTTAATGATATTTTAGAAGTATTGATGGCTATCATAAATTGTATATTTATCTTCGATATTTTTCTTTGGAATAATCGAAAATAATTATCTTCTTCTAGGGTAGATAAAAATGAAATGAATATCATTGTAAACTGATTAACTGAGAGAGAATTTTTTTGTCAGCTAAAATATATAAATTATTGACAAAGTTTGACAAGTGTGATCGATAATTTACAGTAGTTCGTAAACTACGATTGATAATTGTACAGTTAGCTAATCGTTTGATTTATTTCCTACCAATATTGTCAATGACATTTGGAGATTTACTACTTTGCAATTGTAATATTTATTGCTGATGATGATGAGAATTTTTTGATAGGCAGATTGATGTTGATCAACGAATTCTATGCTAATTTTGGAAAGGTCTGGGGAACTAGAATAAAAAGTTCCCTAGGGATAGGGTGGCCCTTTGTAAAAAATTGCAATCATTTGTATCTTTTAAAGATTTTGTGTTCTGATTGATTCATCAGATTGTTGATCTTGTCAATAAATCCAGCAAATCATCAATAGAAATTTTTAAAATAATGTTTCAAAAAATCCTGATGAAGGTTCATATAATTAATCTATCTTAATTGCTTCTTGCATTCATAAATTTAATAATAGAAATATATTTGATAAATGAAATGATATTAACAAGAATAGTGGTCATTAGATTCCCGTATAAAAAAATTTCGTTTCCCAAAGGTTCTCTGAATGTTCTTGGACGTTTTTCTCGTGGGACTATGGGGAACGTTTTGGGGGAAAAAATTTTTTTTTTTTGAAAATTTTTCCTCTCTACTCCAAACGTACTTTAAACGTACTTAAAATACCTCTTAAAAAACATCGTCCGATGATTTCTCAGCGCGTTATGAAGATCCAAAGTTGAAGAGTAAATGATTTTTGACTCTCACTCTGACTTTGGACTTCCAAAACTTTTTCACAAAACATCTAATAATAACTTTCCAGAGGTATTTTGAAACTTTAGAATCTAAGCTAAAGATACATATCCATGAAAAACGTTTAAAAAATTTATTTCACCCTCAAAATTGCCAAAATACTTGGCAAACTCCCAAAAAAAAATGTGATTTTTTTTATATTTTAGCGATTTTAAAGGTGAAATAAATTTTTAAAAGGTTTTTCATGGATATTTTTAGATAGCTCAGATTCTAAGGTTTTTAAAACGTCCGTAAAAACAGTTATTAGACTGTCCGTTCATGAGTTATAGAGGTTTAAAGTCAAGGGGATGATGATTTTGAATGTGTATCCAGTTTTACCCTTTTTTGAGGGTGTTATAATGAATTTTTCCGGGCTGTGCCTCGATTCCGCATTTCTACGCATCAAGACCAAGAGAATGAGCCCTCGATCATCAAAATCGGATTACCTTTATTTTTTGGGTGAAAAAAATGGAAAGGGGTACCACTTGCCATTTTTTGGGGGTGAAAAATAAAAGTTGTCCGATTTTCAAGTTTAACCACTCATTCTCTTCATCTTAATGCCTAGAACTACGGAATCAGGTCAAAAATATATAAAATCAATTATTTCACTCCTAAAATGGGGTAAAACGGGAACTAGCTTTAATTTTAGCATAAATTATGTTCCAATTATGATTTTCGCAAGTAGGAAACATTTAAAGTACGTTTGAAGTAGAGAGGAAAAATTTTCAAAAAAAAAAAAAAAAATTTTGTTCCCCAAAACGTTCCCCATAGTCCCACGAGAGAAATGTCGAAGAACATTCAGAGAACCTTTGGGAAACTAAATTTTCTTATACGGATCATATAAATGTAAGTTATTGCATAATAAAATTGCTGAATGATATTGTTAACTAGCATAATTAATTACTATATTTAGTTAATTATTATCCAGTAAATGGTCAAAGGAAATTTAAATAGAGCACAAAATTCAGCTCAGATTACTTAATAGCACAAAATGTATTTATCCCAACGTGGTAACTGTTCTTTTGTATCAGTCAGTCACTGCTATTTCTCTCAAATCTCATTATTCATCAACGAAGGCTTTGTTGACCAGAGTAATTGCTTTATCAAAATGTTGATTAATTATCAAGTTCTATTGAAGCAAAAGATTGAAATGAAGTAAACAGTAAAGGGTTAAGGTATTTCAAGTTTGTACCTACAAGAATAATGATGTGTAAACTTTGATAAAATTTAATTAAATCATGTATTATGAAATTTAATTGAAAGCAGAAATTCAATGTGTTAATTTTACTTAAGTATTCTGTAAATAGATACGAGAGCATCAGTTAAATTGAAATAACAGGAAGGTAGGTAAGAGACAACCTGTGAAATACAAAAGATTATAAGTGTCCATGTATATCCCACGACTACAAATCCAATTTTCGTAGTTGATGGTTTCTACCATTTCTCTTCCCACATTTCACCACATCGTATCCTACTTCTCTAATATGTTTTGGAGGTCGCCCACTATTTTGTGCTTTAATGCTTCGTAAAACTTCAGTCCAGAACTGAGGTACTGCTAGGAAATCATCAAGAAATGGAAAATATAAAACCAGAATAGTATGATAGATTTTTTTATTAGATTGTATCTATTCAGAAGATAAATTTTTTTTCTTTATTATGATCTGTCGGAAATTGCGTTAAATCGAATCTCATGTGATGTCATCCTTTTATATCCTTTGATCATCCTATTTCTTCTCGTCTAAGCCACATTTTCTTATCCCAGTGATAGATGAGATATTTTCTTTTATTATTTGTCTACAAATCGAATTTTAACTCAACTTTTTTTGACACTTTTTATCATCCCTACTATCATTTTTTATTTCGATCTTAATCTTTGAGTAGATAATTATTTCTTCATTTAACATTTTCTGTTAACTTGATTGCAATTTCTTTCCAACATTCTGCTGATGTAAAAGTAATAGTTGAATAAAAACTCTTGATAATAACAATATAATCTCTCTCAGACGATTAAATCTGACTCAGTATCACTGGAAGTCATTTCATTTTCTCCATTTTTCGACCAATTTTTTTTCATCTAACTCCAAAAAAAATAATAAAATCAAAACCATTCCTGAACCTGAATTTGTTGATATTTTATTCTCTGCGTTAATTCAAAGATCTTTATTGGTTATTGGAAATAATAAAAAATTTATAATTTATTTTCTATGAAAATAGTCCAATAAAAATCTGAAACTCATACAATATAAATATGTGTATAGATTATCTGTTTTGGTCAAGCGAAAAATAAAATTATATTTCGAATGAAAAGGTTTTATTTTAAAATTTCAATACTACTACTCCATAAATAATCCAACAATAGAAAAGCTTAAATCCAGATTTAACAAACGATTTTATCATTCATAAAAATGAATGAATTTACACATAAACATTTTTATATTTCAATATTTATTCATTATTAATTATTGTAAATCAATTTCATCACTCATCATCAACTTTTAAATTCTCTTCATTTGTTTTCAATAAAAAAATAAACAAATACTTTTGAAGTATCGGTATTTTTTCATTTAAAAATACTTTTTATTTAATTAAAAATGTATTATAATCATAAGTAAGTTGTTTACATCAAAATATAAAACCCACAATAGTACAGACTCATTAAAGAGATTGAAAAATAAAAAAAGTCATCATGATGTCAATGGTCCAAGCAAATTCACATTGACCATTTCATTCCTACTCTTTCTGAATGACCTTTATCAATTCAAATGAAAAAAGCTCAAATAACTATTGAATTTTATTGTTTCAATCAGAATTCCAATGAAGTTGTAAAACTT
Organism: Chelonus insularis; assembly: GCF_013357705.1. Taxonomy (NCBI): domain Eukaryota; kingdom Metazoa; phylum Arthropoda; class Insecta; order Hymenoptera; family Braconidae; genus Chelonus; species Chelonus insularis. The sequence continues at coordinate 360,281 of NW_023276404.1, forward strand.
TGTATGCACTTAAGAAATTAATCAAAGCAATTACTCAGAAATCCTCTTATCTTAATTCCTTATTTTTTTCATGTAAGCAAAAAGCAGTATTACAATACATATAACTCGAAGCAAGAGATGGAAATAAAAAAGGGGATACTGAGCGCGTTCATGAAATAAATACAAGAATAAATACTTTATTGTCAT